>NC_039364.1:64044032-64385046 GCF_003573695.1 Papaver somniferum | reverse complement strand
AGATATATAAATCTCCAGATGTTTGAACGACCCTGGTAATTTGTGCTCTATCCAGCTTAGATCTAACACGAGGAAATCCCAGCATGTGTCGAGACCATCCCGAGGACTTCTCTAAATGGCGTCGAGAAAGCTTGAATTCAATCATTGAAGCCTGGAATAATCCTCGTTCAAGACAGAACCGAATAGCAGCACGAGGAGTCACCAATTTCTTTTGAGTGACCGTCCTGGGATTGATCAGAAGGCGATATACCGGGGACTTGAGACGATTTTTGGGCTCCTGAACCTCAAAGAAAGCGTCATCTATGTTTGGGACATTCTTGACTCCAGGTGTTTCGTCTTCCTCACCGACGGAAGTCTCATCCGTGCATGTTTCCTCTATGGAGATATCATCATTTGCACACCTTCCATCTCTGGAAGTGTCATTGGCTGGAGAATCAGACATCCTCGCAAAGCTGCTGTGAAATCCACACAATGTTTCAGTCATCCGCGAATTCAATAAGATGATGGAATCATGCAAATTAAAACGCCGGTGTCTACAAACGGTAAATCTTGAACTCTTACCTCTTTCAATTTCACTAACAATAGTGGTTGCAATATAAGAGTTAACACACGAAATCAATTCGTTCCTTGAAACCTGCAATAACGAACAACACTTCATTAGTTCATGAAAAATGATTTTCTCATAAAATAATGTACATAATTTTCATAATGTGAACATTCACATAACTGAACTATGATATTTACAATAAGACATGACTTCATCACAAATAAGTTGTATAGTTTGAAGGTTACTCAAAACCCATGTCTTGATTTTACAAAACAATAATTAATGCAATTTGTTCATATAAATTTTCAGAATTTATCTAATAAGAACAAATCCATGTGAATAAAATACGTCATCATGTTTCACATAAAATATGTCACGGCTACATGTAAAAAAAAATCTATTTTCCTTCGTATTAGTGTTTTATTAAAAACGAAGGTTTATGCTAGTTTTGTGAAAGCTCACACCTATTGTGATAAAATACTAACTCTCATGAAAGCTCATAAATAAAGTTTTATCACTGTACATAAGTTTACATACATAAAAATATATATCTATTTTTCTCGAATGAGCATTGTCTTCTAAAACGGGGTTTATTTCGGTTTTGTGAAAGCTCACATCTATTAAGGTAAAATCTTGGTTCACATGAAAGCTCATACACTAAGTTTTATCACTGGACCTAAGTCCATATATATAAAAAAAATCTCCCATAAATCAGGGTTTTTTATTAGTTTTCAAAACTAACGATCGAACGAACATTTGTTTGATAAAACAAGGGTTTTCTACAAAACTCACGTCAACATATACACATGTATAGAATTTTAACATGATGGAAGAATGAACAACTCATGAAATCAGCCAGCAAAAGTTAAACAAAAAAATTTACCTGGACGGTGAACGGACGTCGCCGACGGTGGAATTCCGGCGAACTTCTCCTGCTGCTCCTGATGCTCGGACGTGAGATGGGAGGAAGATGAAGATGGTGGTTGGTTGTGGGAAGAAATAAAAAAAAAGAAAAGGATTAATTTCCTTTTATACCTAATTTTATTTCTAAAACCTAATTCCAAGGATTTCCCTTTTGGACCCGACCCGTGAATCCTAAACCAACCAAGGTTCCACCATCGAACCAGCGGTTCTACACGGTTTTATGTTCACTGGATGACACTCTATTATGCCACAGAGGTTCCCGCTCAAACCATGGTTTGCTCATTCAGTCGAAATCCGGTAATATCTTATCTTATGACTAAGTTCAATTACTTATTTTTATACCTGGAAAATCACCATTAAATGATGACTGAGGAACATGATTTTTCCTCACTAAGCAGGGGACTTAATGTAGATGGTGGATTTTCGACAAAGGGTAGAATTGTAAAACTATACTCCAGATTCGGCAACCGGATGAGTATTGAGACTCATGTCTCTCATTAAAGCATGAACGCTCATGTCATAAATCTCTGACTGAGAAGGATGTCTCTCAGAGTACGTGTAGATGTGTAGTCTCTCAGCTGAGGCCACAACACATCTCATGAATACTGAGCAATTTCAGTAATTACTCCGGATCCTACAATCGGATGAGTATCGAGACTCATGTCTCTGTGCATGAAAGATCATGCCACCTCTGATGGAGAAAGTCTCTCAGACAAGATGAATATGTGCAGTCTTTCAGCTAAGGCCACGACACATCTCATACTGTATAGAATCGAAAGAATGGGCGGCTCCTAGAAATCATGTCTGCTAGTATAGAGCGACAACGTCTTCGGAATGTAACCAGATTTTCCCCGACTATGCAAGAGGAATATGACACTCCAGCAAATTCATATTGCTCAACCCTCAGATAATTAATGCTCCTAGACAGAAGCTCTTCTAGTATAGAGCCATCAATTAATTATCTTAAATCGTCTGAATATCCAACAATATTCTACGAGCCATCGTCTGAATATCCAGCAATATTCTACGAGTCGTCAATTAATCGCCTGAATATTCAGCAATATTCTACGATTCCCCGTTATATTTCGTTACTTCAATCTGTGGTTCTTCCCAGCAGAATTCCACAGGTTAGTAATAAATATTCAACGGAACAGGCATCTGAGCATCGAATAAGCCCTGACAAAAATGGTGCAAGTGTAATTAGCAGATAATGCACAGACTAGCATTTTGAATGCACGAACAAGCATTTCAAAAATACGAACGAACGAGGAACCTATGCAAAATAGGAAGGGAAAATAATAATAATAAAATATTAAACAAAAGCGCCAGGGGACTAGGTTCACCATCCGGCCAGTCATGCTGTGACTAGTCCCGCGCCCAATTTTATATTTTACCATTTTTACTATTTTCACGATCTCATAAAAATCCTCTCGTTCGAGCAAATTTCCTTTATTTCAAAGAAATTATCTAAATCACATGATTTTATCCAAAAATAATAAAATTAGGGAAAGATGTCGCGGGACGGAGCACCAGCCGGCCATGCCTTGGCCGTGACCGGTTCCACACCTCACGTCTCCATTATTTTATTATTTCTCTCAAATTATGAAAATTCCTTGATTTTATGAATTTTCCCTAAAATCATGAAAATTACCTAATTTCATGTATTTTTATCTAAATCACATGATTTTATCAAAAAATAATAAAATTAGAGAAAGGTGTCGTGGGATCGCCAGTCGGCCGGTCATGCCTTGGTCGTGGCCGGTCCCACACCTCACGTCCCATTATTTTATTATTCCTTCTCAAATTATGAAAATTCCTTGATTTTATGAATTTTCCTTAAAATTACCTAATTTCATGTATTTTCTCTAAAATCACGGAAAATTAGGAAAACTTGTGGGACCGGGCTCTAGCCGGCCGGCCATGCCCTAGCCGGTCCCACATGCTTATTATTTTATTATTATTTGGTGTTTGGTTTCCTGATTTCATGAAAACTCCCTGATTTCAACAAAATATCTTGGTTTTCAACAAATCCCTTTGATTTTATGAAAAATTATCTAAAATCGTCAAAATTACATAAAATTGGGAAGAGTGCCTTTGGGCCCGCTCCCATTGGCCGGCCGGCCATGCCACGGCCATTGCCGGTCCCACACTCCCATTTCCTATTTTATATTTTAATTTACGTCTCTCATCTCATGGAAGTTCCCTAATTTCGCCAAACTCTCCAGTTTCATGGAATTTCCCTTAAATCAGAGAAAAATACATAAAATCACATAAAACTGGGAAAAGCATGTGGGATCGCCTTTCATCCGGCCGGCCATGCCCTAGCCGTGGCCGGTCCCACATCTTGTGATTCCTTGTTTATTTATTATTTTCATCATCTCATGTATTTTTGCCGGTTTCAGCAAAACCATGGATTTTGCATATTTTCTCCAAATGTTGCTCAAACGTGCATCAGAAAATATCAAAATTCTCAGGACTGAAGCACGGACACTATGGTGACATGAGCATATCCCCTTGACCGACCAAGGGTGACCCTGAGGCTTGTAAACAGCTGGTCCCGCATGTTTTAATGATTTTAACCTAATTTGCTCAGTTGCTCATATTAGGTTCGAACTCTTTCGAAACAATTGGAAGTTCGCTCAAACGACCATCTACTGGTCCCATGACCATCAAGAGCCGGTCTCATGACCTCTTGGTCGGCCCCTCATATTTTCTACATCAGGTTTTATGATTTGTTGCTTACACTAGCATTATTTCAGTAAATGATTAAACCAGCATTTAATCATTCTTTGACCAACTGGTCCTCAAGAGACTTTGGTATTTTTTGCTCATTCGAGCATCTGGGCGTTATATGGTGAACCTGTCATCCCATGTAGCCGGTCCCGTGTTGATTTTCAAGAAATCATCATTTCGGTAAAATTAGGGTTTTGAATCCAGAGCTCTGCAGAAACGTGATTCTGTGCAGATTCGAACACTCTGATAATTTTATGTTGATTCCATGATTGATATTCATATTTATTTTGATCGACTCAGCAGTCAGTAACTTAAATTAACATTTTATTTGGTCCAGCTACCAATAATTCATCAAAAGAACAATATTTGTTCAAACTAGCAATATTTGCTCAAACTAGCAATATTCGCTCGAACCGGCAATATTTACTCAATTAGCAATATTCGCTCAGACTAGCAATATTTGCTCAAATCAAAGAATATTGGTTCAACTATCAATATTCAACAATTTAGCAACACAGTTTTGCTCGTCTTAGGTTATAATGATACCTCGTCTCAGCAGACACATTAAATTCATGAGTTTCGAAACATTTGCTAATCATGTTCAACTCAGCGCTACATGGACTCATCGTCCCATAAAGTTAGCAACTGACTCCACAATCACGAGATTTCAATCGTGTCACATGAGGGGATATTAACTAGGGTTTTGGTCTGGCAGTCTACGGCACGTGTGTTCACCCACGATGAGAATGTGAGCAAGTCGTGCAATCAGTTGGAAGAGTCAGCAAAGTAGTGGGTGGAAAGTTAACCAAGTCTTCGCACGATGAGTAATTGGTTTTAACATGATTTCCCCATTTCCCATTCTCTGATTCCAGCAACTGTCACACTTCATGGGATCACGGTGTTTTCAACTCCGGCATTATAAAATGTCCCTGAATCCTGATTGAAAAAAGAGAAGTTTTCGAACACTCGAACAATATTCGCCAAGACGAGCAATTTCTCATCAAAGTTCATACAGACAATCTTTCGTCTACACGAACTCATAGAAATTACTCTCAATTGAGCAAAATTCAATCATTCAGAGAATTTTCACGCTGAATTCACAACACACCTACAATCTCAGATCACCATTGATCTCACGCATTTCTCAGCTTCCCTCCTACAGATCAACCCATCCTCTCTTATGACCTAACTGACTCTGGAACGGCCATTGTTCTTGGTTTAGGCCGGGGTCTTACAGATTGATCTCTAGAACTTAAAGCATTCCCTTCTTGCAGTGCATCTGTGTGAGTTTCAACATTCCGCTCGGTTCAAGGAGTCTCCACACGGTCGACTCTTCAATTCCGTAAAAACCAGCAAATCGTTTTTCCCCATTCACACAAACTAATCACCGAAGTAATCAATTTAATTATTTTGGGCTCAACATAAGAGAACTTATGGAACCCCAACTAAGTTCATCATAGAATATGACAACCTTAACCGTACATGTACTCGACATAAGAAAGAAGACTTATGGAGTACTAACTAAATAACCAAACTAGTTGATTAATTTATTTCCTAATGCTCGACATATAGCATCTTATGGAACAACCAACAAAGCCAAGGTAAATCGAGTTAGTTATAAGGTGCTCAACATAAGACACACAATGGAGCCTTCACGGTAAAACATAATAAAATGGATCAATGAAGATCAATACTGTGGATAACATACAAGGATCTATTCTATTTTCCATCATAACGACATAATAGACTTTATCCTTGTTGAACAAAAGATTTTATCCTATTTTCCATCAAATACATGATTGCATAGGCATAACTTTTGTATATGTCAAAAGTCCATTCGTCCTTTCATCCATACGAATACCGATTCATGAACGACTTTACTTTTGACAAAATATGGGACCTTCAAGTTCACGGACGCAAACAATACATATCCCATAAAAATATTGCAATATCACAAACCATTAAAATACTGCAATAAACATCATCCTCCAAATATTTTTAGAATTTAAAACCAATAAACCTAAAAAATAACATAAGAAGATGAAAACAAAAATAGCTATGTGTAGTCACAATCATCGTTATTCAAAGCAGTAGTTATTCTTCCAACTAATCCAAAAAGAAGACTTACTAGGCATATAAGACTCAGTTTTCCTTGATGATTTCATACCTCTGAAATGGTCCATCAAAGTAGGAGTCACTGATATCCTTGACCCTGTTGACCGTAGAGACACCATGTTCAAATTTTAGAACATTGACTTTTCGATCAATAGTGTGAGCATAATGACGAGCCTTTGCACAGTCAAGGATAACTTTCTTCTGATTTCTGATCAAGATATTCTGAGTACCAAGGATTTTCGCCTGTCCATCAATCAACTGGTTTATCTGCAATTGAAGGTTAGCCAGTTCGTTCTTAACTCCATTCTGAACACGAAACAAATCCCTGACAGATTCGCCAATCCAAGTGTTATACTCTTTTCTTTCAAGCATCTTCTTCCGTATAAACTCTTGACCAGAATCACATCCTTTGAGATCATCCTCAACCATAGGGTTAACTTCTTCTTTGGGAACAGTTTCCATAAAGCTCATTTCTGAAGAAAAATAAGACACCTATAAGATTTATATATGGTCGAGAATGCCCTAGATTTTCTTGAGGAGATACAGGCATTTGTGGCCGACCAAGAATAGCCCTAGAAAGAGATACTGTGCAGCTTCCAAAACGTCCACCATCCCAAAAGATCAAAGTGACAAAATGAAAATGATATTAGAGAAGATCATTAAAACAAGGGATATACAATCCTAGAGAAAATATAGTACAATAATTGAGCATCTCTCAAATCCTCATCCTTGTATCTCTCAAGTTAGACACAAGGATAGAACATTCTGCTGCTAGGTAGCAGAGGGAGACATAGTCTCACCATCGGTTCTGAGAGAGTACCTATAAATTCTTCTAGGATATCTTATCTCAGCAATTCCCATCCTTTCACTGCAGCTTCCAGGAAGAAGGGTGTGTCTCGCAGTCCTTCTGATACCAAAGTCTAGGACCTCTAAAAATAGGTTCTAGGGGATTTTCCGAAATTCGTCTCCACACACTAGACTTAGATTTATCATATGTGTTCTTATAAGCACGGGACATACTTTCATTGGTAGCACGAGAATTTAAAAATGTCCTGTAATGATTTTTAGGAGAGAGATCATTTTTATAAGATGCATGGTTTCCTGTGAAAGGGACCTTCACTGTAGTAGTCGTTCGACTATTTACTCCATTGACAGTAGAAAGAAGCAACTTGTGGAGTTCAGAAACACGTCTCTTTCTAGCAAAACAATGGATAGCATAGTGATTTCCTTTTCCACAGAAGGTACATATTCGTGGAGGAGAATCAACAACTGGCACTTGTTTAAACTTCATAGCCACTGGAGAAGATTGTAAGTTATGAAAAAAATTCTTGACACAATCTTCTCTTGGAGAAAATTTCATTTTGTACGGTAACTCATGAGAGTTAGTTTGTGCAGAAGAATTTTTCTTTAAAACAGAGTTTTCCTTTTCCAAGGATATGCACTGTCCATGGGCTAAGACAAGCGATGCTTCAAGTTTCTCCCTCTCAACACGAAGTCTGTCTAGATCGGATGAATGCGTCTTGATCAAACAATTTTCTCTAATTGAGCCTTCTTTGACCATCTTTTCAAGAACACAAATCGTTTCACGTTGTATATTGTTTTCTTGAAGAAGTTTCTCAATTTCCTTAGAGAATGACCCTATAATGTTGTAGAGTACTTGTTCACGATCAATAGACTTTTCGAATTCATCCATGAGCTGTACATGATCCTTGAGATCAACAAACTCTGTAGAATTTTTTGAAATTCTGGTGAGCTCCATTTCAGCTTTTGTCATTATGTCCAACGTCTCATTGGAGGAAGAATGACCAACACATGATGGAACAGTCTTCCTACCTCGGGACTCGGAAGAATCATCTAAGGAGTGACCCTTTGAGGTATTCCCGAGACCCTTGGCAAAGCTGATAGCTTTAGGAGGCATTTTGGTATGCGTATGAGATTCTGTCCACAGATTCAGATTGCCACAACCACAGACTTATGAGGTCTTTAAAGTGTTTGCCTGCTATGATACCAATTGAAAAAGCGGGGGTCTAACAACACCACCCAATATTTCGCTTAGCAATCTGTATGGACTAACTCCGAAATACTTTGCTAGAGAATCAACTAGACAGTCAGACTCAATCTAGATAAAAGTATCTCAAGGAGTTAATATCTCTCTCTTGATTTGATTTTTACTCAAGCTAAAAATAATAGCGAGTCTTTATCAAATACAAGGAATACTTGGACGGCACCAAAGACCAATGTCCAAGGATCAATCAATATCAATCAACAACCAAAGGTTGGATTTCCAATTGATGATCACGAACGCACAACCTGTATTATTTCAATTATATAAAATATAATGCGGAAAAGAAATAACACAGACACCAGAAATTTTGTTAACGAGGAAACCGCAAATGCAGAAAAACCCCGGGACCTAGTCCAGATTAAATACACATTGTATTAATCCGCTACAGACACTAGCCTACTGCAAACTAACTTCGGAATGGACTATAGTTGAACCCCTATCAATCTCCCACTGATACAAGGTACAGTTGTACTCCTACGCCTCTGATCCCAGCAGGATACTGTGCACTTGATTCCCTTAGCTGATCTCACCCACAACCAAGAGTTGATGTAACCCAAAATCACAGACTTGATAATAAACAAATCTGTCTCACACAGAAAAGTATATAAAAGGATAAATCTGTCTCCCACAGATAAACCCTAGATTTTGTTCCGTCTTTAGATATAAAATCAAGGTAACAGGAACCAATTGTTAATCCGGTCTTATATTCCCGAAGAACAGCCTAGATTAATCAATTACCTCTCTACAATCCTTCTTGACTACACAAGCGGATTGTCGAGGAATCACAAACAGTGAGACGAAGATGTTTGTGATTTCTTTATCTTGCCTATCGGAGAACTCTCACGATCTCAAGCCAATCAATCGATTGTACTCGTACGATAGAAGATGCAAGATCAGATCACACAACTACGATAAAGTAGTATCGGTCTGGCTTCACAATCCCAATGAAGTCTTTAAGTCGTTAACCTGATTTTAGAGAAGAAAATCAAAGGTAAATGGAGATCGACTCTAGGGGGCGCACTAGTAGCACACAGACGTGTGGAGATTAGTTTTACACAATGCTAGATGTCTCCTTTATATAGCCTTGAAATCAGGGTTTTGCCTTAGCTACAAAGCAATCCTTATTCGCCGTTAGACGAAAACCTGATTTAGATTCAAGATAATATTTCTCAACCATTAGATCGAAAACTTAGCTTGTCACACACAGTTGGGTAAATGTTTACTGGGTTCGTGAAAACCATGCCCAAACGTGTACGCGTATGTCGGTTCAACATAGTAACCCAAAAGGTTAACCATATGAGCATTTCATATTAACCTTGTTCTTCTTCACCATAACTAGTTCAATTGACTCAAATTAACTAGTTAAAGAGTTGTTCAATTGCTATGAGATCTTATATAACTACACAAGACACAATTGAAGCAAAAATGATTCGATTCGATTGAATCGGCTCATGAACATTATAGCCACGGTTTGCATAAAGCATTCCTTAGTAATTTAATATTTCATGTTCAGAGCACATCTTTAGATCATAACCTCTTAAGTTCACAAACAAGTTCGCGGACTTAAGTTAATCGGTTGAGTTTTCCAAACTCAGCAGAAATTATCGGAAAGAGAACTTCCGCCAGTTCACGGACTTAGCACACAAACGAGTATTTGGAAAATCCCAGCAGAAATTCTCGGTCGGGAACTTCCGACAGTTCGCGTACTTGGCAAGCCAATTCCACAATCCTCCCGATTTCTCTTGATCAACAAAGTTCGAAAAATTAGGTTCAAGGAATACATGGTTATGTAATCTAAACTCTCATTTCAATCATTGAAACATTCTCATAGGACGCTATATAGCCGTTATTCACAGGCCGATTCACGTCAGAGCAATTCTCAAAGTGATTGAAACTTTTCATGACTTTCGTCACTAGGTGAAGATAAACTTGATCAAAGCGAAACGCTTTACCAACACACGATTTCGAGATAAAAGATAAGCAATGAATACTCAGCTCGAAATATCAAATGTGTATGATCTAGTCTATATAGCATACGAATTTTGTCTCATAAGAAGTAGGAGATAGAAGAGATAGACTTTTGAGTGATAGATAAGTTCAAGTCTCCACATACCTTTTTGTTGATGAAGTTCCACGGTTCCTTGTATAGATATTCGTCGTTGTATGATGAATCGCCATGAAATCCTTGAGATCAACTACACTTTTTTATCCTAGTCCGAGACTTAGCTGTGTAGGCTAGAAATCAAGACTTATAGTTTTGCTCACTAACATTGACAAACATGCTTGAGATAGCAAGGCATGCGAGGTTGACCGAGCTATGCTCTAACAGTAATAGATAAAACTGTCTCCCACATAAATACCTACGATTTTTTGTTCCATCTTTTGATAAGTCAAGGTGAACAGGAATCAATTGTTAAACCGGACTTATATTCCTGAAGAACAGCTTAGTATTATCAATCACCTCACAATAATCTTAATCGACTAGCGAAAGAAGATATTGCGGAATCACAAACGATGAGACGAAGATGTTTGTGACTTCTTTTATATCTTGACTATCGGAGAAATCAGTCTCAAGCCAATCCTTATGATTGTACTTAGTATGATAGAAACAACAAGATCATATCACACAACTACAAGAAAGTAGTATCGGTCTGGCTTCACAATCCCAATGAAGTCTTCAAGTCGTTAACCTACAGGGTCTCGGTAGAAACCTAAGGTTAAAGGAGAATCGACTCTATCTAATACAATTAGTATCACACATGAGATGTGGGTATTAGGTTTCCCAGTTTCTAGAGTTCTCCCTTATATAGTCTTTCATATCAGGGTTTGCAATCAATGTTAGCTTAGTAACAAAGCATTCAATATTCACCGTTAGATGAAAACCAGATTAGATTCAAGCTAATATCTTTCAACTGTTAGATCGAAACTTAGCTTGTTGCACACAAATGAAATGCACGTTTATCTAGATTTGGGTAACCGTACCCAAACATGTACATCTAGCTGGTTCAACAGTAGTTAACCAAATGGTTAGCCATATGAGCACTTTCATATCAACCATATTCTTCTTTACCACAACTAGTTCAAATGACTCAAATGAACTAGTTCGAGAGTTGTTAAATTGCTTAGATCTTTATAATAGACACAATTGAAACAAAAACGATTTGATTCACTCGAATCAATTCATGAACTTTATAGCCACGGTTTGCAAACTTGCATTCCTTAGTTTATATAAGTTTAAGTCTACGAATAATCGTTTTTAGAAAATAACCAACTTAAGTTCGCGGACTGGTACGCGGACTTAAGTACCCGGAATAAGTTTGTTTTAAATTCACAAACTCCAGCAGAAATTCTCTGGATGAGAACCTCCGACAGTATGCGGACTGAGTACGCGGACTAGGGTTTTCCTGAGCAACAAAGTACGCACACTTTGGTTCAAGGAATAAGGACTTATACATGTATGAGTTACCACACAATGTTTATATCCAACCATGGTTATATAATCTAAACTCTCATTTCAATCATTGAAACATTCTTAGAGGACTTTATATAGTTGTTGTTCACAAACCATTTTTCGTCAAAGCCATTTTCAAGTGATTGAAATTTATCATGAATTTCATCACTAGTAAAGATAAACTTGGACAATGCGAAAGCTTACCAACACATATTTAGAGAAATAGATAAGCGAGATAAACTCGGTTCGAAATAGCAAATGTGTATAATCATAGTCTATATAGCAAAACTACTTTTGTCTCAAGATAGGAGATAGAGTAGATAGACTTTTGAGTGATAGGTAAGTTCAAGTATCCACATACCTTTTAGTCGATGAAGTTCCACCAGTTCCTTGAGTAGTTCTTCGTCTTTGTATGATGATCGCCATGGAGTCTACAAATCAAGACTTATAGTTTTGATCACTAACATTGACAAACATGCTTGAGATAGCAACGGATGCGAGTTCGACCGAGAAGTGCTCTGACAATCTCCCCCTTTGTCAATTTTAGTAACAAAACTATCAATACATATGGAATACAAAAATAGATAAATAAACTTTTGTAGCTTCTGTTCCACATGCCTGATCTTCTTGGTTCTTCAACATTACTCGAAATCTTCGCCACTTCCAAGTACTCCAATGATCCCAAAGGTTGTAAGTTTAGTATCACCGTTGTTGAAAATTCGTAGTCATAACAATGAGAAAACAAGAATTCTCAATCATTGTTATACAGTGTCATAGTATTATCATACAGCATCAAAGTTCAATTGTATCACAACTTAGACAACAATACTATGGTGATATGTATCACTTCCCCTTAGTAAATACACTATCTCACATGGAAACCACTCCCCCTTACATAATGATCCGAAAAACATATATATTTGTAGTGTGAACTACACATTAATTCTCCCCCTTTTTGTCAATAAAATTGGCAAAGGTATGAAAACTAGTGGGATCCTAAGGAAATTTCCATAGAGACATTTCATAACCAAAAGCAAGTACATATAAACTTTTTTAGATGCCATCATATAGCCGAAGCTAAATGTATTCATCAAGGAGTTTATAAAGATACAAGATAACCCCTATAATGTTCCACAGCCGCACTCTCCGCAATGATTTGGCAATTAATCACAAGTTCAATTAAGAACTCTCCCCCATAAAATGTCATTCCCGAAAGAACAACAAGAGCGACCTTACTTTCACAAGAAAAGAAGGATTTCTTTGGACATTACAAATCACATACGAATATGAATTTGAATCCAAAAATACTCAATTAAATTAACCACAAGAAAACTCATGATTAATTTAATCAGAATACACAACTAAATTACCACAAGAGTGTGATCAATTCAATTGGTCATGCTCGACATAAGAGAACTTACGGAGCCGCACAGTATATACATAAAATATTGATCAGGGAAGATCAATATTTCCAAATAAACAAGGATTCATTCTATTTTCCATCATTATTTGCACAATGACATACAATATACATAACCCTCGTAAACAAAAGTTCATCCTATCTTCCATCAATACTTGCATATGACATAATAGGCTTAAAACTTTTTAACGTCAAAAGTTCATTCATTCTTTTATCAATACATGCATATCGACATACGAAAGACTTAACTTTTGACGAAGTATGGGACAATCATAGTTCACGGAGGCAAACACACATATCCTATAGCAAAATGCAATATATGAAACCATAAAGATTAATACTGCAAAAATCATCTTCCAAACAATTTTAGAATTTAACCAAATAAACCTAAAAAATAAAGATGAAAACATTGGACATAGCTATGTGTAATCACAATAATGGCAATTCCAAACACTAGTTATTCTTCCTAAAAACACAAGAATAAAATTCTCATAAGAATATTTACTAGATGTTAAGACCTTTGAAGAATTCTTTATTGTCCCCGAACTCCTTGCCGTCAACAACCATTGGGACATAAGGTTCATGAAAATAGGAGTTAATATCAATAAACCTTCTTGACTGATGTCGAACCAGGGACTTCTGAATCTCATGAGTCTTAAGAAAAAAAGCCTTTATTTGTTGAATCTCCTTTCGTGTCTCCTTCAACACTTCAAGAACATCAGAAAACTTCTGAGAATTTGAAGGAACAACTCTTGGCTTCCTCACATTCCTTCTTTTCCTTTTCAAAGTTGGAAGCAACGGAGATTTCTCTTTTTTCTTCATGATTGATGGTTTGACAACCATATTAACATCTTTTCCATCAGAAGACATAATACTTGGAGCATCCATAAGCATATGGGTTTGTGAGAGGAAATCACAATTCAACTCAACAAGTAGTCTTAAGATAAAAGAAGTTTTAGGGAAGGAAAAAAGAATATAGTGTTAACCTTTAAAAGGTTTGTGCACGCACAATTCTGAACCCTAGAGAGAGTAGAACTGTCGAGAATAACCCTCATTTATTGATAGGCATGGAAATCCTATTTTGTATCAAAAACAAAACTAAGAAAAGATGAATGCAAACTTTTCCTAAATCCTGAGAGGTGCACAACCTTGTCTCTTTTAATCAGGCACATGAGACAAGATCACCAAATCAACACAATCAAATTGTGTTGTGGTGAACAACAATCTTTCCACCATGTTCCTCTTGAGAGGAATCCAAAGACCTCTGTCTATCAAAACGATTGGACCATGATTTCTTCTCTAATGGTCTTGTTTTACCCTTGGAAACTAACTTCTTAGACGAAGATAAAATCTTACATACCTCAGCGGTCTTTTGAACAAGTTTGAGCTTGTTTACTAATCGATTTGCTCTTCGTTGAAGTTTGTTGACATGTCTCAATTTGTGTTTATACTTTTAACACTTTAATAGTTCATGACCTTTGAGTGAACAATACGAGCATGTCAATCTTGGATATAACCCAGGCATCTGAGATGTGCAAGCTGCTAGACACATAGTGGTACCTGAAACGTCATACACAGAGTTTCCAGTGGAAAGGTCAATTTTTTCTTCCAGATTGGTTGAGTTTTCTTCTGAAAGAATATCAAGATTGATGTATGTATTGCTACAATTATCAAAATCAATATTTTCACAAAGAAGTGCAACACTTGATTTTTCGTCTTCATTAGAATCATAGATGTCAAACACTTCATCAAGAGTTGCAGCAAGACCTTTGTTCCCAGTGTATTTCTTTCGATTTGGACACTCATTTGCAAAATGACCAAAACCTTTACACTTAAAGCACTGAGGCATATCCTCGTAATCAGTTTCATCATTATCCCTGTTGATGGTGGATTTTCAACAAAGGTCAAAATCGTAAAATCATGATATTGCATATCTCTGACACGGCTTTCAGGCATGTGACGATTCATATTTTACGAGCCATGATGAACATGTTTTTCGAAAGGCCTCCACTAGCTGAGCGTTCGATGCCTCACATTTCATCATGACCTCTATGTAGAATAACATAATTGGGCGGTTCTCCTCGGATTGAGAACTTAACGCCTTCAGGAAATCGGTGACACTCATTGTTCCCTAACTACATAGAGAGACCCACCTCTACATAGAAGAACGATTGGGCGGTTCTTCTCAGATTGAGAGCATTAACGCCTTCAGGACGTCGGTGACACTCACTGTTCCCTGACTATGTAGAGACCGTGTATACATCCAGGCGGTCCTCCGTACATAATTGTTGAGAGGGAGAAAACGCCTTCAATACTTCGGTAACACTCGTTGTTTCTTGACTATGCACCTTACGGAATGGGTATGACGCTTTAACTGGCTAATATCCCTTCTGCAATAGATTAATTCTACCGTGACATACACCACTGAATTCCTAGAAGATAATCCATTTTATCTCATCATTCTGATTTCATGATCGAATCCACGACTGATCTCATGAAATGGTGATAGATAAATTATTGCTCCGATTTCATGATTGAATCCACGGATGATCTCGTGAAATGGTAATGGATTACTCCGATTTCATGATCGAATCCACGGCTGATCCTCATGGAATGGTAATAAACAATTATTACTCCGATTCTATGATCGAATCCACGATCCCGTGGAATGGATTATTCCGAATCCATGGTCGAATCCACCGTGGATTCTATGGATTGATAATAAATAAATACTCATCTTTATTACACAGTTTCATGAATGATTCTCTGCTGAATTTCATAAATTAGTAATAAATACTCAATAATCAGGGCATCTGGACTATCACTGAGTAAGCCCCATAAAATGGTGCAAGTGTACTCGACAATGATGCACGAACGAGCACCCAAATGCACGAACGAGCATTCGAAAATATGGACAAATGAGGAATCCTACACAAAACAGGAGAGAAAAATAATAACATTAAAATAATGAGAGGCTCCCATAGGTCGGGCCCACCGGCCGGCCGACCGTGCCTTAGCCGTGGCCGGTCCCACGCCTCTTCCGTTATTTTTTCTTATTTTTGTTATTTTCATGAACTCATGAAAACTCCTTTATCTAGTAATTTTCCTTGTTTGAGCAAGACTCATGGTTTCTCCATATTTTCACAGAATCATGAAAAATAATATAAAATTAGGGAAAGTGTCGCGGGACCGAGCTCCTAGCCGGCTGATGAGTGCTAAAAAGTGCATATTTCTATATATTTTTCTTGGCATTTAACTCATCTTTTGTGCATTAATTCTACATTTTATCCCATATTCTGTATTTTCGTTGTTTTCAAGAATAAATATTTTTCTTAATTAATTTTGTATTTTTAGGTACTAAATAAAGCCTGAAAGAATTGTTGAGCGAAAAGAGCAAAGGGACGGTAAAGACTCCCGCAGAAAGGAAGCGAAGAATGATGTTTGGAAGAGCCGGATCAACTAGAAGTGGGCTTGAAGAGGAAGAATTGTTCTTAAAGAAGATATGAGCTTGGCATACCCAAGGCCCAAAACCCTTACCCAAATCCATTTCCAATATCCATACCCATTTCCATGAGAGCCGTCAGATTTGATTCATCACATCATCCAACGGTCGCCTCATCATCGTTCATCAAACTCTGAAGCTCCTGTCAAACATCATAGTACCTAACTCCAATCTAAGCCGTCAGTTTTGATGTATCACACATCCAACGGTCGCTCCACGCCTGCTTCCATCTTGCCGTTAGATTCATTTCAGAAGTGACAATCCAACGCTCATCCTCGCTGTTCATCAAACCCTGCTGCTCCTCCCAACACTATAGTACCTAACCCTATACCCAAAACAGAACCAAACAGCCCCTATCCCAAATTCCATCGATCCCATCTTCTCCTTCACCAACTACAGAAACCCATCATCACCACCAACCTTCCCTACTAACTATCAATCGATTTCACACCCCTCTTCTCACTGTTGGCGTGTGAAAGTGGTGAAATAGGATGATGGCTATGAAGCTAGAGCATGGAGAGGAAGAGGAGCAGCAACAACAATATGGGTAAGCAATTGTCCTATCAATTTCTCGAATTTTGTTGTAACCCTAACCCTAACTGTTGATTTGGGAATTTGGGGGAAAATTGTAAACCCTAATTTTGGGTATAAATAGAAGGCTTGTGTGTTGTGTTAAAGATATGCACGTATTATCCGGTGCACCAATCAGTAGTTCATGTCTGATTTTATCTCCATGATGTTCTAATTTCACAACTAGGGTTTAGATGAAACCATTAATCCATTGCTCAGTTTAATTCAAGTATTGATTTTGTTCTTGTTGTGTTGTAATGTTTAGGATAGTTTTAATCAAAGCACTTTACATTTTGCTCTCACAGTGCATATCATGTATGCATTGTAGTTAGAACACCACTATGTGATTGTGCTACAGCTCATGCTTAATTGTCTGTTATGAATCCTCTGACTAGTTGTACTCTAAATCAGACAATTAGTACTTAGGATGAATATTTTAGTTGTGATTAGAGTATCCCTTAGGCTTGTTAAATCATCTAAGTGGCTTCTCTGTGGGTAGTTGCATTGTGAGAAGGCAGCTACTACTAGGATTAGAATTATCTTAGTGACATTAACCTTTCTCCTGAAACCACCCTTTGATGCGCAGCAGGCTTGAACCTTCACTGCCATCTAGATAGTCAGTTGAGCCTAGAAGCTCACTGATGTCTATATTAGGGACAAGAATATTATTGAGATTGAATTGACTTAGTATAGGTTAAGCGGTGGATTCGACTTCCCTAGCACCTTATCTATCTGCTTGTAGGTTACTCTTTGCCTTTTGTTTTAATATTTCAGTTACTATCAACATCTTAGTTGTGTTTCAACGCAACTCAAAACTCACTGCCACTGTTTAGAGAATATCTTAGTAAAAGCTTAGGAAAACTTCAACTTACACACACCTTGTCCCTGAGGATCGACCTGCACTTACACACTATACACAAATGTCACTGTGCACTTGCAGTCTCATTGTAGGCATCTTTCTCGACCTACCAAGTTTTTGGCGCCGCTGCCGGGGACTTGGCGTTGTGTGGTTGTTGTTCTTTTTATCTTACTTTGCTGTTTTGTTTTTTTTTTGTGTAACTTAGCTGCTGTGTAGTGTAACTTAGTGTAACTTAGCTGCATTGCATACTGTCATGTCATACTTGCATATCATTGCATAATTTGCATAACTTAGGAGCATATTCATCTTGCATTTTCATATTCATCCTGCATCATCTGTTTTCTTGCATCTTAGTAGCTCTGTAACCTGCTGTGTAGTGCAAGCATCTCTGGCCATGTTTATCTTGTAGCAGTTGCATATCTTGCTCTCAAGTTATTGAAACTTCTGGAACTAAGAACTTGGTTGAGTGACAGGTACTGCTGAACCTGTGCTGCTGCTGGTGCTGCTACTAATTGGTGCTGAGCCTCTGGTGCTCTTGTTGTTGTTGCTGCAGCTGTGCTGCTACTTTCTTCTTCTCCCTGCTGCTGCTACTTCTTCCTGCTGCTGCTGGTGCTTGGTCCATTGCTACAGCCAGCCTCTGGTGCTGCTGCTGTTTTCCTTATGCTATTGTTGAGTTGCTGGTCTGAGCTTGTTGCTGAGAACCAAGCCCAACTGGGCTGTGCAACCAAAATCAGAGCAGCTGGGCTGTGCTTAAAGAGTAAGCCTAAACCCATTAAGAGAACCCAAATTGTGGGCTTCCATTTTCTATTAGGTTTGTAATTTGAACTGAACTGTGGGCTTGACCCAACAAAAATTTGAAAAACGTTTTTAGGCCCAAGTGGGCCTCGTATTTTGGCTAACTGAGAGCCCAAAAATCAAATACCCAGCTGGGCCTCGTGCATTCCTGGGCTTGGTTCGCTTAACTCGTTAGTTGGGCCGTGTACTCAAATCTCTAGGCCGTTCGCTAGGCTTGTCCCACAGAAAATTTGAACCAGTTAGATGGGCCTCATCCCATTAAAACCAAAAGGAGTTTTCAAATCCCATAAAAACCAAATGTTTTTCATTCCCATCAAAACCAAAATTTTCCCATAAAAAACCAAAGTTTTGAAAACCCATTAAAACCAAATAGTGGGCTTTGTGTCTTTTCAATATGGGCCAACCTCGTGCTCTCCATGAATACATGTATCCCACAATAAAAATTCCATTATCATGTATTGTCTTACCTCAAACCAATAACCCTTTTAAAATAAATGCAAGCATGATACAAATACTTCCTATATTTCGAGGGTTCGATTCTGAGAACCCCTATACTCATGTAAGAGAGTTTGAACAAATTTGTCGGACTATGCAACCTGATCATATGTCCGAAGACTCTCTGAAATTGCGTTTGTTTACATTTTCTCTAAAGGAAAGGGCCAAAACATGGTTTTACGGTTTGAGACCACAATCAATCAACACTTGGGACCAACTCATAGATCTATTTTTCAAAAAATTCTTTCCACATCATAGGACCATCGCTATTCGTCAAAGTATCAATTGTTTTGTCCAATTGGATGAGGAAACTGTTTTTCACTATTTTGAACGTTTTAATGATTTGTTGAGCGAATGTCCGCACCATGGATTTGAGAAGTGGAGACTTGTCGTCATCCTCTATGAGGGACTAGACTTTAAATCTCGAACCATGGTTGAGTCTATGTGTAATGGTAAATTTCTTGATAAATCTGTGGATGATGCATGGAAATTTTTAGCTGAGATTGCAGAGAAAACCCATCAATGGGAATATGTTAGGGAAACAGGGACAACACCACCTGGTATGAGTCACCCCCATGAGTTAGAGTCGTATTCTTGTGATAGCTCCGACCTTAGGATTGAAAATTATCCTAGATTGCAAAATCCCTATCATGATGATGATGATGATTATGATGTTATGTTAGAAGAACATGTCTATACTGAAAATGTTATGGAACCTTTGGGTTCAAATACATTAGGCTTCTCTTCCTCGAGTCATGAATGATGTTTCTTCTAGTATTCCATATACATGTGATGTTGATACTGATTTTGAGCATGTGCATCTGTCCTATGAAGATGACTTAGGTAATATAGAATCTTTTGTTGACACCAATATGCATGAAAATATAATTGTTGTGTCTGATTCTCTACCTGGGTCACGTTGTGATGTTTCCACTGATTTGCCGATGCATGAGAATAATTCTTCTGATGATGTTAATGATTCTGATTTGTGTGAGCATGGTGAGCATGTTGTGACACTTGTGGAAGACTTAGGAGATGTTGATGTGATTAATAATGATGTGCCTATCGTCCTAAATAAGTCACAATCTGATGGCCTTCCACCCAACCTAGATTTGGTTTGTACCGATACTGTCAAACCAATTTTTCTGAGAATACCCAACCTAGGTTTGGAACTGTGTGCTTCCCAAGTCCTTTTGGACTATTTTTCATCTAAGTATAATATCTTTGAGGATCCACAGTTGGAATTAGCATGTTTGCCCGTCCCTAGCAAAGTTCATTTCGAGCTAGACCTTGGGCATGATGAACCCCCAAAACTGCGAGATTTTGTACCCAAAATTATATCTGTTGAAAAATCCAGGTTTGGGGGTAGCTCATTTTGTTTCACAGCCTCACTTGCATTTTTGTCATATTATTATTGTGTGAAGCTGTTGAAACCTCTACACTTCGTCTTTTGGGTTGACCCTCAACTCTTTAGATTGTTGGTGTATGGGGAATTTTCTTGTATATAATCCAGTAGATAATGTGTTAGTTGAATCTTTTGTTTCTTTTGTATATATTGTGCTAATCCAATGTGATCTCAGCTGAAAAGTGTTGGATTCTAGCCATGAATAATGGAGTTCGGTTCTTTCTTTCGTCAAATCGGGTATTCTCTTTCCTTTTTCTCTACTCAGCATGGTCCTATTCGTATGTTGTCGTATAATTTTATCCATCTTTTGAAACATTGAGGACAATGTTTAGTTTAGGTTTGGGGGTATAGAGTAGACACCACGATAGCATGCTATAATTGAAAACAGAACTCTTTCTTTTTGAAAAAAAAAAAAATCAAAAAATCAAAATAAAAAAATGGAAAAATTGAAAAAAACATAAAAGTGGAGCTCATTTACCTTGAAATGTTGACTCTTGTGCATGTATGTAAACATAAGGATTCTTAGTCTAGATATTTAGGCACCCAGATTCTAGCACAATTCACATCGTGATAAGAAATTCGCACACGCACGATCTACCAATACATGTATAGCCATCACTTTAGTTGCCTTGAGGTGTTCTATCGGAAGTTTTAGTTGCCAATCACTTTAGAATACTGAACGAGACTTGACTAGCTTGTTCTTTGGTTGGTTGGGATAGAAGGTGGAGGTTACGTTAAGAAAAACAACCATCGAATTTAACTGGGTGCATCAAAAAGGGCTACCTCTTGCTAAGAGTCATGTAATTTTTTGTTTCCTTTTGTATATGTATCAAAAGTGTTACCATGTTAAAAAAAAAAAAAAAAAAACGATGTATATATTCAGAAAAATATAAAAAAAATAAAAATAAAAAATCAAGTATTTATCAATTTCATCCTCTCTTGTTCCAAAAATAAAAGAGAGTAGTCAATGTAAATAAGAGTCATGTAAAGAGTCATATTTTGTGTTTTTGTGTTATAAGCAAGGAAGGGTGTATGCCATTGATGTACAACGCGAGTAATTGTGAAATACCTCCAACTCAATCATAATTCTCGTAAAGTCCGGACAGCTAGCTAGATTTCGGCCTCGGTTCTTAGCCTGAGAAACTATCTCTTGGTGATTAGTAGTCATAACATCCGATCTTTCTTTACACATGCGTAGATACACTTTACACTCTTATCACGTGTCTTTATTTGTTATCAGTGCTAGGATTGTGCCTTTGATAGCTAGATTGACATCTCCATTTTGCTGTGAGCTTCTACTGTCTTGCACATGTCACATTTCATGGAATCTGAG
This sequence comes from Papaver somniferum, assembly GCF_003573695.1. Lineage (NCBI taxonomy): Eukaryota > Viridiplantae > Streptophyta > Magnoliopsida > Ranunculales > Papaveraceae > Papaver > Papaver somniferum. Next base: position 64,362,832 of record NC_039364.1, on the reverse strand, counting down.
CTTATATTTTGTCCTAGAACTTTGTAGGTACGTTCTAAGCAAACCTTCACGAGACTTCAACTCGTCCACTAGGGACACTTAGTGGTTTAAAAGGCTTACTGCATACGCTAAATGCATTCGAGAGACCAGCGACAGTGGTATAGGTAGGATTTCCTTAGTTTTTTTTTTACTTGAGGACAAGTAAAATTCAGGTTTGGGGATATTTGATGAGTGCTAAAAAGTGCATATTTCTATATATTTTTCTTGGCATTTAACTCATCTTTTGTGCATTAATTTTACATTTTATCCCATATTCTGTATTTTCGTTGTTTTCAAGAATAAATATTTTTCTTAATTAATTTTGTATTTTTAGGTACTAAATAAAGACTGAAAGAATTGTTGAGCGAAAAGAGCAAAGGGACGGTAAAGACTCCCGCAGAAAGGAAGCGAAGAATGATGTTTGCAAGAGCCGGATCAACTAGAAGTGGGCTTGAAGAGGAAGAATTTTTCTTAAAGAAGATATGGGCTTGGCATACCCAAGGCCCAAAACCCTTAACCAAATCCATTTCCAATATCCATACCCATTTCCATGAGAGCCGTCAGATTTGATTCATCACATCATCCAACGGTCGCCTCATCATCGTTCATCAAACTCTGAAGCTCCTGTCAAACATCATAGTACCTAACTCCAATCTAAGCCGTAAGTTTTGATGTATCACACATCCAACGGTCGCTCCACGCCTGCTTCCATCTTGCCGTTAGATTCATTTCAGAAGTGACAATCCAACGCTCATCCTCGCTGTTCATCAAACCCTGCTGCTCCTCCCAACACTATAGTACCTAACCCTATACCCCAAAACAGAACCAAACAGCCCCTATCCCAAATTCCATCGATCCCATCTTCCCCTTCACCAACTACAGAAACCCATCATCACCACCAACCTTCCCTACTAACTATCAATCGATTTCACACCCCTCTTCTCACTGTTGGCGTGTGAAAGTGGTGAAATAGGATGATGGCTATGAAGCTAGAGCATGGAGAGGAAGAGGAGCAGCAACAACAATATGGGTAAGCAATTGTCCTATCAATTTCTCGAATTTTGTTGTAACCCTAACCCTAACTGTTGATTTGGGAATTTGGGGGAAAATTGTAAACCCTAATTTTGGGTATAAATAGAAGGCTTGTGTGTTGTGTTAAAGATATGCCCGTATTATCCGGTGCACCAATCAGTAGTTCATGTCTGATTTTATCTCCATGATGTTCTAATTTCACAACTAGGGTTTAGATGAAACCATTAATCCATTGCTCAGTTTAATTCAAGTATTGATTTTGTTCTTGTTGTGTTGTAATGTTTAGGATAGTTTTAATCAAAGCACTTTACATTTTGCTCTCACAATGCATATCATGTATGCATTGTAGTTAGAACACCACTATGTGATTGTGCTACAGCTCATGCTTAATTGTCTGTTATGAATCCTCTGACTAGTTGTACTCTAAATCAGACAATTAGTACTTAGGATGAATATTTTAGTTGTGATTAGAGTATCCCTTAGGCTTGTTAAATCATCTAAGTGGCTTCTCTGTGGGTAGTTGCATTGTGAGAAGGCAGCTACTACTAGGATTAGAATTATCTTAGTGACATTAACCTTTCTCCTGAAACCACCCTTTGATGCGCAGCAGGCTTGAACCTTCACTGCCATCTAGATAGTCAGTTGAGCCTAGAAGCTCACTGATGTCTATATTAGGGACAAGAATATTATTGAGATTTAATTGACTTAGTATAGGTTAAGCGGTGGATTCGACTTCCCTAGCACCTTATCTATCTGCTTGTAGGTTACTCTTTGCCTTTTGTTTTATATTTCAGTTACTATCAACATCTTAGTTGTGTTTCAACGCAACTCAAAACTCACTGCCACTGTTTAGAGAATAGCTTAGTAAAAGCTTAGGAAAACTTCAACTTACACACACCTTGTCCCTGAGGATCGACCTGTACTTACACACTATACACAACTGTCACTGTGCACTTGCAGTCTCATTGTAGGCATCTTTCTCGACCTACCACCGGCCGGCCATGCCTTGGACGTGGCCGATCCCACACTTTCCAAACCCTTATTTTATTATTATTATTTCCCTAATTTCATGAAATTCCTCATTTTCAACAAAACTCATGGTTTCTCCATAGTTTCACGGTTTCGCGAAAGATAATATTATAGAATAGGGAAAGGTATCGTGAGACCGGGCAACTTGGCCAGTCGAACATTCCCTAGCCGTGGTCGGTCCCACACCTTGCAATCCCTATTCTTTCATAAATATTATTTCTCATCTCATGAAACTCCTCAGTTTGAGAAAAAATCATGATTTCTTCATATTTTCTCAAATATTGCTCAAACCATGAAAAGGCCAAAAGTCGACATGGTCACACGACCGACTAGGCTACTCACGAAAAATATTAAAATACCATTATTTTAATGTTTACAAAATATTGATCAAGTGAGCACACATGCTCATTCGAGCGAAAATCAAGAATTTCAATCAAGATAAAACTCTTTTGAAAATCTACAATGTTGCTCAAACGCACATCAGAAAATACCGAAACTCTCAGGACTGAGACATGGAAATTAAGGTGACACGAGCATGCCTCCTTGACCGACCAAGACCTGCCCTAGGTCTTGCAAAGAGCCGGTCCCACACGTTTTCATAATTTTTACCTAATTTGCTCAATTGCTCATATTGGGTCCAAACTCTTTTTAACCAACTTGGAGTTTGCTCAAACGACCACCAGCTGGTCCCACGACCACCAAAGGCCGGTCTCATGCCCTCTTGGTCGGTCCCTCACTCTTCCATAATTAGGTTTTATCACCTAATGCTCAATCGAGCACTATTTCAATAAATGATGAAACCGGCATTTTATCATCATTCTTTCACCAACTGATCAACTCAGGACCCTGGTGCACGCTCACTTGAGCACTTGGACACCACGTGGACGTCCATCATTCCATGTGGTCGGTCTCTCCTATTTTCAACAATTCATCAATTAACGAACGATTGATCAAAAGTTAGGGTTTCGAACAAACGCTTCACGAATTCATCATTTTGAGCAAGTTCAAACACTAATAAATTTACGTTGATCCAGCAATCAACATCTGGATTAATTATATAATATTCGGTAGTCTACCAATATTTTAATTAATATTTTATTGGGTCACGTCACCAATAAATAATTCGTCGAATTGAGCAATACTTGCTCAGTTGCTCGAATATTGATCCAACTATCAATATTCAGTAATTTATTAGTAATTCGTCGAATTGAGCAATACTTGCTCAGTTGCTCGAATATTGATCCAACTATCAATATTCAGTAATTTATCAGTAATTCGTAGAATTGAGAAATACTTGCTCAGTTGTTCGAATATTGATCCAACTATCAATATTTGTCGAATCAATGAATCCCTGAGAACTCTTCACTCATGCTCAATTCAACAAAACCTGGATTCATTGTCTAAACAGTCAACAACCGACTAATAAAATACACGTCTGTTATGCAGACTCCACGATTCGTGAGACACTAATCACGTCACATGGGGGGATATCACTTAGGGTTTTGGTCTAGCGACCTACGGTACGTGGATACATCCACGACGAGAAGTGTGAGTAAGTCGTGCAAACGGTTGAAGGAGTTAGCAAAGTACTGGGTGGACGGTTAACCAAGTCTCTGCACGATCTGGAACTGGTTTTCACCACGATTCCCACTTTCCCACTCTTTCACTCAAGAAATCGTCACACTTCTAGGGGATCAAGATGTTTACTATTCTGACAATATAAATAAGTCTCTGAATCCATGATTGAGGACAAAGATCATTCGTCTACAAAGAATTCCTCGAGCAATTACTCTCAAGAATTCATCAATCTCTCAGAACTTATTCGAACTCATCAGTTCATCATTATTGCAGAAACCTTCAACACATCCACATACCTTGATCATCATTGATCCCACACAATTCTCAGCTTTCCTCCTACAGATCAACCCATTCCCCTCTTTGCGACCGAATTGACTCTGGAACGACCATTGACTTGGTTTAGGCCGGAGTCCTATAGATTGATCTCTCGAATCTAAGCACTCCCTTTGCAGTGATCTGTGTGAGGTTGAACAGTTTGCTCGGTTGAGGAGTCTCGACAATACGCTCGTCTCTTCAATTCCCCGAAAAACCAGCAAATCGTTTTTCCCCATCTACATATTGGCGACCACAGCGGGAGATTAATCTCTCGGTTACAATCTCGCATTTTCACAAAATGGCTGGTCTTAGGTCTGGGTTAGTTACAAATGCAAACGACGTTAGCAATAGCAACAATAACAATGATGGTATTCCAGAAACCATTCCCGCTTCCAACAATGGTGGTGACGTTACTCCTCCTCAACCCAACGCTGAAAGTCATCCTCTTTTCGGCCAACATCCCGAGGAAGCCAGAGAAAATCCGCCTACCATAGGCGATCTCATGAAGGTGCAGGAAACTATTGCCAAGAATCACACCGACATAACTGCCACTCAGAAGGAATTATTCAATTATCTCAAGACTCTCACTGACAAAGTGTTCGAGAAGACTCAGGAGAAAGGAAAAGCCAAAGAAACATTTGATGACCCTGAATTCGTTCCCGTCCATGTAGTTGATGATGATGAAGTCCACAAAGCTGCAGAAACAACAAAGGAACCTGCCGGTTTTATCACTCGTGAAGATATGGAACGTTTTATGGAGGATCGAGGGAAGGACAATGCACATCCTGTCCACCACCATCAACCTCCATACCCTTCTGCCACGCAGAGAATCCCTCTTCCAAAAGGTTACACTTCACCAACGTTCACATTGTATAATGGAACTGAGAACGCACGGGAAAATGTTTCTTGAAGGCGCTAGGAGAGCACGAGCACAACCATGTCATCCATATGAAATAATTCTCAAAATCTCTGACGAGCAGAGCGTATACTTGGTACAACAACATTGCACCTGGGAGCATCGCTAACTGGGGAGCAATGGTTAACGCCTTCTACAGAAAATATTTCTTCGTTTCTGAACAAATCACTCTCTCTGACTTAGGAAGGATGACTCAGAAGAACGCTGAAAATCCGAATGAGTATGTGAAGAGGTTCAGAACCCAAGCCTTAGATTGTCATGATCCAAATGTCACTGAACAACAATTAGTGGATTTGCGCATTAACGGGATGATTCCAGTCTACAGAGCTTTGCTGGAAAATCTTCGATTTTAGACTTTCTCAGAGCTCCATGAAGCAGCAAAGCGATCAGCAACCACTACCCCAACTTTGCTAGAAAGAACAAAAACCATCAAAGTTGAGGAGCCGCGAGACACTCGAAACAGCAGCGCCAGGCGTTTAATTAACAAGCAGTACAATGTTGAAGCTTCCACGAATGTTGCTGAAGGGAGCAAAATAAAAGCCTCCAACACAAAGAAGGACAATCAAACTCGAAACACACAAGCGCCGGCTCAACAGAATGATCAGGAAGTACCGGATTTTCCTTTCCATATTGAATAAGTGATCGAGTTACTGTAGGTCTGGATCCAACATGGTGCGATCAACTTACCTCCTGTCAAAAGGAAATCAACTGAGGAACAAATGGAAAATCCACGTTACTGCCGCTTCCATAGATATGTCAGTCATCCGACAAGTGATTGCAGAACTTTGAAGCGCATATTCAAGGAAAAGGTTGATCAGGAGAATTGGGGACTGAAGGAGTGCACAAGAACCCTCTCCCAATCCGAACCTTCAAATTTTCTGAACCATCAGTCAGAGAAGCAGTTCAATCATTAATCGAGCATGCTTGTGAATTGTTGTATCTGTCAAAAACTCAAAGGATGGACATGTTTTCGGCTCTGAACCATGTAGTGTCCGGGAAACGACTGTCGATCCTAGAAACACACCCTGAACCTCTAGTCACTGACAAAGAAATGTATGATTGGGGACTTCTCACCACGGTGTACCTAAAATGAAACGATTTCAAGCAAGCACTGGTCGATGTTGGTACTGCTGTCAATATCATTCCTTTGAAAACTCTCAGGGCTGCAGGCATCAATCGACAAGAAGCCACTCATGCTCATGTCACAATCAGAGACCATGAAGGAATCTCCAGAGATGCTTACTGTTACATCATTCTCAAGATGAAATACGATTCAACTTGGACTGAAACCAAGTTTTACATAATCAAAGAGGATCCATGATATGACATGATTCTTGGGCGGACATGGATTCATGATGGAAAGTTCACTGCAACATCTTCATCTTCAGTCGCACATTTCTCTGTTGAAGAAACCTCTAACTCAGAAGAAAGCTCCAACTCGGAAGAAATATAGGATGCTCCACCATTCAAGCATCTGGAGAATGTCCAAGCCCTTATAGGACTTACACAAAAGCCTGTAGAAAGTGTACATGAATTCGTCAGAAGATTTCGCACTCAGGCAAGTCTTATTCCCCCTCATGCGTCTATATTATCAACTTTCAAATATGTTACCTTTTTCCGGGGACTCAATCTTACTCATGACCAAGCTATCATCAAATGCTATGAGTGGGTAGTCTCGCCTCAGCAGTATTACACTAAATGGTTGGAGTCTTTCCAAACTGAGCACCCCATTGAAAGGTTTATCGCTGAGCAATACTCAGCATACTCTCCCTTGCGTGAGTTTCCACATGTGCCGCAGAATTGGAAAGCTCCACCAACATGGAATCCTACTGTACGAGGAATTCCGAACCAACAGAAGATATTCAGGGCACGAGCAACCAAATCTAACAAATTTTATGAAGGAGATTTGGTTCTCAAGGCAACTAAACGTAATCTGCATTCCATAAAGAGTTCTAAATGGGAAGGACCTTTTATGATTGCTAAGTCAGTAGCTGGAGGATGCTACAAATTGGCTGACATTAAGGGAAATACAAGTATACCGGTGATTCATGAGAATTGGCTCAAGATTTTTGACGCATGAAGCATTCAACATTGGGTGTTTTATGTCCAAGACAAACGCTCAACACATATGGCGTTTGCATCTTAGGATTTTCTTTTACTTGTATTTTCAATTCCTCCAAAACATTTGCAATACTTGCATCCAGTATTTGAATTCGGCAATTTATCAAAGTTCTTTTATTTAAAAAAAATCTCCATCAAATACAAAATTCAAAAGAAAATCCCCAGTCGCTCATAAATTCAAAACCAATCAAAAAATTCCAAACCAAAATAAAACCTCACATCTCTCAGAAGTTCAAAGTTCAAGAGATTATGGAAATAAATTAAAGGAAGCCATCAAAGTACGATTTCTGCTTCTCAGCATTCTCCAAGACTTGCAAAGCCGCCTTCTCCAACTCTAGCTTTTCGGTCAACTCAGCAATCTTGGCCGTTTTCTCCACCACGGCATCACTGATAAAGGGTATATTATTCACTACTGCATCCTTGATGGTGTTGATCTTCTAACGAAGCCACTTCAAGTTAAAACCAAGTTCTTCAGATTTCTCCAAGTTGTACTCCCAATCAAAGAGTATATCCCGAGTGACAGTACTTCTGGACCTGGTACGAATATCCAGTCCTTCCTCTTTTTCTTTTTTTCACAATATAGGAAGTTACCAATTCAAATATGAGATGCAATATGTTTCCTAATTTCATGGTCAAGAAGTAGCTACGTACAGGATCTCTTGTAACGACAATATGGCCATACATCTTCCACAACTTCTCATACATGTTGGCATACCCAGTGGGAACGTTGAATCCGCCAATATATATGTGATACGGGAGTGAAGCGCCAAATAGAGGATCGAAAACAATCCCTGTATTAGGGTACTCGTGTATCACTATGCGGTTCTCAATTACCGGAGCAGCTTCCATAGTCATTGCAACAGCTTCTTCTGGGACAGTCTCTTCTGCTCTTGGCTCGGTTCCATCCGTCGGAAAAATAACAGCTGGAGTCTCAGTCCCCTCGACAACCTTAGCAATATTCTCATGAAATTAAGGTGCAGGGATCATAACAGCATTAACTTGGTTCATCCTGCAGTTGCTCAAATCGTCATGTGCTCCATTATTCTCAACTTCAGTATTTGGCACCTAATACGAAGATTACATAAGATTAGTACAATTCGAGCATGGAAACCAAAAGCAGTTACAAAATTCTGCATGTAAGTAAACTAACACTATCCAAGTTCTTTATTATGCATCCAAAACATGAGCAAATAGTGTAGAAGTCATGAAACACGTTTTCAAACAAGCACATCTGAAGAGATTTTACACTGCCTTGTATGGAACGATGAACTGGGAGCAATTTGTAAGGAACCTAAGGTCGCATTATATACCATTCTCTTTGTATGGATATTCTTTACAACATATCAAAATTTCATAACAATCAGATGAACGAGCAAGGAGATGTGGCCAAAACATTGGACAACATACAATCTGAAAAGTTCTGAAAGTCTCCTGGAAGTTTACTATTTCGCATTTCTCAAGCCATAAACATGCTCAAAACTCAAAAAGATTCTTTAGTCAAGCTTGGAAATCTCGTGGGATTAAGGATGCATGAGTAGATCGCGAAAATCTGACACCGTATGAAGATTTTATGGTGTTTTTGCTAAAACGCTGAGTTCTGAATTTTCTGATGACGTATTTTACTAAAAGTTCTTCATTCATTCATTCATGTGGATTCTTATTCATTCAATCTCAAGTCAGCAATATTATACTTCTTTGAGGGGAATATAAAGTGAATACTTACTTGAGGAGTCTCCAAGTCATTCGAAAGGTTAACATGATCGGCATCAACATTGGGAGCGCTGTTATCTCCATTCAGTCGCAATTCTTGAGGATTCTCTTTCTCACCACCAGTCGAAGACGAATGAATAACATGTGAAAAAGCGGGGGTCTAACAACCACACCCAATATTTCACTTAGCAATCTGTATGGACAAACTCTAATATACTTTCTAGAGAATCAACTAAACAGCCAGACTCAATCTAGATAAAAGTATATCAAAGAGTTTATATCTCAATCTCTCGATTTGATATTTACTCAAGCAAATAGAAATTTATGAGTCTTTATCAAAGAGAGATAACTTGGATGGTACCAAAGACCAATATCCAAGTGTCAATCAATTTAAATCAACAACTTAAAGGTCGGATATTCTAATTGATTGAACAACACACAACCTGTATTATTTCAATTATATAAACAAATATAATGCGGAATAGAAATAACACAGACACCAAAATTTTGTTAACGAGGAAACCGCAAATGCAGAAAAACCCCGGGACCTAGTCCAGAATGAATACACATTGTATTAAGCTGCTACAGACACTAGCCTACTCCAAACTAACTTCGGTCTGGACTGTAGTTGAACCCCAATCAATCTCACACTGATCCAAGGTACAGTTATGCTCCTACGCCTCTGATCCCAGCAGGATACTGCGCACTTGATTCCCTTACCTGATCTCACCCAAAACTAAGAGTTGCTACGACCCGAAGTCGAAGACTTTAATAAACAAATCTGTATCACACAGAAAAGTCTACGATAATCGATAAATCCATCTCCCACGAATATACCTACGAGTTTTGTTCCGTCTTTTGATAAATCAAGGTGAACAGGAACCAATCAATAATACCAGACTTATATTCCCGAAGAACAGCTCAGTATTATCAATCATCTCACAATAATCTTAATCGACGCATCGAAAAAAGATATTGTGGAATCAAAAACGATGAGACGAAGTTTGTTTGTGATTACTTTTCTATCTTGCCTATCGGAGATATCAATCTCAAGCCAATTATTACAATTGTACTCGTACGATAGAAACAACGAGATCAGATCACACAACTAGTATAAAATTAGTATCGGTCTGGCTTCACAATCCCAATGAAGTCTTTAAGTCGTTAACCTGGTTTAGAAGAAGAAACCAAAGGTTAAAGGAGAATCAACTCTAGCTTAGCACAACTAGTATCACACAGAATGTGTGGGGATTAGGTTTCCTAGTTGCTAGAGTTCTCCCTTATATACACTTTCAAATAAGGGTTTGCAATCAATGTTAGCTTAGCAACAAAACATTCAATATTCACCGTTAGATGAAAACCTGATTAGATTCAAGCTAATATTTCTCAACCGTTTGATCGAAAACTTATCTTGTCACACACAAATGAAATGTCCAATTTTGGGTTTATGAACCGTACCCAAACATTAACATTTGTTGGTTCAACAAGTCAACCAAAACGTTAGCCATATGATTACTCTCATATCAACCTTATTCTTCTTCACCATAACTAGTTCAAATGACTCAAATGAACTAGTTAGAGAGTTGTTCAATTGCAAAAAAATCTTATGTAACTATACAAGACACAATTTAAGCAAAATCGGTTTGATTCACTCGAATCGGTTCATGAACTTTATAGCCACATTTGCAAAAGCATTCCTTAGTTTATTTAAACATTAGTTCAAGAAAAACCGAATTTAGATATAACCTGCTCAAGTTCGCGGACTTAAGCTCATGGAAGGAGTACACAAACTCCAGCAGAAAATCTCGGGCCGAGAAGTTCCGCAAGTTCGCAGACTGAGTTCGCGGACTTGGCTCACGCCACTTCCAACTTCACTTGATCAACAAAGTTAGCAAACTGTGGTTCAAGGAATATGACTTATGCATATATGTGTTTCCACAATAATGCTTATATCCTACCAATGGTTATGTAATCTAAACTCTCATTTCAATCATTGAAACATTCTCAGAGGACGTTATATAGACGTTATATTTTCACCAAGAAGTGCAACACTTGATTTCTCGTCTTCATTAGAATCATAGCTGTCAGACATTTCATCAAGAGTTGCAGCAAGACCTTTGTTCCCAGTGTATTTTCTACGATTTGGGCACTCGTTTGCAAAATGACCAAATCCTTTACACTTAAAGCACTGAGGCATATCCTCATCATCAGTTTCATGTGTTTCCCTGTTTTTAGGAGGAATACGATTATGAGGTTTAACTGATGCTTTAGGTTTATCTCTGGAGAACTGTTTACTCCTCTTCAACATAAGATCTCTAAACTGTCTTGTGATTATCGAGACTGACTTGTCAAGATCTTCATCTGATAAATCTGTCTCAGAATGATCATCTTCATAGATATACACTTTTTTACTCTTATCAAGTAATTTAGTGTCCTTTTGTGCTTTGAACGCAACATCCTTAGTTTTGGATGAATGTTCGTGATCAAAGATCTTAAGCTTCCCAACCAGCGTATTTCTGGAAAGATTATCAAGGTTATTTCCCTCAACGACGGCATGCTTCTTAGAATCGTATTTAGACGGCAACGATCTGAGAATTTTCATCACAATGTCCTTTTCAGGAATAGTCTTACCCAATGCAAAAGATGCATTAACAATTTCAGACACTTTGTGATTAAACTCATCAAATGTTTCTTCATCTGCCATACGAAGGTTTTCCCAATCAGAATTAAGGTTTTGAAGCCTAGCTTCCTTTTCACTGGAGTTACCTTCGAATACGATTTCCAAGATATGCCAAGCTTCTTGCCGACTTAGTGCAATTAGTCACATGGTGCCGAAGATTTGGGGTAATGGCATGTATGATCGCATTTAAACCGTCGGAGTTTTGCTTTGCAACAAGTATCTCAGCAGGGATGTATTCACCAATATGTTTGGGAACGTTTACATATCCAATTGCCACAACGGGAGGATCATAGACATTAACAACATATACCCATGATTGAAAATCACGCGCTTGAAGAAAAGCTCACATAGAAATTTTCCACCATAAGTAATTAGAGCCATCGAAGACTGGTGGTACGTTAATAGAGATAGCACCTCTGTCCATAGAGTCAGATCGCTACAAACACAGACTTGTGAGGTCTTAAACGTATTTGTCTGCTCTGATACAAATTAAAAAAGCGGGGGTCTAACAACCACAACCAATATTTTGCTTAGTAATCTGTATGGACAAACTCTAATATACTTTCTAGAGAATCAACTAAACAGTCAGACTCAATCTAGATAAAAGTATATCAAAGAGTTTATATCTCAATCTCTCGATTTGATCTTTACTCAAGCAAATAGAAATCTGCGAGTCTTTATCAAAGAGATAACTTGGATGGTACCAAAGACCAATATCCAAGTGTCAATCAATTTAAATCAACAACCTAAAGGTCGGATATCTAATTGATTGAACAACGCACAACCTGTATTATTTCAATTATATAAAGAAATATAATGCGGAATAGAAATAACACAGACACCAGAATTTTGTTAGCGAGGAAACCGCAAATGCAAAAAAAAACCCGGGACCTAGTCCAGATTGAACACACATTGTATTAAGCCGCTACAGACACTAGCCTACTCCAAACTAGCTTCGGTCTGGACTGTAGTTGAACCCCAATCAATCTCACACTGATCTAAGGTACAGTTATGCTCCTACGCCTCTGATCCCAGCAGGATACTGCGCACTTGATTCCCTTAGCTGGTCTCACCCACAACTAAGAGTTGCTACGACCCAAAGTCGAAGACTTTAATAAACAAATCTGTATCACACAGAAAAGTCTACGATAATCGATAAATCCGTCTCCCACGAATATTCCTACGAGCTTTGTTCCGTCTTTTGATAAATCAAGGTGAACATGAACCAATCAATAATACCAGACTTATATTCCCGAAGAAAAGCTCAGTATTATCAATCACCTCACAATAATCTTAATCGACGCAGCGAAAAAAGATATTGCGGAATCACAAACGATGAGACGAAGTTTGTTTGTGATTACTTTTCTATCTTGCCTATCGGAGATATCAATCTCAAGCCAATTATTACAATTGTACTCGTACGATAGAAACAGCAATATCAGATCACACAACTACGATAAAAGTAGTATCGGTCTGGCTTCACAATCCCAATGAAGTCTTTAAGTCGTTAACCTGGTTTAGAAGAAGAAGCCAAAGGTTAAAGGAGAATCGACTCTAGCTTAGCACAACTAGTATCACACAGAATGTGTGGGGATTAGGTTTCCCAGTTGCTAGAGTTCTCCCTTATATACACTTTCAAATAAGGGTTTGCAATCAATGTTAGCTTAGCAACAAAGCATTCAATATTCACCGTTAGATGAAAACCTGATTAGATTCAAGCTAATATTTCTCAACCGTTAGATCGAAAACTTAGCTTGTCACACACAAATGAAATGTCCAATTTTGGGTTTATGAACCCTACCCAAACATTAACATTTGTTAGTTCAACAAGTCAACCAAAAGGTTAGCCATATGATTACTCTCATATCAACCTTATTCTTCTTCACCATAACTAGTTCAAATGACTCAAATGAACTAGTTAGAGAGTTGTTCAATTGCAAGGAAATCTTATGTAACTACACAAGACACAATTGAAGCAAAATCGGTTTGATTCACTCGAATCGGTTCATGAAATTTATAGCCACGGTTTGAAAAAGCATTCCTTAGTTTATTTAAACATTAGTTCAAGAACAACCGACTTTAGATATAACCTGCTCAGGTTCGCGGACTGGGTTTGTGGACTTAAGCTCATGGAAGGAGTACACAAACTCCAGCAGAAAATCTCGGGCCGAGAAGTTCCGCAAGTTCGCGGACTGAGTTCGCGGACTTGGCTCACGCCACTTCCAACTTCCCTTGATCAACAAAGTTAGCAAACTTTGGTTCAAGGAATAGGACTTATGCATATATGTGTTTCCACAACAATGCTTATATCCTACCAATGTTATGTAATATAAACTCTCATTTCAATCATTGAATCATTCTCAAAGGACGTTATATAGCCATTATTCACATACCATTTTTCGTCAGAGCAATTTTCAAAGTGATTGAAACATAACATGACTTTCGTCACTTGGAAAAGATGAATTCGGCTAAAGCGAAAGCTTACCAAATCACATTTCGAGAAATAGATAGGCGAGATAAACTCGGCTCGAAATAGAAAATGTGTATAACGCAAGTCTATATATCAAAATGACTTTTGTCTCAAGAGTAGGAGATAGAGTAAATAGACTTTTGAGTGACATATAAGTTCAAGTCTCCAGATACCTTTTAGTTGATGAAGATCCACCAGTTCCTTTAGTAGTCTTCGTCTTGTATGATGATTGCCATGGAGTCTTGAGCTCAACTACACTTTCTATCCTAATCCAAGACCTTAGCTCTAATAGGCTAGTAATCAAGACTTATAGTTTTGATTACTAATATAGACAAACATGCTTGAGATAGCAACGCATGCGAGTTCCACCGAGCAATGCTCTAACATCATGACCATGTTGGATTTACACAACCATCTCCTCCTGGATACATCAACAACAATCGTCATTACTTCAATCAAGGAAAATCCATAATCACTTACACAAGGAATACTTACATCCACTTCATCATCGGTGCTGGATTCCTGGATTATTCGTTTAGAAACAAGGTGAAGTCCGTCAATGGCCGATGGGGTAAAATTCTGAAACAAATTAACAATATTCTTTTGGATCCTAATTACACGGACAAAGGAAAATCGCGATGATAAGGGAAATGCTAACAACTCACCAAAGAAATGGCCGAGGACTTCATATTATTCTGTATCATGCTATAAGATGTTCTGCTCCTGCTTTCTCCACCTTGAGGACTTTCTTGAAATTCTGAAAAGTCTACATGAGTTCGAGATCTCACGACACGGCCGTCCTGCAACAAAGACAATAAAGTAATTAAGATGTAGTTATCATACATTCATCAAAATTATAAGGAGAAAACTAACCTGAGAACATTCTGGAGACGTTTTTCTTTTATCACCACTAAAGAGATGCTTCAACCTTGGTCGATTAGAAATCACATCAGCAGGAGGAAACTCTTGTACCAGAGTCTTAAAATCCATTGCAAACTTGTGCAAGCGCTCAAGTTGCTGACGCCAGAAGTCTACATAGCCCGGAGTCGCATAAGTAGCTCGATCAAAACAAGGAAACAAATAATCATTTCCTTCCACATGTATGCAATCCAAGTGAGCCTTCAAATGCTCAATTAATGGATTATTCATTCGATGACCTGGAGTACACTGATAAAGACCCATTTGCCGAGCTGCTCTATCAATGTTATATTCTTCCACTTGAAATTCTCCATGCATTACTGACACTAAGTAACCAGGAGTGCAATTCAAAATAAAATACTTCTCTCCATCGCTCAAATCAGTGCCGGTTTTCAATATGGTATTTTCTTCAGCAGTATTGAAAGTAATCAATTGTGAGAAGAGCGGAGGAACCGACACCCAAGGGCGAAAATCAAACTCAAATTCGATGTCCAAAACATCGATGAGACGTATTTTCTGTTGTGGTTGCTTTGTCGACCAACGCATGATCCTAGCATTATTTTTTTCAAGGAAAGCATGGCGAGTGTCTACATTTGGCCCTTGCAAGACGCTACGAGGAATCGGTGCATACTTCTCAAAATGATCCCACATCAAGGCTTGGAGGAACATAGTGTTAGCATATGTTTCGAGTTTCATGAAGCCGTTGGATACGCTGGAGTCTGTAACTAAGGAGTCTAAATTGGCAAACAGTGAACCCAAAAATAGACTACCAATGGGAAGCTTCTCACCTTTAGCCATATTTTTGGCGAAAGGAATCACGAATGGCTTCAACAAATGTCCACTGTCTTCAAGAACGTCTCTGGAGAGCCACAAGAATAAGAAAGCAGCAATGGTCAAAGTACCATCAACATGTTCTTCAGGAACTCCATCTCTCGTCCACCAGTATCTCAACCATTGAGCATAACAAATTTTGGGGGATTCGTTGAAGTTGTGCATTTTAGCTTCCAACGCACCAGATATCACCTTCTCTTCTGCTGAGAGCTCTTCAGGGAAATTGCCAGTGACTGGAAGATGCAACAGAGCAACTACATCTTCTAAAGTAATGGTAAATTCTCCCCATCTTCATATGAAAGTATGAGTAGGAATGCACCAATAAGCAAGTAAAGCCACGATACCTGGTATATCATGATTAATGATTAAATCCCCAGCAACTTGAATAGCTCGTGTCACTTGTGCACGATCCAACAAGGTTCTTACACGACTGTGACCCAGCATGTGTCTTGACCATCCAGAGAAATGCACCAGGGGTTTTCGAGAAAGCTTAAGTTCTACCTGTGGACCCAAATAGTGTTTCCCACTCAAACAGAACCTAATTATCGCTTGATGAGATACTAATTTGTTCTGAATAATACTCCTGGGATTTATGATCAACCGAAATAAGGAACCCAAGGGACGCTTTTCGGGTCTATACAGAAACACGAAGAATTCGTCATCAGCATTTGGGATGTTCTTGATTTTAGGAGCTTTCTCTTTCTCCTTAGAAGTCCCAGAACCATCATCTCTGGAAGAATCGTCATCTCTGGAAGACGCGTCCGTGGAAACGTCCTCTCCAGAAGTTTCCCCTCTAGAAACATCTTCAGAAGCGCTCTGAGGATCAGTCATCTTTGCAAAGTTGCTGCGACATCCATGCACAAATTTCATCAACACAGTGGAATTAAAGCAACAAAATAATTAATTACAATGCTTTTACAAAAATGGTAATCCTCAACTCGTACCTATTTTCAGTTTCACGAACTTAGTGATAACAACGTAAAACTCTGAAAACCTGCTTACTCCTTCGAACCTGCAAAAGTGAGCAAAAACTTATCATTCAAGAGTCAACACTGAATTTTCATGAAACTATGAACAATTCATATAAACACTTCATATGAGCGTTCCATGATTTTATGTCACAAACACATATCGTAAAATTGTACAACACAATTGTTTATCCTCAACAATTAATCAAAAATTGCCATTTGATTTTTATCAAAAATATTGAAAAACTCACGCACGTAAAAAAAAATTACCTGAGTTTTGTTAAAAAAAACTATTTTGCTCAAACGAGCATTTTTCTATGAAACGAAGGTCTTTTCTATTTTTGCAAAAGTCCACATATTCTAAATAAAATTTTGAAAGTTCACAAATAAATTTTATCATGAACTACAGGTCCTTTCAAAATTTCTTTAACTCTAAAGATCGTTACTTATTACTTTTACTACGAACCTACGTTCTTAAAAGTGTTTGTGAAAGTTCATGCTTTGAAAATAAATTTTGGTTTTCATGAAACCTCATAAACAAAAAAAATCTCGACTGCAACTAGATCATGTCTATTCAAGAACTTATGTATCTCTTTCACATTAGGGATTTTTGCTCGTTTCTTAAACTATCGAACAAACAGACATACGTGTTTTCACAAACAACAAATTTCACAAAACCTATGCATGCATGCAACTATGGGATTTTTTTTTATGAAAAACTCATGAAAACACAAAACACACAGCAAAAAATAAAATAAAAAATATTTACGTACCTTGTCGGCGCCGGAGTTCGCCGGAATTCGGTCGGCGGCAGTCGGTGACGGTGGAGCTCCGGCGTATCAATTTTTTTTTCCTTCCCTGATCGAACGTGAGAGACATGAAGTGCTTTGTTGATCAATAAATTTTTATTTTTAGGGTTTTCTTCCCTTTTATACCAATTTATTTCCAAAACCTAATAAAAACATGGATTTCCTTTTATGGGCTCAGGCCCACGAATGCTAAACCGACCAAAACTGAGCTTTTGACCGACCAAATAAGCAGTGTTCCATCTCCTCATACTCACGAGATGACACTCTATCACACTATCAGGATCTTCACCTGAACATTTGCTCGTACATGACACCATTGAAGCGAATTGGGGATTCTGAATATACCTTTGTATGGCTGAGTTCAACCACTGATCTCGTCGACTGGAAAATCACCATCTAATGCTTACTGCGGAACATGACTGTCCCTCACTAAGAAGGGGACTTAATGTTGATGGTGGATTTTCAACAAAGGTCAAAATCGTAAAATCATGATACTGCATGTCTCTGACATGACTTTTAGGCATGTGACGATTCATATTTTACGAGCCATGATGAACATGTTTTTCGAAAGGCCTCCACTAGTAGAGAGTTCGATGCAACACATTTCATCATGGCCTCTATGTAGAATAACATAATTGGGCGGTTCTCCTCGGATTGAGAACTTAACGCCTTCAGGGCGTCGGTGACACTCACTGTTCCCTGACTACATAGAGAGACCCACCTCTACATATAAGAACGATTGGGCGGTTCTCCTCAGATTGAGAGCATTAACGCCTTCAGGACGTCGGTGACACTCATTGTTCCCTGACTATGTAGAGAGACAGTGTATATATCCAGGCGGTCCTCTGTACGTAATTGTTGAGAGGGAAAAAACGCCTTCAAGACTTCGGCAACACTCGTTGTTTCTTGACTATGCACCTTACAGAATGGGCATGACGCTTTAACTGGCTAATATCCCTTCTGCAATAGATTAATTCTACCGTGACATTCACCACTGAATTCCTAGAAGATAATCTATTTTATCTCATCATTCCGATTTCATGATCGAATCCATGACTGATCTCATGAAATGGTGATAGATAAATTATTACTCCGATTTCATGATCGAATCCACGGCTGATCTCGTGAAATGGTAATGGATTACTCCGATTTCATGATCGAATCCACGACTGATCTCATGGAATGGTAATAAACAATTTTTACTCTGATTCTACGGTCGAATCCACAATCCCGTGGAATGGTAATACTCATTTTATTATTCCGAATCCATGGTCGAATCCACCGTTGATTGATAATAAATAACTACTCATCTTTATTACACAGTTTCATGAATCATTCTCCATTGAATTTCATAAATTAGTAATAAATACTCAATAATCAGGCATCTGGACTATCACTGAGTAAGCCCCATAAAATGGTACAAGTGTACTCGACAATGATGCACGAACGAGCACCCAAATGCACGAACGAGCATTCAAAAATATGGACAAATGAGGAATCCTACACAAAACAGGAGAGAAAAATAATAACATTAAAATAATGAGAGGCGCCCATGGGCCGGGCCCACCGGCCGGCCGACCGTGCCTTAGCCGTGGTCGGTCCCACGCCTCTTCCATTATTTTTCCTTACTTTTGTTATTTTCATGAACTCATGAAAACTCATTTATTCTAGCAATTTTCCTTGTTTGAGCAAGACTCATGGTTTCTCCATATTTTCACGGAATCATGAAAAATAATATAAAACTAGGGAAAGTGTCGCGGGACCGGGCTCCTAGCCGGCCGACCATGCCTTGGCCGTGGCCGGTCCCACACTTTCCAAACCCTTATTTTATTATTATTATTTCCCTAATTTCATGAAATTCCCCAGTTTCAACAAAACTCATGGTTTCTCCATAGTTTCACGAAAGATAATATTATAAAATAGGAAAAGGTGCCGTGAGACCGAGCAACTTGGCCGTACGGCCATGCCCTAGACGTGGTCGGTCCCACACCTTGCAATCCCTATTCTTTCATAAATATTATTTCTCTCATCTCATGAAACTCCTCAGTTTAAGCAAAAATCATGATTTCTTCATATTTTCTCAAATATTGCTCAAACCATGAAAAGGCCAAAAGTCGACATGGTCACACGACCGACTAGGCTACTCACGAAAAATATTAAAATACCATTATTTTAATGTTTACAAAATAGTTATCAAATGAGCACACATGCTCATTCGAGCAAAAATCAAGAACTTCAGTCAAGATAAAACTCTTCTGAAAATCTACAATGTTGCTCAAACGCACATCAGAAAATACCAAAACTCTTAGGACTGAGACACGGACATTATGGTGACACGGGAATGCCTCCTTGACCGACCAAGGCCGGGTCTAGGGCTTGCAAAGAGCCGGTCCCACACGTTTTCATAATTTTGACCTAATTTGCTCAATTGCTCATATTGGATCCAAACTCTTTTCAACCAACTTGGAGTTTGCTAAAACGGCCACCAGCTGGTGCCACGACCACCAAGAGTCGGTATCATGCCCTCTTGATCGGTCCCTCACTCTTCCATAATTAGGTTTTATCACCTAATGCTCAATCGAGCACTATTTCAATAAATGATGAAACCAGCATTTTATCATCATTCTTTCACCAACTGATCAACTCAGGACCCTGGTGCAAGCTCACTTGAGCACTTGGACACCACATGGACGTCCATCATTCCATGTGGTCGGTCTCTCCTATTTTCAACAATTCATCAATTAACGAACGATTGATCAAAAGTTAGGGTTTCGAACAAACGCTTCACGAATTCATCATTTTGAACAAGTTCAAACACTAATAAATTTATGTTGATCCAGCAATCAACATCTGGATTAATTATATAATATTCGGTAGTCTACCAATATTTTAATTAATATTTTATTGGGTCATGTTACCAATAAATAATTCGTCGAATTGAGCAATACTTGCTCAATTGCTCGAATATTGATCCAACTATCAATATTCAGTAATTTATCAGTAATTCGTAGAATTGAGAAATACTTGCTCAGTTGTTCGAATATTGATCCAACTATCAATATTTGTCGAATCAATGAATCCCTGAGAACTCTTCACTCATGCTCAATTCAACAAAACCTGGATTCATTGTCTAAACAGTCAACAACCGACTAATAAAATACACGTCTGTTATGCAGACTCCACGATTCGTGAGACACTAATCACGTCACATGGGGGTATATCACTTAGGGTTTTGGTATGGCGGCCTACGGCACGTGGATACATCCATGACGAGAAGTGTGAGTAAGTCGTGCAAACGGTTGAAGGAGTTAGCAAAGTAGTGGGTGGACGGTTAACCAAGTCTCTGCACAATCTGGAACTGGTTTTCACCACGATTCCCACTTTCCTACTCTTTCACTCAAGAAACCGTCACACCTACAGGGGATCAATATGTTTACTATTCTGATAATATAAATAAGTCTCTGAATCCATGATTGAGGACAACGATCATTAGTCTACACAGAATTCCTCGAGCAATTACTCTCAAGAATTCATCAATCTCTCAGAACTTATTCGAACTCATCAGTTCATCATTATTGCAGAAACCTTTAATACATCCACAATCCTTGATCATCATTGATCTCACACAATTCTCATCTTTCCTCCTACAGATCAACCCATTCCCCTATTTGCGACCGAATTGACTCTGGAACGACCATTGACTTGGTTTAGGCCGGAGTCATACAGATTGATCTCTCAAATCTAAGCACTCCCTTTTGCAGTGCTTCTGTGTGAGGTTGAACAGTTTTCTCGGTTGAGGAGTCTCGACAACATGCTCGTCTCTTCAATTCCCCGAAAAACCAGCAAATCGTTTTTCTCCATCTACAATCCCTATTTTTAGGAGGAACACGATTATGTGGTTTATCTGATGACTTGGATTCATCTCTGGAGAACCGTTTACTTCTCTTCAAAAGAAGATCCCTAAACTGTCTTGTGATCAACGAGACTGACTTGTCAAGATCTTCATCTGATGAATCGGCCTCAGAAAGATCATCTTCAGAGACGTAAACACTTTTACTTTTATCAAGTAATTTAGTGTTCTTTAGTGCTTTGAAAGCAACATCCTTACTAGACTTGGACGTATGCTCATGATCAAAGATCTTTATCTTCCCAACCAGAGTATTTATGGATAGCGTTGCGAGATTATTTCCTTCAACGATGGCATTCTTCTTAGAGTCGTATCTAGATGGCAACGATCTGAGAATTTTCATCACAATGTCCCTTTCAGGAATGGTCTTACCTAATGCAAAAGATGCATTAACAATTCATAAACTTTGTGATTAAACTCATCAAATGTTTCTTCATCTGCCATACGAAGGTTTTCCCAATCAAAATTTAGGTTTTGAAGTCTAGCTTATTTCTCACTGGTATTTCCTTCAAATACGGTTTCTAAGATATCCCAGGATTCTTTAGACTTAGTGCACGTAGTCACATGTTGCTGAAGATCTGGGGTAATGGCATGTATGATAGCATTTAAGCCGTCAGAATTTTGCTTTGCAGCAAGGATTTTTTCTGGACTATATCTACCAATATCCTTAGGTATAAATACATCGTCTTCTGTATTAACCGAAGGATCATAGACATTAACAACACGTACCCATGTTTGAAAATCACGAGCTTGAAGAAAAGCACGCATAGCAATTTTCCACCATAGGTAGTTTGAGCCATCGAAAACTAGTGGTCCGTTTATGGAGATAGAATTCATGTCCATAGAGTCAGATCGCTACAAACACAGACTTGTAAGGTCTTTAAACGTGTTTTCCTACTCTGATACCAAGTGAAAAAGCGGGGTCTAACAACCACACCCAATATTTCGATTAGAAATCTGTATGGACTAACTCCAATATACTTTTAAGAGAATCAACTAGACAGTCAGACTCAATCTTAATAAAAGTATATCAAAGAGTTATATATTTCTTTCTCGATTCAATACTTACTCAAGCAAATAGAAATCTGCGAGTCTAAATGAATACAAGAGAAATCACTTGAACGGTACCAAAGACCAATGTTCAAGTATCAATCAATTTCAATCAACAACCAAAGGTAGGATTTACCAATTGATTGATTCAACGCACAACCTGTGATATTTCAATTATATAACAAAATATAATGCGGAAAAGAAATAACACAGACACCTGAAGTTTTGTTAACGAGGAAACCACAAATGCAGAAAAACCCCGGGACCTAGTCCAGATTGAACACACACTGTATTAATCCGCTAAAGACATTAGCCTACTACAAACTAACTTCGGTCTGGACTGTAGTTGAACCCCAATAAATCTCACACTAATCCAAGGTACAATTACGCTCCTTACGTCTCTGATCCCAGCAGGATACTACGCACTTGATTCCCTTAGCTAATGTCACCCACAACTAACAGTTGCTACGACCCATAGTCGAAGACTTTAATAAAAAAAATATGTATCACACAGAAAAGTCTATGGTAATAGATAAATATGTCTCCCACAGAAATACCTACGAGTTTTTGTTCCGTCTTTTTATAAATCAAGAAGAACAGGAACCAATTGATAAACCGGACTTATATCCCAAAGAACAACCTAGTATTATCAATCACCTCACAATAATCTTAATCGACTAGCGAAAGAAGATATTGCGGAATCACAAACGATGAGACGAAGATGTTTGTGACTTGTTTTATATCTTGCGTATCGGAGAAATCAATCTCAAGCCAATCCTTACGATTGTACTTATTACGATAGAAACAACAAGATCAGATCACACAACTACAAGAAAGTAGTATCGGTCTGGCTTCACAATCCCAATGAAGTCTTCAATTCGTTAACCTACAGGGTCTCGGTAGAAACCTAAGGTTAAAGGAGAAACGACTCTATCTAATACAACTAGTATCACATAGGAGGCGTGGGGATTAGGTTTCCCAGTTGCTAGTGTTCTCCCTTATATAGTCTTACAAATCAGGGTTTGCAATCAATGTTAGCTTAGTAACAAAGCATTAAATATTTACCGTTAGATGAAAACTTGATTAGATTCAAGCTAATATCTTTCAACCGTTAGATCGAAACTTAGCTTGTTATACACAAATGAAATGCACGTTTGTGTAACCGTACCCAAACTTGTACATCTAGTTGGTTCAACAGTAGTTAACCAAATGGTTAGCCATATGAGCACTTTCATATCAACCATATTCTTCTTTACCACAACTAGTTCAAATGACTCAAATGAACTGGTTAGAGAGTTGTTCAATTGCTTAGATCTTTATAATGGACACAATTGAAATAAAAACGATTTGATTCACTCGAATCAATTCATGAACTTTATAGCCACGGTTTGCAAACTTGCATTCATTAGTTTATATAAGTTTAAGTCCACGAATAATCGTTTTTAGAAAATAACCAACTTAAGTTCGCGGACTTAAGTACCCATAATAAGTTTGTTTTCAATTCACAAACTCCAGCAGAAATTCTTGGAATGAGAACCTCCGACAGTATGCGGTCTGGGTAAGCGGACTCTAGTTCCGGTTTTCCTGAGCAGCAAAGTACGCATACTTTGGTTCAAGGAATAAGGACTTATACATGTATGAGTTACCATACAATTCTTATATCCAACCATGGTTATATAATTTAAACTCTCATTTTAATCATTGAAACATTCTTAGAGGATGTTATATAGTTGTTGTTCACAAACCACTTTTTATCAAAGACATTTTCAAGTGATTGAAACTTATCATGACTTTCGTCACTAGTAAAGATGAACTTGGCCAAAGCGAAAGCTTACCAACACATATTTCGATAAATAAATAAGCGATATAAACTCGACTTGAAATAGCAAATGTGTATAATCATAGTCTATATAGCAAAACGACTTTTGTCTCAAGATAGGAGATAGACTATATAGACTTTTGAATGATAGATAAGTTCAAGTCTCCACATACCTTTAAGTCGATGAAGTTCCACCATTTCCTTGAGTAGTTCTTCGTCTTTGTATGATGATCGCTATGGTGTCTTGAGCACAACTACACTTTCTATCCTAGTCCGAGACTTAGCTAATATTTGACTAGAAATCAAGACTTATAGTTTTGATCACTAACATTGACAAACATGCTTGAGATAGTAACGCATGCGAGTTCGACCGAGCAGTGCTCTAACAATGTTTTTCACTATTGGGGTATTTTCCGACTATGGGTCTAGTTTGTGTTCGACGGGTACCCATATTACTTTTCGCGGACCTTCTTTGGAAACCCTAAACTGTGTTTCCTTGAGAAACCATTTAAATACCAAAACCTTTTACTTGAGTACGCTTACTCCAGGTTTTTTCTATCTAGAATGGTTGCTCCTCCGTGTTCTTGGGATTTTCCGGAAGATTTTATTCATAACTCTATTTATTTCGAGTTCGAAGTAAAGAAGAAAAGAACCATTGTTAAAGCTGACAATCTTCATCCCGGTGCATCATGCTTTTATGCATACTCTCATCAAGATCGAGAAAATGCCGAGATGGTTTCTGCTGAAGTAGTTCATGGTTTTCTCAATGATCTCGTGAGAGCAAAACTGAAGCTTGAAAACTCTAAGAAGTATCTTGATGTGTTCCATAACCGAAAATATTCTAAAGATATGCAATAAACACTAATTTTCGGTTTGTCTAATTCCAATTAATGTCCAACTAATATATCGAAATCCTTCATGGATGACAACTCAACATTAGCTAGCATACAAATATACTTTACTAATATATCTTCCAGAGATATGTTTTACTTGTTGGAAAAATAAAACATATATATATATATATATATATATTTAAAAATGTTATCGAAAAGATTCTCAAACATTTCAGTTTGGGATCTCACCTTGATTATCAAGGAATATCTTTGAACAATAAAAGATAACATTTTACACGTGTTCAAATTACTCACAATTTCAACATCTTGAACTTTCCTTAATAACAACTCATATTCCGATATTTACAAAACCCTAAAGTATATGTAAAACCGGAAATGTGAGATTATCTATTGGGACCGCTCCTGCAAGAGATCCCCCAAAGGGATCGGTCCCGCTATGGATCCCCAAGTAGGGATCGGTCATACTATAAATACCCAATGTGAATTGGACCGCCAATCCCATTGATTCCTTTCAGCTACGATTTTTTTCCCGCAAGTTTACTTCCTTAAACTCATGTAGTTAAACATAGTTTTCTAGGTATGGGAATCAATCCTAAGTTCATTACAAAATCTAGTAACAAGTTACAAATATATTGTTTATGTCGCAATTACGAAGTTCAAATGATAAGTGTTATACTTCATAATTCAGTATACGTAAGTTGCGATGCAACTTGTATAGTATTCCCTGAGACTTTGAACATATCTAATACTAGAGTTTCATATATATAACTACGCATGTTATATTTTCAATCTAAATGTCTTGAAAGTAACGAAGATAGAAATGGAGATAAGTCAAGTCTTGTATTACTAACCTCGAACAGAAGGGTGATGTGTTCGGTATGTCGATATATCTTCAGATTCTCCAGGTCTTCAGAGTAATAGTTGTATGTCTCATCATTTCTAGACTTCCTAGTTTAACCTAATGGGGTTGAATTTAGTAATTTAATCAAGCAACCTTGAGTTTTGAAACTAAAATATGACAACCAATCTTGACACACAAATGTTTGGCTGGTTCAAACGAGCAATGCTCTAACAATCCCCCCTTTGTCAATTTTAGTGACAAAACTCTAACACAAATGGATAATACAAGAATTAAAAGATAAAGATATCAATGCTTATACAACAATAATGTTTGGTGAGTCACCCAACGTCCAGGATACATTGGATTTTCTAACTACCGGCTGAGATCTTCCTTCCCCTCCTAGAATAACGTACTTGATTTGGTTAATCCAATGGCTGGCGGTCACTTACATCCCATGCTATAGTGTATTAATTCTGTTTCTTAAAAGCGAATCATAAATTGAGTTTTCATTGGGTTTTCATTCATATTCGTATTCTGATTAATATTTTCCTCTTAACTTTCTTATTCCATAACGTATCATAAACCCTAGATGCGTTTCTCTCTTCCATAACATAAGGTATTCCCAATCAAGGTATTCTCAATCCAATTCATATTGAATTTTGCTTGCTGCTCAGAAAAAAATGCTCATCCTTTCTCTATAAAATGGCTAATCCCAATCGAGATCAGCATCAGTTCCCGAACATGTAAGTCTTCTTCCCGAAGATTCCAATTTCGTTTTACCTCCACTTTCGATCCGGTGAATATTTTTCGTTTTCATGTTAGCTTGGGAATAGCGACAAAATATTGACGTGCTTTCTTACTTTCGTTTTCTGACTTTTGATTGTTTGGCTAATAGCGATAAAATATTGTTAACATGTTAGCTTGGGAATAATATATGGGATGTTATTTCTTTAGGGTGGATCCCCTGTATGATTGTTTTTTTCTTCTGTTCGTAGGTGCTTAGGATGCAAGCAAGACCACCCCACCATACATAGTGGTCAGTGGCATGAAAAAAGGAAAAACGCCTATGAGATTTTGGATACTTATTAAAAAAAACTATTACCCAACAAATCCATATGAAATGGGACCTCTCCTACACCGTCAAACCACCCACTTAATTTTATTTTCTCTAATAATGTACCGCATATGCATACAAGCAACAATGACTACATGAAGAGAGCAGCATTACGAAGGAGTATTGATGGATAACAGTTGGTACTATCTTGCTTGCCGTTGATGTAGCAAGAAAGTTCTTGGTGAGGATGGTGACCTTTGATGCACTAAATGTTATTAGATTACATAACAAATCTCAACTCATTCTTCATAAGCTTGATTCCGAGTTTCAACAACACAATAACATGCAGATATTCAAAAATAAATGCCATTGTTGAAGCATTTGAATGACAAAATTTTTTACCCCCCAGAAGAAAAGCTAGGTATATATTCAATCCAAACATATTTATTATTCCCTTTTGTTGTATGCAATACTACACAACATAATGATATGTTTCCCTCCCTTAAGTCAATGCTTTACTCTTTACTTAGATATATACTTTTCAACACATATATCCTTTCTCAGTGATTATAAGTCACCATATACTCCATATATTTCTCTTCCTTTTGTCACAAAAATGACAAAGAAACGAAAAAAGCACATAAACAATCCGATAAGATCTTACAAGTTCATAAGAACACGATATACAACCTATAAGAGTTAAGCATAGAGGTTTAGCATACCACTTTTAATAAGCATCACTAAAACCGAAACTACCAAGGTAATTTGTTTTAACCTCTTACCAACGAAACAATTACCCGTAGTAATTTTTTTTTTTTTGATAAGTCAAACTAAAATATGAATTTACTTAGCTACTTATCAGGATCTAATTATTCAGAAATAACTGTACCTTATTTTGATAAGTCTAAACTAGGTTAGCTAACTAGTTTCTTATTGGGACTGATTAAAGTTGAATAATCGTACCTTGTTTTGATAAGCCTAAACTAAGATTAGAATTAACTTATTTTTCTTATCAGGAATCAATTGGACTAAAGCAATTGAACCTCCTTTTGTTAAGCAAAAACAAAAATCAAAATTGATTTAGTTTATCTTAAATAGGAAATAAGGTACCAAAACAGTTCTACATTATTATGTTGAGCAATAGCAAGAATAGACATTAAATAAGCTTTTCTTAGCAGGAAAACGATTAAACCAAAAATTTTTACCTTACTTCGATATGACAAACCAGGATCAAAACAGATCAAGTTTTCATATCTGGAAAGATTATCAAAATACTTCTTCCCTCGGTTTTCACAACCACTCACCCTACAAAGATATGACGCTTAAGCACCAGTTTAGTATATAACTCTCCCCCGTTGTTTTGTTATTCCCTTCAAGACAAAAGAATAACAAAGCGAGACAACCTTTACCGGAGAAAGGTCGACAAGATCTTAGCTATTACGTGCCAAAGTAAAAAGCTAAAATTGAAACTCATATGTATACTAAATACACAACTTATGAAACATAAATTGATAATAGTATAATCGTGACATCACACATGAGTTTAAACAATATCTACTTAGGATTATTTGATAAAGCAACCCAATATGTTAAGTCACAAAATCATAAGAGATAGACATATTATGAGATCGAAACAATAAGGTTAATAAAAACTGAAAGTAAATCTCATAATCCCAATGAAAAGAGAGATAAGAACCACAAGATGCACAACCTATCAAAATAACACAAGATTTATAAAATAAAAACTTATTATTGATAGTTGTAAATAAACCTATACAAGAACTAAAATATATCAACAATTGATTGTCTATTAGATGATTAAGCAAAAAGGCATCTAGCTTAAGCTTTAGATGTGCTCTAATTGTTCACTGAAGTTTCTTCAGTATTCAAACTCATGAAACAGGTCTCGAGGAACTTGTCAGCTAGCATCTCTTATTTTTCAAGTTTTTCAACTTGTTCTTTCAATAGTTGTAAGGTATGCAATAGTCTCTTCAATCATGTTCTTCAGCTAGTCTTGATTCTGAACCAATATGATGAGATTGGTTCTTAGTTCTTCTAAACCAGTGATGAAATCGTCCATACTGTCAGTAGGAATCCATTTGGTTACCTTAGGATCTTGAAAATCTAAAGCAAGTAGGACTCCTCTTGAGACCCTTTTGAACTATCTGAATCATAATCAAATATGTTTTTGGAGACAGTCTTCTTCTTACTCTTTGTATTAGTCCCTTGAAAATCTTGAACTTTTGAGCTTCCTCTTTGTTTGTCTTAGTAAAACTGCAAGTTACAGGAGGCATGTTCAAGACATTAAATAAATTACTTTTATAGTCAAGTAATTGCACTTTTACATTATTCCACTTGGTAAGATCCCATGGTTAGTTCTGTCACGAACTTAGACTTTATGCCAAGGTACATCTTGTTGAAGTAATTTTTTGGCCATTATTGTGTTGGTAGAATTATACAAGGGGTATTAGGTTGATACAAAAAGATTATGGTGTATTTTGTACCCTCGTCATTTCATACATATAAACTGATCAAAAATTTATGATCACATGAGATTCAATACCTAAAACTTAAAAATGATTAAAAATGAGTCACTTTACGGTTCACGATTTTAAAAAACCTTGATCACTACTACTACGACCGCGACATCGCATCAGAAGTGGATATTGAGATCACAATTCACAATGTTTTTCCATGTTTCAGCAAACCATGGGCTGAAACAACCTGAACCGGAAGTACTGGGCTTCAATGTCAGGTCACGAAAACTGGTCCACTGCACTTTAACAAGATCCACACATCTTTCGGTCTTTTCAGTCCATTTTTCTTCTTCTCTAGAAAAAAGAGAACACAGCCTCTCTCTCCCGCTCTAAGAAACGAAACCAAGGGAAGGGGAAAAGTAAGGGAAATATTTTTGTTGTTTGTGCGAAGATATGAGGAGTGGATCGATGGCGGGGCTGGAAGTTCCTGTAATCGGCAGTGATGCAATCAAGTGGTTTGAGATTCAAATTCGTCCTTCTTCACTTGCTATTACTGGTAATACTGCTACTTCTCAGCAGCAGCACTCCTTCGCTCCCATGCCGGAAGATGTTTCCTCATATCACATCATTGGAAAACCCCCTGCATATCTCATCTGGTACTAGTACTCTACTTATAATCACTATTTCTTTTTCTTTTGTTCTTGTTTGATTTTAATTTCATAATCTCTTTTATTATGTATGTTACATATTTTATGTAACCCTAACTACGTAGTTAGTTCTTATTCACTCTCCGTACAAAACTTATTGTTAATATTAATATTATTATTTTTACTATTATTACTAAGTCCTGTACATAATTTCTTTTGACAGGAGAATCCATAAAAATCAACCCAATGCTCTCGAATTGATTGAATTTTCAGCTTCAGAAGAGTTTCCAAAGACTGGTCTTCGCCTCATCTTTCAAGATGCACTATCCCCATTTGCTTTCATATGCAAAAACGAGGTTATAGTTTTTTTGTTTTGTTTGTACTGTGTTCTATTTTGTTTGTACTAGTTTTTGGTTTAATACCTGTCAATGTCTTCTTTGCGGTGCAGACTCGCAGTAACCCATATCTTCTTTACACACTTACGATCTCTGGAATTGCTTATGTTATTCAACTGAGAAACTTATGTGATTATGCATCATGTACCATATACCCACAAAATGAGTTTACGGAATTCGATTTGAAAGCTAATTCACAACCTGAAACAACCATAACTAGTGTAGCAGCAGTCAAAGGTTGTTTAGTTGTAGGGAGAACTGATGGCTCAGTTGGATGTTTCCATCTTGGCATACTTGATCCATCTTCACTAGGTAATATTCTGTCTGTGTGTATCTATTTATTACATTGTATAAGACAGTTAGGGATGGTTGTCTAATATTTGGAGTTCTTGGTAAGCTTCCAGACTGGTACATTTCTTAAGACATTCTTTATCGTGAATCTGATTTGTTATTTTGCTGCTGATTAACCAGTTTCGAACAACTACAAAATTAAACGAATATCTGATTTAGCTAAATGAATATCTGATTTAGCTATATTGTTGATACAGTAAGGGCAACCAGTTTCATACAACGGCATATTTCAACCTTACAGAAAAACATCTACAACAGTCACTTTTGTCAGGTCCCAGGGTTTAGCAGTTGTTCATCCTAGGAATATTCTAACATATGGAACAAGCCAAGTTGAAATTTTATATTCCCTAATGTGAGGCTGTTACCAGCCTCATTTGACTCTAGGTCGCATGAACCTGACTTCTTAGTGTGTTATTTACATTGAGTCAGATCTTTATCTCAAATTCGTCTAATCTTTCGGGTCTGAATACCCAATATGCTAACTAAAAAGTAGTGTCTAATTTTGAACACATGAATAGTAAATGATCATGATGAATTAAGACCTTATCGTCTTCTACATCTGCTTCAGATTGAGACTGTTTTCATTTCTATGCCCCCTGCGGATAAAACGTTGGAATATGTGCATCGTTTATTACTATTATCATTGATGCAGCAGATTAATAGTAAAAAAATTCTGTAAATTATGGTTAGGATTCGTGAACGAGCTGAGAGATGATGCTGGGATTGGTCGCCTGTGGGGTTTCATGTCAAGGTATCCTTGTCTTCCCTGTTGACATATATTTTCCACAACTGACTTGAATAAGAATGTTCGAATAAGAATGTTCGATCAATGTACAGTTTTCTTTATGATCAGCTGAAATGATTCTATTGTCCAACTGCAATATGTATTCTGGCTGTGCACATCTTCTCCTCTTTATCTCAATTTTTCTTTTTGTGTTCGCATGTCAAACAGGGGTAGAGCTGTTGGACCAGTACAAGATATGGTGATATCGGATGTGCAGGAAAGAAGTTTAATTTTTGCACTTCATGCTGATAAAACCTTACGAGCGTGGGATCTTCTAGGTCATACAAGGGTTCTTCATCATACACTTAGCATTCCTGAATCAGCAGGTAATCTTGTTTTTTTCCTTCTTTCTTCAATTGAATCTGTAGATCATTACACGAGGCAAGATCACATTGTGAAGACATCCGAAAGTGCACAATGAGTTCTTAACACACCGATGGGTGGGGTGTGGGGTGGGGTGATGACTTGAACCTCCAATTTACTTAGCCGAAGTTAGATCCCTAGGCAACTAGCTATTCCCTACTCTTCATCATCTCTTGTTATCACTACTCTAGATTTTACCTGCTTAATCCTCTAATCCTCTTTCACTGTCCTCAAAATATCAGTTAAATTGCAGCCACAGGGGTAATATTGAGCGGTGTGGGGCCTCAGCCAAGGGTCAACCCAGTATTTTATACCACAACTTTTAGGCAATAGTGACTGACCCTGGGGTTAAGCCCATTCTAGTTGCAGATCGACAAGATTTTTCTTGTAGGCAATGTGTTTACTGGCCTCTGTTTTTATTTTACTTTCAGGAGCTACACTTTTGAGATTTTGGGTTGGTGATGCTAATCCTGTTACGTGTCTGATTCCCATCGCACTCTTATATAGAAATGACATGGTACGTTCGATGTGCTTCTTCGTTGATCAATATGTTTACAATTTTATTTTTTTCTCTGCATTGCTTTCTCAATCTGGCAGGGCATGGCTTGCTGTTTAGATATAGAAAAGTACCAATGCATATCTCAAGTTTCTAACTGCAAGCACTTCCAACTTATTAGAGCTAAATACCTAATACTTCTCCAAGATTCATTTAGGAACAATTGGGATATGATTTCCTCTTTGTTTCCTTATTTCTCGGCATGGGGATAACCTTGAAACACGGCCGTGTATTCTTAACAAGCTGAAGCTTAATAAACTGCAAAGATATTTGGTAATTTCATATGCAATGAAGCTGAAAGTAAACAGACACATTTACTAAACGCCCCATCCAGGATATTTAGATTGATGATTTTTCAAAGGTTTCTGTAGCTAATGGTGATTCTGATTTGTTTTGTTGAATTTTGAAGGAAGTGGATAAGGACATCATCGGCATGTTTATCCTACGTTTTAATCCGGGAGACAAAATCAATTTGTCAATGGAACCATCAATGCAGAATATTTATTTGGGAGAGGTAATAGCGTAATTTCTATTTTATTTGAAATACAAAATCATCATTTGCATTCAATTCTGCCAAAAAAAATATCGACCCTTTGATTGATTTCCTAACACAACAGTGTTGGCTTTTTAAAGCGTGTTTATGTCGCCATTATGCCCTAATACTAGCTTAAGGTTAATGCTAGATTAAGTTAAAGATAAATAGTGAACTGTCCCATGTATGCATGATTAGGACTCTTTTCTAGCTTCATACATTAAAAGAAAATTATGTTTTATTCATCAACCAAGTATGAGGAATAGAAGTTGTAGAAGTCCAACTCAAATGCCCAGTAAGTTAGCATCCTTATCTTCTTCAATCTTCATAATGATGTTTTATGTGTTGTTAATGAAGCTGTATATACCGTTTATGATACTTCAGTAGTAACTGAGAGCATGTCCTAACTCTGTAGAAAATGAGTAAGTATAAAGTTATGCCTATTACTGAATTGTATATAAAGGGTATAATCTGTTTTGATATGTATGGTGTGTATACCATGTATGATGCAGATTTTATGAGCTGTAGCGGTTAAGTTGATATCATGTAATGAAGAATAAAGAGCTGAAAATCTAACAAATATAACTTATTTGCATCAGGGAGCTCTAGTCGACTTGAAATTCGCTTCTGACAAGCTTTGGATACTGAAAGATGAGGGGCTAGAATCGTATGATATCCTTAACAATGATGTTAATCTGTAAGTGTAACTTATTGTGCTCATCATTTCAGCAGTTTGCTAAGGATCCTTTTCCGCCCATCTCTATTTTCTCAGGAAAATATATCTTTACACTGTCTTAGTCCATATAAAACTCTTTGCCAGGGAGAAAGTGCACAGCTATGGTATGCAGGAAGCATTTGTTGCCGACCAGCTACTTCAAGTTTCAGAACATTCGTCGGATGATCTGATTTGGGCAAGCAATTCATTATTTTCCTCCGTTAAGGTGCTCGCAATTGCCCTTGTTTTTTTAATTTATTCATCTGTCTACAATAACACGTACTTCAGTTTTATTTACTTCTTTTCTCTAAGCAAAAAGTGAAAAGTTCAATGTTGTGGTTGCTCAAGGACGAGGCTTTTATTTGCAGTTCTACTTTACCTTGATCTGGTTCCATCTGTAGATAAGATGGACGATAATTTAAAATGCATTCTAGGACATACATAAGATAGACGATAATTTGTAATGCATTCTAGGAAATAGATGTTGAATGGTAACAATTAGGGTTAGGTTAATAAAGGAAACTAGGGGCTCTACATGTTGGAGTCATTTTTTGAAACATCAGGTTGCTCGATATCTTCTTATTTTTCTTCCAAAAGTCAGTGTTTTTTCTTCTCTCATTTTGCAGGATCAGGTTGTTCCCTTTGTATCTTCTATTTTTTCACGTAGGCTGCTGCATCCTGGGGTTCATCAAAATGTTACTTTTCGTGCAACTATTCAAGACTACAGTAAGTACTGGACTGATTCTGAGTTTCAATCCTTATCACTTGATGATCTAAAGCAGGAAATGTTTTCTCTTATTGAGAGTGAGGTATGTCTCTCTCGGCACTTGTATTATCAATATTGTTGCATTATGTGTCAATATTCATAATAAACATTGTTTGTCCACTGATTTTTTCCTTTTCTCGGAGGAGTGCGCAACTGAATAAAGCTTATGATTGATTGTTTCTTCTGTCTCAGGGAAGTGCCAAAAACCCAATTTCGATAGTTTATTGCTGGAAAAGTTTTTGTGCTCGCTATTTTCGTTATTGGTGTAAAAATAACAGACCATATGGCTTGCTGGTTGATACGGCGACTGGTGCTGTTGGTTTAATCAGGAAAAGTTCTATATCTTTGTTTCGTAGTTTGGAGAATGTTGAGCTGCTTATCTATGGTATGTGTGAGGTCCTTGGTCACTTCAGATGATTTTCCAGAGATGAAAACTGCTATTTCTTTGTACTGACTTAATTTTGCCTTTTGTGTTAGGTGCTTTCGATGAATTTGGTCATTTAGTTATATCTGGCTTGGATTTGCCAGATGATGATAGTGACTGTGAAATTCTTTTTGATGTTTTAAGATGCATTAGTAGTATTAACCAACAATTAGGAAGAGCTGCCCCGGCTATTTTTTATGAATGTCTTGTTGGTTTACCAATTATCTCGTCTGAAGAAGTTATCCCGCGTTTGCTGAAGATTTTGGAAACTGGATACAGCTCTTCTGTAGCAGCAATCCAAGTATCACAAGTCGGAGCTGATAGCGCCTGGTTGAAGGAATTAGGGGACCACAAAAATCAGAGAAAATTTTCAATTGACATGCTGCGGTCTCTTAATTCTTTATGCAATAAAGCTGGCACATGGACCAGAGTTTTGAATGTCATAGAACATTATCTAAAATTTCTTGTCCCCTGCAAAAGCATGCAAAAATTGGATTCAGAAGTGGACTTAAATATTAGTACATCCATTTTGGTTCAGTCTACATCTCAAGTTGCAAAAGTAATGTTTGAATCTGCCTTGGACATACTTCTGCTGTTAGGCTATTTGGTAAACATTAGTGGACAGGTATTATTTTTTGCTTTCTACTTTTGCAGATACTAAAAAACTACAAGTAGCATCCTATGCACTCTGGCTATCTATGATTGATTGAGAGAATCCTGCATGTATGCACTCAGGATTGCTTTAAAAGCTTACCAACTTGAGGATGAATGTTTTCTTATACTGAATAATTTAAGGAGTTGGAATTCTGAAGTGCAATACTGGAACCCATTTCCATATATCCCTTAATCATTACTATTCTCATTGTCTTGGTAGCTTTCTGTGTTTTATGAGTTATCTTCACATAATGCTTCAATTTATTCTCTTTCTACGAAATTCCTAATATATTTTGGTGCAGGTGCAAATGGTAGGAGATGATATCTCAAGGATAGAACAAGAACTGGTCCCGATGGTTCAAGAGATTCTTATGGAGTGGCTCATCCTGCATTTCTTAGGAACTATGCCTTCCAGATCACCGACCCCGGAAGATTTCAGTTCTCAACTCTCAGCGCTGCACATTGGTGAGCTTATGCCATTGTTTCTTTAGAACTTTGTCTGTTATCTTCATGTGGTGTGATGGGGTGAAACAATGTTCTGGTCTGTAAGAGAAAAAAGATTTACTGACGAGTCTGACATACATGAGGTTTCAGACATGTCATATACAGTGGCAGTCATGGTTCTAACCTCTGATATTTCGGTACCGTGAGGTTCTGACTAAATTTTTACTATGTCTGGTGTACATAGTTTGCCCGTAAATTTTTAGATTCCCGACTCTTCTGGTTGAAACATCTTGTTTGGTGTATAGCAGTGGTTATGCCTGTTGCCATGCATGTGATTTTAGATATTGCCCAGACTTGAAGTACATTGATTAGTTACCACTTGCTTTTAGTTCATCTTCATTGTGTAGGTTTGATTTTGATTTTTTTTCATGCTTTTTTCAGATAGCAACGCTGATAAGAAACGTTGGAATCAGAAGCTTGGCACTTATGATTTCACGTTGGCCAGTTTGCTTTTTCTAAATTTCCAAAGTTCCGCTGAAGACAAAGTCCACCTCTGTTCTAGATATCTTCCTAGTCCAAACAAATATATTAATTCGGTAAGAAATTTCATCAGTTGGATTATTTGGGGTGGGATGGGCGGAGAATCTTCTGGTTTTTTTAGTCATTCAACGGAACTCGCAAAAATCCTACTTAGGCATGGGCAGTTTGAAGCTGTTGAGGTAAGCTTTACATCCTCGTTAATGTTTTTTTTTTTCTTTTTGGTATTTAGCATAACCAATCGCATCTAATCCAAAAAAACTTTAGCTCACTGTTAACTTTTATGCAACTGAAGTGAAGGAATGGCCTTTCCGGCCAAGTCTTTTTGAGTAAAGTATTGTATGGACAGTGAGAGCCTAGTTTATCCAGTTTATAAACATTCTGCTCCATTAAACTTACTATCAAGTATCAAATGGTTTTGCTGCATTCTCTGTGATGCTAAATTCGATATGCCTCCTTCCGTATTTTCCTTTTCCTGGTAAATAGGTTTGTAATGAGATTGGGAAACACCTGCCAGTGCTAAATATAAAAATGTCACTTTGATCTCTGATCGGGAGAACAATACACTATCTGGAAAACCGAAGGTTTCACTATCCCTCTAATGGTTACATAGTTTCTTCCCCATTTTGCTTAGTTGCCGCCAAATGGTTTATAACATGTCACTGAATGCTCAATGGTGTCCTTAAAATGATAAAGAAGTCTGACCAACAGTAATATATAGAATAGGAAGGAGACTCTAAAGAGAGCAAAAGAGTAACAAAGGGAAGTGAAGAAAGATCCCAGTGGTAGTTGTGGTCTTTGAATTGAAAGGTGATTTGGACTAGGCTTTTAGCCTACGATGACGATGTGATACTTAACGACTTTTTCAGTAATTTAATCAACTGAGAAGTTCCGAAGGCATAGGTCATGATTTACTGCAAAAATAATTGCGGCTGTTAATAACCTGCCTTTTGTTGATACTGCTACATTTTTGCAGTTTTTTTACTAAAATTTATTTTCTCTACTTAATAGAGCCTAATCGCAATGATTGATGCACACTCACGTAAAGAAAAGACGTCCCTGGGTGTCCAGACTACTGATGGCGACTGGTGTATACGCCTTCATCTTCTAGGATTGTGTCTTCTTGCAAGGGCACAATCTGGATTGCAAGGTATCTCAAAAGAAGTAAAAGTTCGTGAAGCTGTTCGCTGTTTCTTTAGGTATTAACATTTCGTGCTTTATGTTATCTATTGGTCTTTTGTGTTTCGTTGACCATCAATGTGTTCATAATGGTTAAGGATTTACTTGCATGGCTGTGTGCCTGAGTTTCTAACTTTCTACTGACAAACCATAAGGTATAGAGTGATAGCTTCAAACTTGCATTTTGCTGTTTGATCATGTGTGCTTCCCTATATTATTATTTTTAATCTTGCATCCTTTTAGCTTTAAACTTGCATTCTACGATGATCATGTATACTTGTATCGTTATTTTTAATCTTGCACCTTTTTAGTTGTTTATTATGAGCCATATAATACAGGTTTTGGATCCATATCAGCATGAATTTACAAGTTGTGCGTTGTTGTTGGAGTATGATTTTCATCCTTTATCAGTATCCCGTAAAGATTTCAAGTCCTTAAATTTGAGCGTCGATGCATTTATTATTCTCAAAATTTCTGACCTTTCTGTGTCTATTCAAAGTCGATATCTGTATAATTAGGATACTGTTATATTCCTAACCTCAGCGTCTATTTGGATATGTGAGGGTGTCATGTGTGACTGATGTAACGTTATCTAACACATCCTGAATTATTTATTTTTTAGTATTTACCTATAGTTATACAAGAACACATTATACGGGTAATTTGCAGTATAATTTTCAAAATTTGAGCAAGTATGAAGAATAGAAAGTCAGGCATGTTGAAAGCAATATGAGCAGATCGGGGTTTATTTTAACTTTCTGGAAGTCATGTAGCATGTTCAGCATAGTTTGGTGGAAGAGTAAGGTTCAGTTTGTTAACTGGGCTGACAGATTGTGTGTTAGCTTACATCTGCCTTTCTGTCCTACAAGCTTGCATTTTCTTTTCTGAACTACAGTTGTTTATACTTACAGGGCTTCTTCTGGAAGTGGAGCATCAGAAGCCTTGCAGAGTTTGTCTTTCCCAGGCCTCCCCAACCCTGGTCATTGTGAGTTCAGTTACGGAAACATGTTTTTTTAGTTAAGCATGATAGACTTTTGACTCTGTTTTCCCCCCTTTTGTTTTTAGCTGATTGTGAGTCGGCAGCAGCATGGAAGCTTCATTATTACCAATGGGCGATGGGAATTTTTGAGCAATATAACTTGAGTGAAGGTGCTTGCCAATTTTGTCTTGCAGCACTAGAGCAAGTTGATGAAGTTGTTGACTTAGAAGATTGCACAAATAGAGGAGGTCTTCTCGATGAATCCGCAACTATGATTAAAGGAAGGCTATGGGCAAATGTCTTCAAGTTTACATTAGATATGAGCTTCTACAATGATGCTTACGGTGCTATTGTCTCTAATCCGGACGAGGATAGCAAAAATATCTGCCTGAGGCGTTTCATCATTGTTCTATGCGAGCGTGGAGCTACTAAGGTGATTATATATATTCTTGTCTTCTATGACTGTGTATGCTATATATTTACAAAAAGTCTGGACGAACCGAGCCAGAAAACCACAAAAAAAAACCCGATAGACACATTACCTGTGGGCCCCTGCTAAACAGGGGCGGGGCCCACTGGGACCCACAAAATTTGTGGAAAATGTGAGAGGCGGTTTATTTCCGTTGTTTTTTCCTCGGTTCGTCCAGAACCACTGATATATTTATCATGTTTCATAGTGTTTAGTTGTGTTTCTGCTGGGACCCTCACAAAACTTCCAACAGCTCAGAGTTCATCACATACAAGTAGGAACCCACTCTTAGGTCACTGTGTGAATGAATCCTGAGATGTTTTAAGGAATAAACTAAAATTGGATCTCTATTGAGTAACTCTGTTAGTATCTGGTTTGACAACTAAATACCAGATTTGCCTACTACTTTATCTCTCATATGTACCATAAATTTTTCTTTGACACATGTAGCTGACCTTTGAATCTTGTTACAAAACAGTAGTCGTAACTTAGTCTTAAAACACTTTTCCTAGTTTCATCTCTTACCGTATCTTGCACATCAAGATCTTTCATAATGAGAATGAGACCCCTAAGCAGCACAAGCTCAGATGGAACATTGTGGTCATATGTCATTTATTTTCTTTATGAATCCGTGGCATCAAGTTATCCAATGTTGTGTATCAGTGTGTTCATATTCTCGGTTTGAAATGTACTTGGACTAATAGATTCCTGTATTGCAGGCACTTTGTGATGGTCAACTACCTTTTGTGGGGCTTGCGGAGAAGGTTGAGAAAGAGCTTGCATGGAAGGTATGCCTTTTTTTCCTTTGCAAATGCTAGAATATGCATATC
Organism: Papaver somniferum; assembly: GCF_003573695.1. Lineage (NCBI taxonomy): Eukaryota > Viridiplantae > Streptophyta > Magnoliopsida > Ranunculales > Papaveraceae > Papaver > Papaver somniferum. The sequence continues at coordinate 64,322,810 of NC_039364.1, read as the reverse complement.
TATCAGGCTATCTCTATTTCCTAGAATTTATCATTGAGGTTCGTTTTATGAACTCAACAGGCGGAGCGGTCAGATATTGCAGCAAAACCAAATGCATATAAATTGCTTTATGCTTTTGAAATCCGGAGACATAACTGGCGAAAAGCAGCTAGTTACATGTACCGATATTCAACACGCTTGAGGAGTGAATTAGCCTTGAAAGAGAACCAGCAGCTTTCCATGGCACTACAAGAGACACTCAATGGGCTCTCTGCTGCTATTAATGCTCTGAACCTTGTGCATCCCGCGTACGCATGGATAGACCCTCAATTTGATGGATACTCTTGCACAGATGAAAATTATCCAAATAAGAAGGCTCGAACCAGTATTGAGGAGAGCTGTAAGTTTCTTTAACCACTATTTATTCAGGAACTAACTCGCAACATCTGTAATGCACTCTTTTAGTATGACTCTGCTTGCACCCGAACTTTGTCAAGCTAGTGATTTAACCACTGGTGTGCTTTTTCATCATATGATAGTGTTGAGAGGTTAGATAACTAATTGTGCGAAAAATCTTTTATTTTTGCAGCTCTGGCTGACAAGAATATTAAATCTTCTTGTCCCCAGCATTGCATCGATATTGAGAAGCTTGAAAAAGAATTTGTCTTCACCTCAGCGCAATATTTGCTTACACTAGCAAATATGAAGTTGAAATTTACAGGTAGAAGGTCAAACACTCAGTTCTTTAGATATATTCTCTCTGTGCGCACCAAAAAAAACCCTTTCAGATGTGCTTATTGTATTGCCTGGTCTGTATTTCTTTTCAGGAAAACAAACAATTTCGTTAGAATTGGTGGATATTTTGGTTCAAGCAAACTTTTATGATATGGCATTTACAGTTCTTCTGAAGTTCTGGAAAGGTTCTGAATTGAAGAGGTACCATCTTAGAAGCTCGGGAAGATATTTTTATTCTGTAGTCTTGTTTGCTGCATGATTATAATATTGGACGTAATTCTTTTCACAGGGTATTAGAGCGAGTATTTGCTGCTATATCGATAAAATGTTGTCCAAGCGGATCAGGATCCACATTTATTGGGTAAAGTACATAGTTTCCATGTCTGATCTTTCAGTCTTTTTTTAGTCATGCAGATGTTGCTATTGGTGACTGGTGCCAAATATACATAATGTAGTTGACATCTTGTTTTCAGGAATGATTTGAAAGCACACAGTCTTATACTGACATCATCAGAAGATGAATCATATGTCCATGGTGCAATTGATGCAACTCCCTTTATTCATCAATCGAAGGGGAGTGGCCAGTGGGAAAAACTCGAGCTTTACCTTGTGCGTATCTATTGCACAGCTATACCTTCGATTCTACTTTATTTATCTTGCCCGCATATACTTGAACCACAAGCAATTTATTCCCACAAGTGATGGACATTTGCAGACGAAGTATAAAGATTTGCACCTGAGGTTACCAGTAATTGTTGCTGAAACACTAATGCGTACAGACCCTCAGATTGAGTTGCCTATTTGGCTGGTTCATATGTTCAAGGTAATTCTCTTAATTAAAAGTCTTGCTCTTGCATAATATGAGGGAAGGTACCGTGTTACACTTTTAGTTTCTGTATAAGAGGAAAATAATACCGTTTCTTTTTCAAAATTTCTGTATGGTTTATCTGTAATTGTCTTCCCTAACACGATGATATATATACTATACGGCAAAGCAAGACCCCTGAATTAATGCAGTCGTGCAATCTACAGGGAGGTAGACATGCAACCAGTTGGGGAATGACTGGTCAAGAATCAGATGCTGCATCTTTATTTCGGTTATATGTTGATTATGGTCGATTTACAGAAGCTACAAATTTATTGCTTGAATACATGCAAGCCTTTGCATCTCTGGTAATTTTTATGAAATCAGTTCTACGCGACCGTATATAGCTTCACTTTATAGCTTGCTGCCTAGCTTTAAATATTTCGTTCCACGTTACAGAGGTTGAAAAACCATGTATTTTATGCTTTCTTTATGATATACTATCCTCGTTTTCATACGTGCTATTATGATAGTTATTGCGATTTCCATGTTGGGTGGGCTACTAAAAGGAGGCTCTCCATTCCATTTGATTATATGGTGCAGAGACCAGTGGACATACTCAAGCGAAAAAAGATGTCTGCAGTTTGGTTCCCATACACAATGATCGAGAGACTTTGGTGCCAAATTGAGGAGTGGAAAAGCTTTGGTCATAATAGTGATCAAGGTGATAAGCTCCAAAAGCTATTGCATGGAGCTTTATTGAATCATCTAAAACTAGTATGTTATGCTTTTCCTTTTGATGAATATGTTCTCTGATTTGCTTTTATCTTCGACAGTAAAGATCTTCATTCTTTCTTTTCCCCAAAACTCTGCTTTACAGATAAAGGTGGATTCACGTGATGCAGTATCTTCCGCACAGTGTTAAGAAGCTATCAGCAGCCAAAGATGGTGTCCAATGCTGCAGTAATATTTCAAACTCCATGATCTGCATTATGAGCAAGAAATTAAAGTAAGCGGTCCTTCACGCTGTTCAAGCAAGTTTTAGGTGATCTCAGTTCAGAACATCAAGTGTTCAGGTTACAAGCAAGTTGGAGTTGGAAATGTCTCTTTTTTTCTTCCCGTCTCAGTTGTGCGTCCGATGTTGTATTAGCTCAAGCAAGTATTACAAATATGTAATGTTGAAGACGAATGGTTGTTAGCCATTAGAAGAAATTTAGGAACAAATGTGCATAATTTCAACAATAGTGGAGTTTTGTACTACCAATTTCTTGGTCTCCGCATGATTTGAAGGGATGCAATCGTTCTGCTTTTGCTGTCAATTTCTCAATTTGTCCCAAGGAGATGCTCTCTTGTCTTGCGAATATGTTTGAACAATTTCTACCTACTTCTCGGATGGTCTCTCTACTACGGTTTAACAATTTCTACCTACTTTTGGGATGGTTATTCAGTTTGTAAGTTGACAAGGGTAGTTGAAATTTCGGAAGACACAGTCACAAAGATAACAGATCCGGAGGATTTGTAAATGGTATACGAGCCCAATGTCAACGTGAAATAAAGAACAATAATAGCGTACATCTCAGAAGTGCTGGGGCATTCACAAACACAAATATACCTTTACCTTGCTAAATTGGGGCATATGCCACTTAATTGGGGCCTATATCTACATGACAAAATAGGGTCATTAAAAAGTAATTTCTAGAAACTCCTTATCCACTATTTATGTTAATGCATAATATGCCCTTATTAAATTAGTGATGATTAATTAAGTTAATATTTGTTAAATTAATTAGTGTTTGAGTTTGATTATAGTGTTAGGATTAGATTAAAAATTCATTTCTTTTTTAAGGTTTGGAGGGAAAGAAGAAGCAGAGGGAAAAAAGAAAAAACTAGGGTTTGTGATTTTCTTACCAAAATTTATAGTGATGATGAAGACTCTAGTAGTGATGAAGAAGTGGGTGCATCAGATTATCATGATTTCGATCCTACCGAATTGGATAATTTGTTGAATGAAGAAGAGCATGACAACCAAAGAATGCTTGAAGATATTATTCAAGCACAAGAACAATATCGTCGGGAAGAAGAAGGTGATAATGCTTCAAATAGACAGGTATGAGCTGTAATGATCTACAAACATGTATTTGCATGTCTCGACCGCCCAAAAAGGGAAAACTTTTCAAAAAAATAATCCCAGAATCGGTTTATTCGATATCACCACTTAAACCGATTCTGGGTAAAATCCCCAAATTGGGTACAATAATCGGTTATTGTCCATCACCACATACACCGATTGTGGTAAAAATTTAGGCGCGATGGGTACGTGACTAAAATCGTTTTTGTTGGTGATGTGCATAATCCGATTTCTTCACTTGAATAATCACGTAGAGTACACGAAGTTGACAATCGGTTTATTTACGTGTATATGTAATCCGATTTTGGAGAAAAAAAGTTCCAGGACAAATATGAACAAAAATCGGATTACATGATACGAGACATGAACCGATTGTAAACTTTGAAATTTTTTCGTCAAGTCCTTAATCGGACTTTATAGTTGCACATATAAACCGATTACTGATAATCGGTTTTCTCGACTGTAATATATAAACCGATTTTGGATCCTCAACTTGTTGATATTTCTTGTAGATTGTTGTGGCGTTTGAAGAAGATCATCCCAAACCCGTATCTCTGCTGGGTCATGATACCTCTGCCCACTATTTCATCGATTTGGAATGGAAAGAAAGAAACAATGCAAAGCAATGGTTTATAGACAAGGGAATAGAGATCAAATGCGCGTTAGTTTTAGGTCGTCATTCAAGTCAAGATCGTTTGGAACTTGTTTGTGAGAGAGGTGGACAACAAGAAAGTCACTGGGGAAAGGACAGACTGTACGTGAAGACGACGACAAGGGAATACATTACTAAATCAAAGAAGTATGGTTGCCCGTTTAAGATTATAGTTAATAGACCCAAGCCCAATGGTAAGGTATACAAGCACTCTAAAGTGATGAATATTTGTCATAATCATGATGATCCTGGAATCTCTTGTTGGACACGCGGCCGTTTGTGGGTTGAAACCACATCAATTGGAAACGGTGAGGTCGATGAAACCGTGTCGTCACATGATTGCGAGGTACCAACAAGGAATTCCTTTTGAAATCATTGATCCGTTTTGGAAGCAACTAACTTTCAAACCACCCCCACCCGAAGAACCACTCGAATCCTTTGTGGACACGGATATTGGAAGAGAAATCATCGAGAAATTCGCAAAAAAGGATGGCTTGGGACGAAAAGTTTTGATGTACGACTTAAAACTAGACGCTAACCCCCATATGGTACTGGTCAGAGAACCAACGGTGCTACCGCCGATGGGTAGACCACCTACCAACATGGATAGGAATGAAGAAAGGAACGAGTTTAAGGTTGCAATGAGAACCGGAAAAAACCCGTTATTGAGTCGTAAAAGAATCTTTTCTCAACATGAGCATGAAGGCGCTAAATATGAAGAGGCGCAGGTTCCAAAGAAAAAGGGTCGACCAAAAAAGGGGGAAAGCGGGACAAGTAGCGCACAAGCCAAGACAAATGTTTCAAACGTTCCTTCACAAATTGAGAATGAAGAGGCACCGGCCAAGAGGAAAAGGGGTCGACCAAAGAAGGGAGAAAGCGGGACAAGTAGCGCACATATGGTCCTTTCAAATGATCCAATCGCTCCTTCGCAACATGAGGATCCAATCGATCCTTCTCAAGAAAGTCAAGCGCCAAACAATCTAATTGTTCCTTCTCAAGAGAGTCAAGCGAGTACAACACGAGTATCAAGGATACGTGCGTGGAAGGGACAAGCAAGACAAATGGGTTCTATGGTGACTATAAGGACCGCTCTTGGTGATGGAAGCACGCCTAGGGATGAACGAGGTAGACCCCATCGAACGTGTTGCACCATATTCGAGGAGTATTACTCGAAACTTCCTGAAATCGTTAAGCCCTATGTGTTATCTACCGACGACGTGGATGCGGATGGGAATTGTGGTTATCACGTTGCGTCGGAACAAATATGCCATATAAGTTTGGCGGACGATGAGAACCTAACTCAATGTCAATACTTTAGAAAGATGATGGCTTTGCGCTTACAAGAAGACAAGGAATTTTACATATCGATGATAAAGGAAGGAAAAACAAGACAAGACAAAGAAGTGATTTTTGAAAAAATGGTTGCTAGAGTACAAGGGCCAAAGGGGAATGGACCAATTACCCGACAGTATTGGATGCTTATGCCTCTATGTGGTCATCTCTTGGCGGAAACGTGGAGTTGCGTTGTTCATCTATTTGTCAAGGTATCATGCTATACATATGCACCAAAATACACCATTTGGGATGAATCGCTTAAGGATCGGAGAATTGTTTTATTCAACAATAACAACATACATTATATCGGTCTTAGAGTACGTGATGATTGTCCATTACCACCGGTAGATAGGTTTCATGAGGTCTCGGAGGCCACCAAGGAGTGGCTAAAAAATACGATCCCAACATGAGGTGATGAGAGGAATTGATCGGGTCGGATCAATTCGATGGTCTCCATTTGTTGGAATGAGTATTTTCCTTATGTTAAAAACTTGATCTATCGAATGTTTATATTTTGTCGCTTTCTTATATTGTATTTTGCAAACTTGAATCAAGCTTAATGAATGAAAGTGTTTTTCTTTTTTTGGGTACCTTGAACTCATGAAATTTGTAATAGAATCGGATTTCTAATACGTTTATAAAGTCCGATTTTGGAGGTAGTTTGCTGCAGCTTTTTCAGAATCGGTTTATATGGACGACAATGTAATCCGATTGTTCGAAGAAAAAGTTGCAGAGATTTTTAACTCAATAATCGGATTACAAATGGTACAAGATGTTCCGAACCTGAAACCAGAATCGGTTGATGTGTGTATTAGTGTAAACCGATTATAGTTGTTGTTCATCACATCAACCCAGAATCGGGTTATATAGGTTCACATTAAAAACCGATGTAGGCCACAATCAGATTAATATGGTGCACCTATAAACTGATTCTGGGTGGATTTTCAGAAAATTTAATGACTGAATTTTAAAGATTTAGAGGTAAATCATTGTAGAGTACCACTTGGAAGGAATGGTTTAAAGGGATTTAACTTAATCACTTGAATTGTTTTTTGTTTTTTCAGAATCCATACATAAATTAGATTTCAATTGTTGTTTGAGATTGATTAGGATTTAGTTTTGATTTTCATGGAAATTGAAAAAGAAATCGAGTTTTGATTAATGATTTTTGTTTTTGTTAATTAAGTTATAATTTTGTATTTGTGTTAGAATAATTAAGGTTTCTTTAAGGGTTAATTTAGTATTTTTACAATCTTTTAGACACCCTTTATCATTCTTTATTGGGTGGATGAATAAATCCATAGGCCCCAATTTAGCCAGACAAATATACTGTTCTCTTTAAAAAAAAAAAAAAAAAAAAAATTTGATAACCATACTGTTCTCTTTAATCAAGAAAATAATCATAATCCCATTAACAGCCTGTGGACCCATCTCACTATAGCATACCCATCTCACTAAAGAAAATAAACCCATCTGATCCTACATGGATGCTCACTGTCAATCAGCCACAAGCCAATATATAACACTCACTGTTCATCCATGTCAACTCTTTCTTTGTTATCCTTGTGAGTTTAATTTCCTTCGCGCATTCAGCTTCTCATTCCTCCTGCAGCCATTCTTGTAGTTTTGCTTCTCTATCAGCTTTGAACTCCTCGTAGTTTTCTGTAAGCAAAGATAACTCATGAGGGGGTGAGTCTCCATCATAGGGTACTGGTCTTTCATGCTGCTGCTCTGCAATCTGACTTGACAACGGGAGCTCTTCAGCTGCTTCTTTATCAGGCAATGTTGAAACATGTGCTGTAGCTGATACCTCTTCAGAGAGTGGAGGACTAGGAAACCGTAGCTTCTCTTTTGCCGATTTCAGAACACTTGACAAATAACTAGCACTTCCTTCTCCATCTTGCGGGTTGCCAACTGCTCCAGACCCAAAAGCCACGGGTCCCCAAGAGTTGATGCTTCTACTTGTCTGAGATGCTGAACTCGAGTTGCTGATTAACCTGAGACAACACTGCACAAACTCATCATCAAAGATTCAAAAGATACAAAATAAAAAACAAAATCTAGCTAGTCATAAATCGATATCTTGAATTTGATAGATTTTGGTTCCTGCTCTGGTGTGTAGCAGCAGCAGCTTAACTCAATAGACAATTTTGCGAGTTTTCCTTCCAAATTTCCAAGCTTATCTTTGTAAATCGTTACATTATGTGGTAATAAGATGATTCAGTTGCAAAAGATAGTAGAAGCAGGAACATAAGTAGATAACACAGTATTACATGTCAACCAAATGATCCAAAGCATGTTTACACCAATTACATCAATATATAAAATATATTACCCTCACCGTGGGTGTGATGTCAACATGACAATTAGAGACTTATTGATCTCCTTAACCATATCATCGGCAATTGACAATCCACATTGTTTCATTGACCTCACCATAGTAATAGAGTCTTCCAAATCTTCTGTATGAAGCATAGTTTTGTAAGACTTGCTCACAACTTTTCCCTACAAAATTATATGTACATATTGCCACATCAACATAGCGTCTATCAATGTACCAATGGTTTATACATGCAATTTTCTTTCACATAGTTACTCCATAAGAGTTATATACATCTCTTTAAGATTGAGACTTCTTTTAACGCAGTGCACGCCGAAGAAAACAACTGTCGACCCAGAAGCACCAGAGCAGTGTTTCTACAGCAATATTGGATCTTTGGAATGAAAAGTGTACCATAGTTACGAAACATGATGTAGGCAACAATTTTTTTTTACAGCAACTATAATTTAAATTCCCAATCGTATGTTTGATACTATAATACCAAATTCTGATTGCACTAAAAGAGAATCATAAGGCAAAATATGGAAGAGAGCTAGAATAGACTCACATTGAGATGGAGAAGATTAGGAAGGGCGGTGTGGGTATGTTGCTGGACGTAATAAAGACCAACAGAAGGTTCATTTGCCAAATACTTCAACATATCTACCACGCCTTCGTTCACTATTTATAAATTTTCAATCAGAAGAAAAAAACTCATTCAGTTTGAACTCACCAAACCATCAATCAAACCCTATAACAGTTAAAACCCATCAATCAAGCTCGAATTTTTTATGCTAACAATATTTACATATTTATTTTTGTGTGCCCTAATAAATTGTAAACTTAAACCTAAGAAACCGAGATGAGAAATAAGCAAGGAAGTATTACCATTCACAAAGCCATCGATTGTGGAGAATCCTTCCATCTTGTTATCATCCACAAGGAACAGAAACACCACCCGCTCATCACGAGTCACTCACTGATTGCTTTTTTCTTCTTTTTGTTACCCGGATTGAATTGAATTGGATTGAAAATAATCTATTTCCTAACCAGACGTTTTCATTACTAAAAGACGATGATTGTGTGTAAATGAGACAAGAGTTTACTCTGCTTTTAACCTGACATCACCAGATAAACAATGGTCCATGTAGATTGTTGGTAAGTGGGTAGGAGTAGGTAGGAATTTGATGGAGATTGGATTGCTGTCTATCGGTTATTTCATTAGAGGTTGAGACTTGATATATACACGAACGCTATTATTGGGGCATCACATTCCATTAAAGAGGCGTCACCTAATAAGACAAAAATGTGTCATCCAGAAATAATATCAAAAACCCCTTATCTCAAATAATTTTGTAATGACCGAATAACCTTTTAGTTAATTTTAATTTTATTTTATTTAATTTAATTAGATAATAATTAATTTTTACTGTTGGAATCAATCCAAACCTGGACGTAAAACTAATTTCTACGGTTGTAATCAATTAAAACCTGGACGTAAAATCAATTTCTACGGTTGGAATTAAAAGGAACCTGGACGTAAAATTGAAATTTACGGCTAGGTTGACGAAAGGAAAATTTAGTAAACTAAACCTAGACGTAAAATTGAAAATTACGGTTGGAATTCAACTAAACCCGCGGGTTACGGGTTAATACAAGCCTGAGCTCGCGGGTTGAAATTCTTCACGGGTGGTCATTTATCCCACCCGTGCCCGTCCCGGGTAAAGCTCGCGGGTTCACGGGTGCTCACGGGTTACCTGGTTTTTGTTGAGTCAACTCGCCAGAAATCGATTTCTGGGCTATTTCCTTCCACATTCAGGGCATCTAAAGTTCCTTTCCTACAAGCTACAACCTAAGTATCCAACATTCATCCAATTCATTTGGTATATCAATTCAAAAACTCAAAATTGCAAAACTAAACAAATTAGTCTTCTTAAAGAAACACAGACACAGTCACACAGATACTATCATAGTATCATACATTCATACTAGACTTACTTTACTAGTCATTAGTAGTTTACTTTAGTACTTAAGTACTTTAGTTACAGTTACACAGTACTTCATCAGTTCATGATGATAATTGATAAATAATGAAAATAAACTTCCGAGACCGAGACTGTAGATACCATTGTTTCTAATTTGTATCACCAAGTGCGACAATATCACAATATTAATAACCACTTCCTGCACAAAATATATATTGTGTGGTTAATCAAAAAAAGTGTTAACTATCAAAAAAACATCTCCAATCTCTTTTCTATGCAATATTTGGAGATACTGGTAAGTGATAAAACATTCTCATATTCCATGTTTATCTTTGAGTTGCTCCAACTATTCAATATGAATCTGTAATTTCAAGAAAAAATAAACCAAACAAAAAAAAGATTCAAGTCAAAAACATAGAATTTGCATAATTACCCCGCTTTATATTGAAGAAGTACGCATACTAACTAGACGCATAAGAACTTACTTCCTCCACATCCTCCACTGCCCCATCCTCCACTGCGTCAGGTTCAAATCCTAATATATCTTCTTCAACGATCACATTGTCCTCATCCATATCTTCTTTTCCTATATGGATCATAATAAAACAACCAATGTTATAGATAAGATTTAGACACTCAACTAAATAAAATATTATTGATTTACTTACCAATTCCATATTCCCAATCACGAGTTGTTATTAACGCCTCAGCATTTTCAGGTAATAAGGAACTGCGAAATCGACCAATCACCCTTCCTCCAATGCTAAATGCAGACTCCGATGCGACGGTTGAAATAGGAATTGACAAAATATCCCCTGCCATTCTTGAAAGTACTGGATATTGTTGTTCATGGTTCTTCCAATAGTTTAGGATGTCTAGTGAATTTAGACAACCTCTGTACGTCTCGCCAAGATATTCATCTAACTCTGACAAGTCAGTTAATACATTACCACCACGTTCCTGTGTTGCAACATATTCCTGTTGACAAGACACTAGATATCAAGACACGGAATGACAGAATCCCAAACAATCCAACAACCAATTCTTGGGTACATTCCTCATTCTATCATAAGTAATTACAATGACAAATAAACGATATATGGCATTCTCAGAGTTTACATTGACATATTAAATCTGGGTTCAAAGTTATCATCTTGTATTAAAAAAAAAGAACATGTTTTGCAGACTTATACCAATCATGAAGAACTCAAATGAATCAAACTGAACATAAAAGTTGAAATTACCTGAAAAAAATCACTCCCTTCTTGGGCAGCAAAATTCCCACCATTTTGAACACTCAAATTCTGAGCTGCACAACTGTTGGAAGCTCTTGAACTTGACAAGGTGTAATACTCATTAAAAAGTGCTTTTATATTACTATGCACTTTATTAACTTGACATTCTAATTCTCTCTCATCAGGATACAACTTGGAGTAAGTAAATTTCACAAAATTCATTTTCGATGTAGGATCTAACACAACTGCCATAGCCAATATAGGACTCAACTCCTTCCAGTAACTATCAAATTTTGCTTGCATCTCTTTTACCATGTTCCTAATGAATTCAATATTACTTCTGCTCTCTTTCTTTAGTAACACCTGAACTTGACAAATTCTTTCAAAATACAGATTGGAAGTAGGATACTTACTACCAGAAAAAACCTTTGTGAGTTCATGAAACACCTTGAGAAACTTTGTGACTACTTCAATTTGTTCCCATTCTTCATTAGTTGGACAGTCTTCATAGTCTGAATCCACCAACTTTAAATGAGAGAAAACTGGCTTATACAAGATACAACTGTCTAACATAAGATAAGTTGAATTCCACCTGCATAAAACAAACATTCAGTGAGTATCTAAAAAAACATTAATACAAATTATACAATTCTCCAACTTTGTAATTTATAACAGAATAGAAGTGGAATCCCACCTTGTCTTTACGTCTTGCCGAATACCCTTTTTCAGACCAGACATTCCTAAAGTTTCAACAATGTCCAAGAACATTTGTTTTCTTACTTGGGACTTTTTAAGGGACTTCACTGACGCTCGAATCTTAAGCACGGCTGGATCAATCTTCGTAAGTCCTTCTTTTACAATAAAAGCTAAGATATGAGCACAACAACGCACATGAAAGTATTTTCCATCGTTCAACAAGATCTTCTTTGCAACAAGTCTACTCTTCATAATTCCAGCACAAGCTCCGTTATTTGCAGCATTATCCAAGGTGATGTTGGATACCTTTTCTTCAATTCCCCAATCTTCTATCATTGCAAATAACTTAGAAGAAAGGTGTTCACCTGTTTGAGGTAGTAGAAAGGGGAATAAGTTAACATGAAATTATATTTAAGATAATAAAGAAACAAAATTAAGTGCTTTACCTGTATGAGGTGGTGGAAGGGGAGAGAAATTCAGAAGCTTCTTTTGCAATACCCAATCTTTATCAAGATAGTGCGCAGTTAAGCTTATATATCCAGTAGTTGTTACAGAAGTCCACATGTCTGATGTTAGACATATCCTACCTGTAAGGGTAAGTCATACACATTAGCACATCATATTAATCAATTACTCATACATAAAAGTATAAACAAATCATATGGGTCATTAGGATTTGAAATTTTGAATCATACCTGGAGCAAGTTTCAATCTGTTGCGAATAACTTCTTTTTGTGCTTTATGTTTCTTTACCACATCGGCTTTCCCAGTATTCCTTGATATTGGTTTAAAGTCATCATTTAAATAAGCACATATATCCCTAAACTCTTTCCACTCTACCAAAGCAAATGGAACATTTCTTGCAATGAGTAAAGCTGAGAACAAATCCCGTAATTTCATTTGATCAACCTTGCGTACACGGGTAGACAGCTGGGTATTTTGTGAAGCTAATATCATCTGCCCTACGTCCATAGACTGACGTTTAATGCACTTATGCCTTTTCATGGCTGAGGTTCCACCTCTTTGGCTTTCATATTTATATCCTACATTACAAGCCTTGCACACCCCCTTCGTTGTACCATCCTTATACTTAACGAGTTTAAAAAATTCCCAAACTTCGGATCTAAGTCTATTTTTCTTTCCACGTGCAACTTGTGCAGGTGCACAACCAACAGTTGGATCCTCATTCACAGAATCTAGCATCTCAACATCATCATCTTCATCATCAGCACTCATAACATCCTTGTAATGGTCTGGTTCTGGTAACTCTTGTTCTTGTACACTTGACATCCTGAAATGGATGGAGCGGCCACAAAGAACAAGTCAAAGAGTCATTCAGAAACATGAAAATTACATAAACAGAAATTGAAAAAATACATAGACAATGACATCCAACAAAACTATTATAGTACATGCATTTTCAAGTCACCCAAAACAATAACATCTAACAAAACAAACAAATCAAACAAATCCCCTAAATCTCTGTAAAGAACATAAAAAATCTCAAGACCCACATGCCACAACAATAAGAAATTTAATTCAGTTAAAACTGTCATTCCATGTTTCAACAAGAATTCATGTGATAAAAAAAAAAGATGGAGACACCAATAAGCAGTATTGCAGTAACATTGTAAGACTAAGAGTCTAAGACCCTGACTTAAATCAAGAATTGCATTATATGAAACAACATCTGGTCTGCAATTCCATTTCAACATCTGGTCTGCAATTCCAAATAACACTTTAGTTTTGATAATGATCCCAATTCCCAATACATGATTAAATGTAACATAAGATGGTAAAAATACTAAAAACTAATTGATCAACTAAAAACTTAACCAATAAACCAAAGTTACCAAACCACAAATTAGACGAAATTTGAGAATAATAAACCAAAACTAATTGATCCCAATTGTTAATATTCTTAAGGATTTCAACTAAAAACTTAACTATCCACAAATTAGATGAAATTGTGAATACCCATTGATTGGCTCACAGAAATCAAATCACCAAATCAACTAAAGCCTTTAAACCAAGCAAAACTAATGAGTAATAAAAAATTAAAGATTAAGAAAAAAACCCTTTTTTGTGGTAACTGGTAAGAACTGAAACATCATGAAATTAAGAAAATTAAAGATTACCTATCTTCACAGAATCACAATCACAAGTTCACAACACAACAATACTAAGAATATTAAAGATTTGTTGGGATTCCTATGTAAAACCCTAGATTCCTAGAAGAAGAAAATAAAGAACAAAACAAAAATTAAAATTTGATTACCTGCTAGCCTTGAATCTTTAGATCAAATTAACTGCCTTTGATCTAGATCTAATAGTTCCTCAATTTGTTGTTCAGTTGTTCTGTGCGTCTGCGTCAGGAGACTGAAAGAATACTAAGAGTTATCAATTGGGCTATAAGCTGTCATACAAATACTAAGACTGAAAGAATAACGTAAAGATCTAAATTTTGTTATCAATCTATTGATACAAATCAATGATGACCGAGAATGCATAAGATTTGATGAAATAAGATAGCGAAGTTGGAACTTACTTTGAGATATTTGTCGATGATGGAAAGATATGAGAATGAGATGCAGCCTCAAGACTCAGGAGACTCTCTCTGAGTCAGGGAAGAAGAAAAAAAGAGGAAGAACCGAAGTCGAAGATAGGAAAGCTTAGGGTTTTCCCGTTTTATACGATGGAGATTTGGATGACACGTAACAAGCTACGTGTTTGAGTTTCAGCAGGGTATAAAACTACGGGTTACGGGCCAGACCGCGGGTTTCACGGTACGGGTCGGGTTAACCCGTTTCTTCACAAGCCACTAATTGTACAACCCGCGCCCGTCTTGTTTAGTTACCATCCGGGACGGATACGGGTTTTCACGGGCCGTGACGGGCCAACCCGCGGGTTTTGGCTCGGATTGCCAGCTCTAATCACATTTCATTAGAGAGGCGTCACCTAATAAGACAAAAACGTGTCATCCAGAAATAATATCAAAAACCCCTTATCTCAAATAATTTTGTAATGACCGAATAACCTTTTGGTTAATTTTAATTTTATTTAATTTAATTAGATAATAATTAATTTCTACTGTTGGAATCAATCCAAACCTGGACGTAAAAACAATTTCTACGGTTGGAATCAATCAAAACCTGGACGTAAAATCAATTTCTACGGTTGGAATTAAAAGGAACCTGGACGTAAAATTGAAATTTACGGCTAGGTTGACGAAAGGAAAATTTAGTAAACTAAACCTAGACATAAAATTGAAAATTACGGTTGGAATTCAACTAAACCTGGACGTAAAATCACTTATGTGGTTGGAATTAAAAGAAAACTGGACGTAAAATCGGATTTTACGGTTGGAATTAAAAGAAACCTGGACGTAAAATGAGCTTCTACGGTTGGAAATTAATCCAAATCTGGACGTTAAACTACATGCAAATAAAATTTTACGGTTGGAATTAATCCTAACCTGGACGTAAAATCACTTCTACGGTTTTTAAATTTTATTTTAGTTAAAGGGTAAGCTAGACATTTTGTATATGTGTTAGGATATCCCATAACTACTTTTTTAGATATTAAGAATCCAAGTGAAGCCCCTCTATTGGAGTGTGACGCCCCAATAATAGCCTTCATATATATACTGTGTCTCTTAGACCAAGTCTCATGGGGTCTAGCAGCTAGATTAGCAGTCAGGACTACCTCCTAAGTCTTACGGGAGTGTTAATCTAGCAGCTGGATTAGCAGTCCACGTCATCCCAGCGCTGAATGGTTCAGCGCATTAAATCTCAGCCGTCAGATCAAAAATAAATCTCTCAGTGCTGAACCATTCCGCGAAAAGGTGGTTTTTCAAGCGCTGAATCATTCAGCGTAACTATCTAGCATGCTAGCTCACATGCTAGCAACTGATAGGAAAGAGAACTAGTATTAACTTTTTTGCCACATTTTTTTTTTGAATTGCAACACTTAAGTGCTAATCTGGCACCTCCAATCTAGCCCATAAGACTAAGTCTTATAACTATCAAAGATTGACTTGGTCAATTTCAATTTCAACCCCCACGAAACATGTTCTAAAGTCTTAGGTGTGATTTTGTCTTGGACCGGGTTTTTTTCTTTTCTTTTCTCTTCTTTTTTCTTTTCAAGATAAAGAATTAATACATGAATTGCATCCAGTGGCGGAGCTGGAAAATTAAGGTAGGGGTGGCTTGAAAACTAATTGGACTGGTAGGGATGGCTTAAGCCTGTGATTTATGCATGATTTTCTTTTCCCAAACTTAAAACTAGGATAAAAATTTGTGTTTTTATGGACTGGCTTAGGCCAGCCCAAATCTATATGTAGTTCCGCCACTGCTTGCATCCTCTTGAAGTAAAAACAAATCCTAGTTTATCTATTCTGGCCAATTTGACATGCGATCGACTACCTTATTTCTCTCTTTTGGCACACAAGAGAAATGCAAAGAGGTACAGTTTTTAAAAAATAACTTAATATCCTTAATTAAATTACAAAGCCTCCAAAGTCCAATCTAAAGAGGAATCTTCTTTGTTGACGGCATCTACCACCACTTTCGAGTCAAACTCAAACAGAACTTTCTACAGCCTCATATTTATTGCCCATCTGACAGCTTCCCACAAATCTATGCATTTTGCTTGTCCTGCAGTTCTGATATTCCTCAGGTGGATGCACTTTGGTGCTTGTCGTGCACCTGCAAAATTACGAATAATTAGGCCAATGCCTCCAGATTTATCACAAATAACTCGTATCTTGCTTAGACCAATAAAAAGAGCGGGAGTTATAGTTGAAGCTGTCGGTATAAAACCGAAATAACTAGTTAGAGTAGGCATAAAAGAGCTAAATAAGATACGTTCTTTTTATCCATATGGTGATAAAACATTTGCCTAAGTTTATATTAAAAAAAATAAACTGACAAAAACTGCTCCAATTAAAAGTTTTTGATTCATCAATCATTATAGACGACACTTACATAGATAGGGTGACAGAAGTAGGAAAAAGATTGGTCTAGTGATCAATCATCTGTAACATCTACCCATTCTGTTATTTTGAAGCAACAGATTCGTTGAACAACTATTGAGTAAAGTAAAAAGAAAAAGCTTTGTGGTGGAATTTCGTTCATTTCATAAAGTAAAATCTTTTTGAATCACTATGGAATCAAATCGAAAATATTTTCCATTTTGATCCTTTCTTTTTAAATTGTATATAATAAAGTTTCCCTTTTGGAGAAAAAGACCTTATCACAAAACCTCATAAAATGAAGTCGTAGGCTCTTTAATTGTACATAATATCTTATAATTGTTAGGAAAAAAGTATCGCACGGTCGCTGGACGAAATAAAAGCTTTATTTCGGGACAACTCAATTATAAGACTAGTCATTCTATTATCTTTTCATTTTAGGTTTGACATGCCGCCTTTCCATATTAGGTAATCCCTCTCTTATATCTAGGTTAAGAAGGAAAAGAACCTTTAGTTGTAATACGACAATGTTCGTATCACGAATATTGATTGATTATTCCTTTTTTTTTTGGTTGAATACTATCTACTCCTATTATTATACTATTATTGTAGTACGTGTAAGAGAAGAAGACAATGCGGAGATTGCAGGTGATGAGAAGGCAAGAAAAGGATGAGAAAATAGAAGAACAATAGGGTTTAGAGATGAGAATGATAGAAAGTTCTGAAAAAAGTTGTTTTAAATAATCTTGATAATAATAATGTTGTTACAAGAACGTAAAAAGCCTGTTTTTATAGGCATGGCAAGAACCTAAAAATAGTAAAACTCTAAAAGAAGAAATAAGGAAACTCTAAAAGAAGAAGTTATAGACTTGATAGACAAGTAAACCAAAGTAGATGCTATGAATCAACTGCGTTAGCTGACACATCGTAAAGGGATCAACTGTGAAAATTGATACAACATAAAGGGATCTGAAAAAGCCGGGGTCTAACAACTACACCCAATATTTCGATTAGCAATCTGTATGGACTAACTGCAATATACTTTCTAGAGAATCAACTAGACAGTCATAATCAATCTAGAGAAAAGTATATCGAGGAGTTAATATCTCTCTCTTGATTTGATTATACTCAACCAAAGACCAAAATCCAAGGATCAATCAATTTCCAATCAACAACCAAAGGTTGGATTTCACAATTGATCGATACAAACACACAACCTGTGATATTTCAATTATATAACAAAACATAATGCGGAATAGAAATAACACAGACACCAGAAATTTTGTTAACGAGGAAACCGAAAATGCAGAAAAACCTCGGGACCTAGTCCAGATTGAACACCACACTGTATTAAGCCGCTACAGACACTAGCCTACTACAAACTAACTTCGGTCTGGACTGTAGTTGAACCCTAATCAATCTCACACTGATTCAAGGTACAGTTGCGCTCCTTACGTCTCTGATCCCAGCAGGATACTACGCACTTGATTCCCTTAGCTGATCCCACCCACAACCAAGAGTTGCTACGACCCAAAGTCGAAGACTTTAATAAACAAATCTGTATCACACAGAAAAGTCTACAAGGATAGATAAATCTGTCTCCCACAGATAAACCTAAAAGTTTTGCTATGTCTTTTGATAAAAATCAAGGTGAACATGAACTAATTGATAACCGTACTTATATTCCCGAAGAACAGCCTAGTATTATCAATCACCTCACAATAATCTAAATCGTATGGTAGCGAAACTAGATATTGTGGAATCACAAACGATGAGACGAAGATGTTTGTGATTTCTTTTTATCTTGCCCTATCGGAGATATAATCTCAATTCAATTATTCAATTGAACTCATACGATAGAAAATGGCAAGATCAGATCGCTCAACTACAAGAGAAGTAGTTTCCTCTGGCTTCACAATCCCAATGAAGTCTTTCAGTCGTTAATCGACAGGGTCTCGAGAAGAAACTTACGATTAAAGGAGAATCGACTCTAGCAAACCAACTAGTATCACACAGGAGGTGTGGGGATTAGTTTTACACAGTTGCTAGATGTCTCCTTATATAGTTTTCAAATTAGGGTTTGCAATCCAAGTTACCTTGGTAACAAAGCATTCAATAATCACCGTTAGATGAAAAACCTGATTTATCCAAGCTAATATCTTTCAACCGTTAGATCGAAACTTAGCTTGTGACACACAAATGAAATGTTTTTATTTAGGTTTGAGTAACCGTACCTAAACGTTTACATTGGTTGGTTCACAAATGGTTGACCAATGGTTAGCCATATGAGTGCTTTCATGTTAACCGTATTCATCTTTCTCATAACTAGTTCAAATGACTCATAAGAACTAGTTCAAGAGTTGTTCAATTGCTTAGGTCTTTATACATAGACACAATTGAAACAAAATCAGTTTGATTCATTTGAATCAATTCATGAACAATATACCCACGGTTTGCAAAGATTGCATTCTTTATAATTTATTGTTTTAAGTCCATGAAATACCGATTTGAGAAATAACTAGCTTGGGTACGCGTACGGGTATGCGTACCTTAGCTACCGGATTTTGAGTTGGTTTTAGTTTCCAAACTCAGCAGACTTTTTCGAGTGAAAAAGTTCCGCCAGTACGCGTACGGGTACGCATACCTAAGGTGACTGGTTTTTGAGTTCGTAAACTTCAAACTCAGCAGAATTTCACGTACGTGAATTTCCGCCAGTACGCGTACCCAACCTGTCTCCTTCACCAATACCGCATGCACACATATGCACGCACTTGGTTTCCGGCACATGGATTTATACACTAATGTGCGAACACACTATATGCTTACATCCATAGGTGGTTACATATTCTCAACTCTACATTTCAATCATTGAAACATTCTTCTATAGTGTTATAACAGTCGTTAGACATAAAGATTAATACTACGAAAATCATCTTCCAGACACTTTTAGAATTTAAATAAATAAACCTAAAAAATAAAGATGAAAAAACGATTGACATCGCTATGTGTACTCACAATAATGGCTATTCCAAACTCTAGTTATTCTTCTTAAAATATAAGAAATAAATTATCATAAGAAGACTTTATAGACATTGATATCTTTGAGAAATTCTGTATCGTTCTCGAACTCCTTGTCGTCAACAGCCATTGGAACATAGGGTTCGTGGAGGAAGGAGTCAATACCAACAAATGGTCTTCGCTGAAGATGTCGAACCATGGCCTTCTGAATTTCCAAAGATCTTAACACACAAGCCTTTATTTGTCGAATCTCCTTTCTTGTCTCTTTCAACTCATCAAGAACATCAGAGAATTTCTGAGAGTTAGAAGGAACTGCCCTTGGCTTCCTCACATTCCTTATTTTTCTTTTCAAGGATGGAGACACTGGAGATTTTTCTTTTTCCTTGGTGATTGATGGCTTAACAATCATATTGATATCTTTTCCATCTGAAGACATGATGCTTGGAGTATCCATGAAAGAACGGTTGTGTGAGAGGAATTCACAATTCAACTTCAAAAAACAGTCTTAAGATATAAAGAATATCAGAGAAGGAAAAAGGAATGTAGGGATTCAAAACCTTTAAACAGGTTCGTACACGCCCAACTCACAACCCTATAAAGAGAGGAATTGTCGATAATAACCCTCTTCTTTTGGCAAATCGGTCCCTTCCAATATTAATAGTGATATGAAGAAATTTCAAGGCCAAACAACTCAAAGCTAAAAAAAGAAAATATATATATATATTTTATTTTAAAGCCTGAGGTGTGCAAGATCTTGTCTCTTTTGAACAAGCACATGAGACAAGATGCACAAAAACAACACAATCAGGTTATGCTATGGTGAACAATGATTTGTCCACCATGACCCTTTTGTACGGAATCAATGGAGCTCTGCCTTTCCGCATGTTTAGACCAGGTTTTCCTCTCTAATGGTCTATATATTTCCTTGGAAACTAGTCTTTTCGAAGAGGACAAGATCTTACATACCTTGGCTGTTTTCTCCGGGAGTTTAAGCTCATTGGCTAGACGATCTGCTCTTCGTTGAAGCTTGTTGACATATCTCATCTTGTGTTTGTAATTGAAACACTTTGAAAATTCATGTCCCTTGAGAGAACAATAGGAGCATGTCAACGCAAAGGATGGTTCAGGGGCCTTTGAAACGCAATCTGTTAGGCACAAAGTAGATCCTGAAACATTAAGCAAAGAATTTCCAAAAGACGGGTCAATTGATTCTTCCATCTTGATTGGGATCTATTCTAAAAGATTATCAAGATTGATGTATGTATTGCTACAATTATCAAAATCAATATTTTCAGACAGAAGAGCAACACTTGATTTCTTGTCTTCATCAGAATCGTAATTGTCAGACATCTCATCAAGTGCCGCAGCAAGACCTTTGTTCCCAGTGTATTTTCTACGATTTTGGCACTCATTTGCAAAATGACCAAATACTTTACACTTAAAGCACTGAGGTATATCCTCGTCATCAGTCTCATCCGTGTCCCTGTTTTTGGGAGGAATACGATTATGAGGTTTGAATGATGCTTTTGGATTATCTCTGGAGAACCGTTTACTTCTCTTCAACAGAAGATCTCTAAACTGTCTTGTGATCATCGAGACTGATTTGTCAAGGTCTTCATCTGATGAATCTGTCTCAGAGTGATCATCGTCAGAGATATACACATTTTTACTTTTATCAAGTAATTTTGTGTCTTTCAGTGCTTTGAACGCAACATCCTTAGATTTGGACGAGTGTTTGTGATCAAAGATCTTAATCTTCCCAACCAGTGTATTTCTGGGGAGGTTATCAAGGTTATGTCCCTCAACGATGGCATGCTTCTTAGAATCGTATCTAGATGGCAGCGATCTGAGAAATTTCATCACAATGTCCTTTTCAGGAATAGTCTTACCCAATGCAAAAGATGCATTAACAATTTCAGACACTTTGTGATTACACTCATCAAATGAATCCTCATCTGCCATACGAAGGTTTTCCCACTCAGAATTAAGGTTTTGAAGCCTAGCTTCCTTTTCACTGGTATTTCCATCGAATACGATTTCTAAGATATCCCACGCATCTTTAGACCTAGTGCAATTTGACACATGGTGCTGAAGATTTGGGGTAATGGCATGTATGATGGCATTCAAACCGTCGGAGTTTTGCTTTGCAGCAATTATCTCAGCAACATCGTATTCACCAATATTTTTTGGAACATTAATGTTACCTACTGCAACAACGGGATCATGATAGCCATTAACAACATATACCCATGATTGAAAATCACGCGCTTGAAGAAACGCTCGCATGGCAATTTTCCACCATAAGTAATTAGAGGCATCGAAGACTGGTGCTACGTTAATAGAGATAGCACCTTTGTCCATAGAGTCAGATGGCTACAAACACAGACTTTTGAGGTCTTGAACGTGTTTGCCTGCCCTGATACCAATTGAAAAAACGGGGGTATAACAACCACACCCAATATTTTGATTAGCAATCTGTATGGACTAACTCCAATATACTTTCTAGAGAATCAACTAGACAGACATACTCAATCTAGAGAAAATTATATCGAGGAGTTAATATCTTTCCATTGATTTGATTATACTCAAGCAAATAGAAATCTGCGAGTCTTTATCAAATACAAGGATAATAAACTTGGATGGTACCAAAGACCAAAAAGCTAAGGGTATTGTTCAAAACACCGGACTTTACACTCCTTTACCAATTCCAAAAGCTCAATGGGTGGACATTAGTATGGATTTTATTCTTGGTTTACCTCGTACAACTATAGGGAATGATTCAGTGATGGTTGTGGTGGATAGATATTACAAGATGGCTCATTTTATAGCCTGTAAAAAGTCTATAAAATGAAGACGTAAAGAACCATTAGGAAAGCAAAGACGATTACCTTTAAATAAAAAGCCATCTTGAATGAGAAAATCATCAACTCCATGAGCCAAAAAACTGCATTGTTCCCAAAGTGACTTAAAGTCATCATCCTCAGCATAAATCTCCTTGATATAATCAAAAGCAAAACTCTCATTTCGAATAATTGCCAAAAGATGTCGCTGTCTACTCAGAGCATCTGCTACTTGGTTAAACTTTCCACTTTTATGTTTGACAAAAAAAGTGTACTTATTAATTGTGGATAACCACCTATCATGCATACGGTTAACCTTAGACGAAGTCTGGAGATATTTCAAAGCATGATTATCAGTATTAATCACAAATTCTTGATGAACCAAATAAGTATGCCATTGTTTAAGAGCTTGTACAAGTGCAAGCAATTCTAATTCATATGTAGACCACTTTTTCTGTGTATCAGAATTCTTTTCACTATGGTAAGCAACTGGATGTCCTTCTTGAGACAAAACTGCTCCAATTCCAACAATAGAAGCATCGCAGTCAACTTGAAAAGGCTTGGAAAAGTCAGGCAATGCAAGGATATGAGCTGAACATAGTTTTTCTTTAAGAGAATTGAAACTTTTATCAACTTCTTCAGTCCATATGAATTTTTCCTTCTTCAAACAATCAGTAAGAGATGCAACAATGGTGCTGAAATTTCTTACAAAACGCCTATAAAAAGAAGCCAATCCATGAAAACTTCTCACATCTTTGATAGAAGTAGGAACATGCCAATTTATAATTGCTTGAAATTTAGAAGGATCTACATGAATACCCCTGGAAGAGATTATATAACCCAAGAAGGTAACTTTAGAGGACATGAAAGTGCACTTCTTCAAATTCACAAATAAAGAATTGTCGAATAATACCTTGAACACCTGAGATAGATGAATGATATGTTCCTTTGCACTTCTACTAAAGATCAAGATATCATCAAAGTATACAATGACAAACTTACTTAGAAAAGGTTGCAAAACCTGATTCATGAGCCTCATAAAGGTGATAGGAGCATTAGACAGGCCAAAAGGCATAACTATCCATTTATATAAACCCTCTCTTGTTTTGAAAGCAGTTTTCCATTCATCTCCCACTCTTATTTTAATTTGATGATATCCATTCCGAAGATCAAGTTTAGTGAAAATAATATACCCATCTAACAGATTAATCATATCCTCAATACGAGGAATATGAAATCTATAAGGAATGGTGATGCGATTCAAAGCTCTGCAATCTATACACATTCTCCATCCATTATCCTTTTTAGGCACCAGAAAAGCAGGACAAGCACAAGGGCTATTACTAGGTCTAATTAACCCATTAGTCAATAAATCATTAACTTGACCCTGTAATATTTCATGTTCAGTTGGACTCAACCGATAATGAGCTTGATTAGGTAAAGAAGCTCCAAGTATAAGATCAATGCAATGTTGAACGTCTCGAAAAAGGTGGTAAACTCACAGGTAATTCTTCAGGAAATAATGCATTAAATTTAGATAATAAAGGTTGTACCTGAGTAGGAATTGGTACCATAGGTTTGGTGTCTTCATGAGAGCTCAAAGTGTGAGATGAGTTTAAGGAGCGAGAGATAGTGGCCACCAATGCAGTAGTCTTGCAATCACTACATTCTTGAATCACTGAAGAAGACTTGGAAGGAAATAAAGTCACTCTTTTACATCTTTATAAAAGGTATAAGTATTATCAAAATAGTTATGAACTGCTCTAACGTCATACTGCCATGGTCTTCCAAGTAGGAGATGTGTTGCAGTCATATCGATAACATCACATAGCACAGATTCTTCATATCCAACAAAAGAAAACTTAATAACACACTGATGAGTAATTCTTTGTGTAGAGGAACTATTCACCCAACCTACAAAATAAGGAGTAGGATGTGGTGTAGTTGGTAATCCCATTTTCTCTACAACAACAGATGCAATGTAATTGTCGACACTGCCACTGTCAATGATCATATCACAAAATTTTCCACCAATAAAGCACTTGGTTTTGAAAATATTATGTCTTTGAGAATAACATGGTTCAGTAAGCATGAGTGTTCGAA
Source organism: Papaver somniferum (assembly GCF_003573695.1). Taxonomy (NCBI): domain Eukaryota; kingdom Viridiplantae; phylum Streptophyta; class Magnoliopsida; order Ranunculales; family Papaveraceae; genus Papaver; species Papaver somniferum. The sequence continues at coordinate 64,298,007 of NC_039364.1, read as the reverse complement.
TCATTCCAACAAAGTGTTCACCATAAGTCTTATGTAATTCAATATTTTCATCTTCGTCACCTTCATCATCATCAAAAACTTTAACATCCTTTGATTCAGTATGTACTTGATTATCTCCAATGAAACCATTAAATCGACGACAATCAGAGGAAGAATGACCAGGTTGATTGCATTTATCTCCACGAAATTTCGAATAAATATTAGTTGGCTTATTTGGAGGAGGAAACTGATTCTGCATCCTATTAGAAAATCCGACACTTGTTGGTTTAGGTTGATGTTGCTGAATGGATAGATGCTTAATAGGAGATGGTAAGATAGGTGAAGTATTGGAAGTAGAAGTTGGTTGAGCAAAATAAAGCTCACTGGTTGTTGTTGTGAACCAAAACTGAATTCTTGTGGATCAACAACCATTGTTGATCCCCTTTCACCCTGGTTACCATAATAAGAATTTGATGGTCTGGCAGCTTTATAAAAATGTTGATAACGAGCTTTTCGTGGAGTTGTTTGTCTAGAAGAATTTAGTACACGCCTTTCAATCTTAATAGCTTGTTGAATAGCTTCAACCATTGTAAATACGTATTGTGTCATTCCCTGTTGAATTAGGTTGTTCAATCCATCTATAATACATGCAACCAAATGTTCTTCAGTTTCATTCAATCTGTTGCGAGCAATTAATGCATATAATTCAGCTACATATTCTTTTACTAGTCTAGCTCCTTGTCGACAGTTTTGAAGTTTGAGAAACAACTGTTGTTTATAATCTTGTGGTAAAAACTTAGCTCTTAATAAGTCTAGCATTCTCTTCCAAGTTCGTATAGGAGGTTTGTGATACTTACGTCGATTATCACAGAGAGTTTCCCACCAAGCTGCAGCTCCACCTTTAAGTTTATATGCTACCAGTTTCACCTTAGAAGAATCAGGGACTTCCATAAAAATGAAAAACGATTCTACTTCATATAACCAATCCAACAAATCCTCAATATGTAACCCACCATTAAAGTTAGGTACATCAGCCTTTAATTTATATTCTGGAAGGTTTCCATAAGGATTCGTATTAGACTTTAATCGTCTTTCTTCTATCCATTGTTGTTCTTGGACATCTTCGTTTTTGTCTTCGTCATCACTGTTGATAGTTACTGTTGCAAAGTTTTTGTGAATATAACCTTCTAATGATTTTGTGTGTTAAATGACATGTGAAACATTCCCAGGAATAGGCGTATTTTGAACAAAGGAAGGTTTAACTTTTGTTGTTGCATCGTCTTCTTTACCTTTTGTTTTCGTTTGTCTATCTGTATCATCGACTAAATCAGGTATGTCTTCCTTTTCTAAACCAGTGTGTTTCAATAATTTGTTTACATAATCTCCTTGGAAAACTAACCTCTTTTCTATAGTTTCAAGCTTCTTTTCCAAACTACCAGTAAGAGTCTTGACGTTTGTTTCATGGGTTTCAAATTTGGTAGTAAGTTTAGACATGAAAAGTTTTCAAGAGTATCTTCAGTTCTTCAATAGCTTTTGTAAAAGTTGCATCTGTCATTGCTGTGTGAAGAATTTGTATGGATGTAGAAGTTGTGCGGAAGCTGTGTAAGGATCTGTTTCTAGATAAAACTAAAAACGCTGTATCTAATACCAACTAGTGTAGTACGTGTAAGAGAAGAAGGCAATACGGAGATTGCAGGTGATGAGAAGGGAAGAAAAGGATGAGAAAATAGAAGAACAATAGGGCTTAGATATGAGAATGATATAAATCTCTGAAAAGAGTTTTTTAAATAATCTTGATAATAATGTGTGTTACAAGAACGTAAAAAAGCCTGTTTATATAGGCATGACAAGAACCTAAAAATAGTAAAACTCTAAAAGAAGAAATAAGGAAACTCTAAAAGAAGAAGTTCTAGACTTGATAGAAAAGTAAACCAAAGTATATGCTATGAATCAACTGTGTCAGTTGACACATCGTAAAGGGATCAACTGTGAAAGTTGATACAACATAAAGGGATCAACTGTCATTGTTGATACAGACCAATTGGATCAACTGGAAGTCTGGAACATTTGATACATTGAAAACAGGTAGATGTCCTATATCAACTACTAACCCATTCCTTGAATTGAAAGGATTTGAGGAAAAACCCATTATATACAACCAAGAAAAGAGGTTTCTAAATTTCTCATCTAATAGAATTGTGTTAATATGATAACATCTTTTATTAATTATTAGAACCCAACCCGTCGGTCTCAAGCTTTCCAAGATCTTCAGTTTCTGGCCCAAAGCTAGTAATGAAAAGAACCCTATACTACTACATTACATAAATTTTCGGTTGAATAGCACATCCTTATATATAAGGAACAAAAAAGGAAGAAAGAGTTTTTGTAACACTTCTTTTGGATATTGATTGAAATTGCGTTGTTGTGTCAGAAGAAGGGAAGCTATACGATTCGGTATACTCTAAAGATGTCTTCGTACACTACTGACGATCTAACAAAGATTAAAGATCCGTGGGTTTCCACTTAATGATCTCATCTTTCACGGAATCGATCCCCTTTGACTGTACAAGAATATGTGGAGCTCAACATGTTTGGAAGCACGGGAGAACGCGCTTTTGGTGATATTATTACCAGTATTTGATAGTGGGTCATTCATATCATTATTTATTATACCTTCTCCATTCATTGCCGGTTGGTTATTCGTCAGCACGGGTTTAGCTTACGATGTGTTTGGAAGCCCTCGGCCAAACGAGTATTTTTTTCAGAGAGTCGACAAGGAATTCCATTAATAACCGGTCGTTTTGATCCTTGGACACAACTCGATGAATTAAGTAGATCCTTTTAGGAGGCCCCAATGACTATAGATCGAACCTATCCAATTTTTATAGTGCGATGGTTAGCTATTCACGGACTAGTTGTACCTACCGTTTCTTTTTTGGGGTCAAGATCAACAATGCAGTTCATCCGACGCCTAACCCGAATTGAATTATAGAGCTATCACACAATCAAACCCGAATAGATAAAATGTTGAATTTAATCGTACCAGTCTTTACCGGGGTTTATTACTCATTTTTGTACTTGCTGTTTTATTTTCTAAATATTTCTTCAATTAAGAAAAAAGAGAGAATAGTGCGAATTCTCTATATCCCACTCGGAAGGATCTCATCTCAAAATTATCCATGGTTGTTTATGTCTCTAGCACGACCACTTGATGAAATGTGGAGGGAAGTGGGCTAAATGGACGATACTACTGGAAGCATTCCTCTTTGGTTGATATGTATTGTAGCCGGTATTCATGTGATCAGTTCAATATGTGTTTTCTTTTACGATTCATATTCCGGGTTGGGTTCATCCCTGTAATATATAGTATGGACTAAGTTGTAGACATGAAAAAGTAAGATCTCAACGGGACCTTACCCCTCGAATTAAACAAAAGGGGTAAGAACCCGTTGAGCTCTTACTTTTCCAATGAGATTTTTATTCATTTCATAACAAAAGAATTTCCAGTTAATACAAACATACTATTCTATTCGTATAAATGAAAAAGCGACCATTTTGCTCTGATGTTTCAAATCGCTCTTTTTTTAAGATGATGCTTTTGGAGAATTAACTCTATTGATTAGATTCATAATACTCGTTCCTACGTATCTGAAATAGGAAAAATGAACGAGAATGAATTTATTTTCTGAATGACAAACATAATATGGATTCTTGTAGATGAGACATCATCCAAATAATTTTTATACTAATAGAAGCTTACTCCATTTATTTTATTATCTCATCAAAGTTTTTGTTTTATTTTTTAGAAGTTCATGGAAGAAGTTCGAGTTACTCAACGAGCTACTCCATACTCCACCCCTTTTTTCGTGTCCACTATTTTTTAGAAATCCAAAGCAGTGGTGAGGTTTCGATAAACTTAGAAAAAAGGGAATAATACTTTTTAGGCGTGAGGGGATTAAGAATAATTATTCTTTTGACACAAGAAAAGGGTGAAAATTTCTTTTCTTGTATCGAAGATTAGAAAGATAAATAATCCCCAATATAATAAATAAATTGTTCCTTTAATTTATTCCTTGTTTTATATTCTTCTACCACTTATGTCGATTATCTACTCTTATTCAAATTGGATTCCTTTTTTTATATACAAAATATGATACTTTTGATTCATTATTTAGTGGCATTTAAAATTTGACAATAGTAAGATAATAATGCAACTCCTATTTGGATTGAAAAAGGGAGTTGGATTCACGTCAAGTAACGCGTTCTTCATAATATAATACTATTTTATTATTAACATTAAAATTAAAAGGTAATTAAGTACTTCACAATATTCGGTATAAAAACAAACAGTAGCAGCAAAGTAAGTAAACTAAATACTATTTTTAGCCATACATAATTACATCGATCAACAATAATTTGGTTTTTATTAATTTTATGTGTGTGTTAACAAATACGTGGACCTAAAATTTCATTTCAGAAAATTGAACCCTCTCGAATTGTTTCTTTTTCAAAACCAAAAATATTTGTGCTAGAATAAACAAATGCCAAAAAGAACAAAAGGCCTTGGACACGTGATGGATCTTGAAGTACTATTTCTGCGTCTCCCTAACCAAATCCACCCACGTTGGGATTACTTGTTAGTGGTTGATCACGCTTGATAGATTCGCATTCGGAAACAAGAAGTTCCGGTCTTGGGGGTATAATATCGACCACTTGGTGACCGTCTGACGTATCTTCTATGCTTATTTCATGTCCCCATTTTTCTTTACGTACAATTTTACTTACTATACCTGTTGATGTAGCATTATAGATTGTATTGTTACTCTTACTCTCATCGGGATAAATCTAACCCCTACCTCTGTTCCGCCTACATATATGAGATATTTTAAGAAGTGAACGTCTTTTTTAATAGCGGGGTATGGGGAAAGAATAAGAAAGGTTATTTCACTGTATTTTTTACCTGAAACAAGACCTATCACAAGAATATTATTTTTTTGTGGGACAATAACTCTGAAAAGAAAGATTTCCCATCTTTTCTTTCATTTCAGGAGAAATACAATCTGAGGGGGAAAATTCGAATCCCTCAGGAAAAATAAGAAAAACCCCTGTATTCAAAGCTCCCCTTTTACCATTAGCAAGAACTTGTTTCAATTATATATCATAAGAGATTCTTACAACTGCTTCAAATACAGTATCATGAAGTATCGCTTGTGGAACCTCAATATCCACAGGCTTATTAGATAAACGAAAATTAGCACAGACTATACGCTCAATCGCAGTTCAACTTCAACAGGGGGAGTCATAGCTCATCTCCATAAATCTTCTTCATCTATATCACCAGCTGAAAATCTCCATCATCTATATTACCAGTCCGCTTCCACCTTGCGGTTACGACACCAACCAGCTGAAAATCTCCATAATCCATCTTATCAGTCCGTGCAATCAAAAGAAGATAAGAAAACTTAACTTGTACCTTAATTGTTGGCACCAACAACAAGGATCAGTAGCGCAACATGGAACAAAACCACCAGCAGTTTGGTTTAAAGCCGTGGTTTGATTTCAGATATCTTTTATTTAATATTTTTCTTTCTCTCTGATTATTATTTCCATGAACTTCACCATGATGTGTATCTAATATCTTGTTTATTGGGGATACTTCGAAACTATGTGATTTGTCTTTGACAATTTATCAAGTTAATATTTCTTCTAATTTTTTTTATTGTTTGTCTTCTACTGCGATTATGACCATGAATTGTTTGTAGGTATTTGAGTGGCCAATCAAATGGCTTGTTTGTGATACTAAAGCTTGATTTTGGAGTCTTAATCCGTTATTCTTAAGATGATATAATCATAAGTAGGAAAACATCAATGTTGCAATGGGATTTTGTGGATTTTGATGTATATTTGACAACCCTAAGTTAACATGTCGAGCTAACAAACATGTTGTTAGGATCAATCCAACTCATAGAGAATACCTGTTGGTTAAGTTACACTAGAGAGTTTATTCAAAGTAGCTTGATTGACTAGATACAAGTAGAGAACTTGTTTTACGAAGTGACTTTGGAGTTTAATGTACTTGTTGAACGTATAATTTGTCTAGGGTTGTTAGTAAACGTATTTCGAAGAAGATTATGCTTGTGTGATTGGTTAGATTCATGTTCTACTAGTAGGACACCCTAATCATTCTCATCCTCGTTATTTGAATTAGTATTTGTTTTCGTAGTTTTACATTAATTTTATTTTTAGAAATTTAATCGACAACTTAGACTCGACTCTCCCTTAGGAATGAACCTGGTTATTGCTACTTATTAATGTAAAAAATGTAAGGAATATATATTTTGTGAGTTTGACACCTCATCAGTTGGATATAAGTTTGCATATGTCCAAAAGATACTCATGATATTCCATAAAGATCCATTTTTCCCAAAGAAAAAAACAAATATGTATTGGGAGCATCACCATCTAAATGTATTGGGAACTGAATATCCCCATCTAAGTGTTTACTTAGCAAAATGTACTCGACCAGATATCTTGTTCTCACTGAACTTGTTAGCTAGATTAGCTTGGAGCCGATACAACGTCATTGGAACATTATAAATAATATCTTTAGATGCCTAAAAGGAACCATTGACATGAGTTTAACCCTATGAAGACAAAATGGGAAATTCTGATGCAATTGCAACTCCTTACACTAAAGCCCCAAATACTGTTTTCGTTGGTTTTGCTGATGACGGGTACCTCTCAGACCTACATAAAGTTCGATCCAAACTGCTTATGTGTTTAGTATCGGGAATACAACGATATCATGGAGATTGATCAAAAAAACCCTTGTGGATACCTCCACGAACTACTATGAGATCATTGCCCTACATGAGGATGTTCGTGAATATATATGCTTAACGTCTATCATTACACACATGTGGTTAGAACTGAAGAGCCGACCTGCATTTACGAAGGTAATGCAACTTGCATAAAACAAATGAATCAAATGGTGATAAATAAGAAACATATATTACCGAAGTTACAACAACAATGTATTATAAACTTTGAAGCCAACCAAGTAAAGGTTGACGAAAATGTGGCATACACTTATTAACTAAGTCGTTGCTTAAGTTCACGTTTGGAAAATACGTGAAAAATATTGGACTAAGGAAATTGTCCGAACTCCCGTAATTGCATGCGTAAGACTAAAAGAGTTCTATGAACTCCCCAATTGGATAGGATAAAGAAACTTTCCGACCTCTTGGGAGGATCTAGCTAATTGCGTGTTGTATTGTTTTTCCCTTCATTGAGGTTACTTTTCCCCACAGGTTTTATTACTTGGAAAAAGGTTTTTAGCGAGACAACAATAATATCAAAAATGTAATCAAGAGGGGAGATGTTGACATCAGGTGGAACATCTAATGATGCAACGATTGACACTCTTTTCTTTTACCGAGCTTATCTTTTTCCGACAGGGTTTTGTTACTAGGAAAGGTTTTTAATGATACAACAATAATACTAGAAATATAACTTCTCGATTGAGGTTATTCTTATCCTTTCAAGTGTTAGGGTTTTTTCGCGAAGTGCTTTCCATACATAGTTGTACAAAGTAGAAAAGTATTGACAATCGACTCTATTTCAGTACCATCGTCTTTTTCCTTCGACCAATTTCTATTCAGCGGACCTTTCTGACAAGGTCTTGACAAAGAAATGGGTTTTTTATGGCGGTCATCTAAGGAGTGTCGTAGTAAAGTGGTCCATGGTATGGATGACCACTCCTTATTGAACATATGTCAACCTTTTCCATGACCTAGGCACATGTAACTCTCCCTCTTCTCATCTACTTAAAGAAAGAAGATAATGAATAAAAAAGTCACTAATTTTCCTTTCTTCTATATTTTCTTTCTCCTCTTTAAATTTACCTCCACTATACACACTATCTCACATGATTTGCGCCATTTCCCCCATTAAATCCAAGCGACAATGGATTTAAAGATAATATCTAGATGATACGTTATAAAATTATATGTTTCTACACAAGACGAACACAATCCAAGATACCAAACCTCACCATCTACCAATCTTAATTTAACCGTCAATTCTCAATGACTGATTTTCAAAGTGGTAGATGATGGTGTTGTACGACTAGGATTATACTTAATTTTGGTTGAAAAGTAGATTTTTATGAGAGAAACATATCATCAAAATATTTACGTACAATTCACTGTCGTTTGAATTTTATGAAAAAAATGGCGTAAATCATGTGAGATAATATGAATGGCGCAAATCATGCGAGATAATATGTATGTAAGAGTGTCTATGGATCTATCTATAATTTACTAATAGTGCATTTGGATACCTGAAATGTGTTTGGATGTACATTCAGAAGCTACTTTTCGACTTCTAGAAATAGAAAAGTCAACTTATTGTGAAGCAAAACTATTTTGCTTCTGACTTCTACTTCTGCAGAAGCGGAAGTCAGAAACAGATTTATATCCAAACGCGCTGGCTTTACAAACAATTAACTTTTTTTGCTTTTAGAAATAACATGGTCAAACTGACTTTTTACTTTTTGACTTCTACTTCTAAGTGTACCTTCCAAACACCCTATAAGGTTTTTTAAAGTTGGCCTTCCCCAGCCGCACCCTTTGCCAATTATTACTGTTTACTGATTAGATTCCATCTCTAGAAGTAGAAAGGTTGGTATCCCATCCATCTCCATGAACCAGTGACAGTGATTGTATTTCGACGGGTCTACTCTAATTCTACAGAAGAAAAACTAAAATCCCAAAAACAAACGCCATTAAAATGAAGTAACCATAAATTCCTTTTCGCCCTTCACTTCCACTCTTCGTTCAGTTCGATTCTAGTATATAGATGCATAAAGAAAATCTCAAAATGTCTAATCCTCTTCTTGCATTACTTGTCTTATCACTTTCCGTTAGTCTTGTTACATCAACCAATGCAATGAAAGAAGAAGAATCAATGGGGGTTCTATTAAGAAAACTTTACAATAAAAAACCCTCTTCATCTGTACAAGAAGCAGCAGCTATGGGAGTTCTTCGAAGACTATTGCCAACCCATGTTTCTAGCTTTGACTTTAAGTTAGTTTCCATGGTACTGTTAAATTAGTTTCATATCTTTGCTTTTATTCAGTTATTTTCAGTTGAAGTTACATCCTATCAATTTATACTCAGTAGTTCAGTCTTAAGCTATTTTAGGGCATCCGTCTGTTTGCTTATCTGGGGTTCTCTTGTTAAGATCATTTTGTTGTTTGATTGATTTATTTTGTAGAATACTCGGCTTTACATAGTCTTATGGAAGTTTCTGAGTGTATTTTTTATATTGATTTGATAGTGATTAAATTTAGGTATCCATGAGTGATGCTTATTAAGCCAGAAGTTGCTAATAGTGGAGCTCTATCTACTTCTTAACTCAGCCTCTTTTTAACAAAAGCACTGTGTTAAGTGGTAAGTCACCATGTCATTTTGAACTTCCATGTTCCTCAGGGTTGCCAATTGAGAATTTCATAAACATTAATAATGATATGACACTACAAGAATCTGTTGGGGGATATATGGAGGTCGCATTACATAACACAGTTGGCTACATTTTGGGTATCTTTTACCTAGGCAGATGTTAATTCTTATGGTTCTCGTTAATGGGGAATTGTCCCAGTCACAAGAATATCACCTGTCATGCTTTTTTCCGTCATTTTTGTTCCGAAATCCTGAGGTCGGTATTGGAGATGTGTGGGCAAGTTTAAGATCTTCGTGATCTGTATTTGCACGATGATTTTTAGCTAAGCAGGTGTTAGTCCGTTGATATTGGTTTATTTGTTTGGTGTGAACTACTAGACATTGTTTTATATCATGGATCAGAAATTGGGATAGTTCATAATCAGATTTGCATGGCAACAAATTTCCTGTTTAATTATTGTTGTATGTTGGTCTTATCGATTGAAGACTTTCCTTCGCATCTGTCTTTGATAGCCTTTCACAGATATTGTTTTTGTTTCAGATTGCTAGAAAAGTTTAATCTCAAGAGAAAACATAGCTCTTAATTCTTTCTTTGCGCTGAAGTACTTGTGAATGTATATCACTTTAAAAGTGCTTTTCATATACGATACTCAGGAATAAAATCAAGATTTTGTAAGCAAACAAGTTGAGATTCAAGACCAGCCATCTCAAATCTCAGGGTTTCCTTAATAGGTCCTCAATATGTAAAAGGACCTATTAAGTTATATGATGTTTTGCAGCCATGCATGAAATATTTAGCATGGGAAGAAACTGTTGTGTTTTAGAGGTTTTTCTACTGAATGTTATATTTTAAAAAGTATTCCTGACATTTGTTATAAAGGCTTGAACCTTTCTTTATTCTCTGATACAGAATATGTAGTAAGTACATATGTTTATAATTGAATGCATTATTCCCTCAAGTGTTATTTTAGATTTCCAAATAACGTTCTGTTAATCTTTATCGTCACTCACAGTGCTGATTTGCTGTTATTCAGGAAGTTTGTGGTGGATCTAGTTGCTTCTATATTAAGAACTCCAATGCTAGTAGCAGGCGAGGATCAGAGATAACGTAGGCAGCTTAAATTAAACAGTTTTTTGATGTTTGTGTGTAGTGCTAGACTACATATAGGTATTGGATTCACTATAACATAAATTTAAAGATTACTTTAGGTAACCATTCAACTCTGAAGTTTTCTATTTGCTGTACAACTATGCCAAATAAATATCAATAACAAACCCTACTCTAAGATGGGTAAAGTAACAGTGTTGGGAGTGCTAGGATTCCGATTTCTTTACACTCCTTGCACTTGAAACCAGCCTATTATTTTGAAACGGAGGGAATGATTCGTCTTGTTAATAACTATATGGTAAAAGAGTCAGGGATATTGCTGGTGTCTATAGTTGCAATATGCTAGTTTACGGTTTATTTTCATTTTGAGAGTTGTCTTTTCCACCCCAGGATAGAAGGCACCACCGCCGTCGAAATTACGTCTGGCCTTCATTGGTACCTAAAATATTGGTGTGGTGCTCATATTTCGTGGGACAAAACTGGAGGCATTCAGATAGCTTCAGTCCCAAAGCCAGGATCACTACCACCTGTAAAGGACCAAGGAGTGTTGGTTAGGCGTCCAGTCCCGTGGAATTATTACCAAAATGTTGTTACCTCAAGCTGTAAGAAATATGCTACGTTTTTATCTGATTTTCTTTTTGTAGTTTGTTTTACACATAACTAACATTGTCCACATAATTAATATACTATGTTTTTCAATATTTCAATTATTTAATTTAGTTTCATTTTGTTAAAATGGTTTCACTTTCCGTTACTGTTGTAAAACTTTCAGAAACCTTCCCTTTTCCATGAGGTTGAAATATTTTAAACATACACAAGATTAATTTTATGCCTGGTTATCTTCTACAGATTCTTATGTGTGGTGGGATTGGAATAGGTGGGAGAAAGAAATAGATTGGATGGCTCTTCAAGGGATTAACTTGCCTTTGGCATTCACAGGTCAAGAAAGCATTTGGCAAAAAGTTTTCAAGGTACTAGCTGTACTCACCATATTATTTCTTATTGCTAGTTTTTCAATTCTGGATTTGAAATTATAGTCCTCAACACATTTGAAGTAATTGATTGACTAACTAACAAATCTAGACCAGATATTTCAGTTCAGCTAGCTAAGGAAACACTCGAGCCTTTGAATAATAGATTTATAGCTATAAGAAATAAGTTAAACGTACAGTAAAGGAACACCTTGATATGTATAGCTTTTCTAACAACCTTCTACAAAAGTGCAAATTAAACCACATTAAGTGTTGGAGAGACTATTATTTTTGTACCTTCTTGCATATGAATTTGTAACATTTCATCTTTGGTCATCTAAGGATGTTAGGTTTGTTGATATTTCCTTGAAAAGTCTGTTTCACGTTTTCACAGTATTTTACGTAATTCAACCATATAAAGGCGTATTTCTATTTTTGATTGTTAATTTCATCAAATACAAGTGTTACCTTTATTCAGGCACTTTTTTTTTCCATTGTGGCATCTTTTGCGTTAATTTTTTCTTCTTTTTTCCTGTCAGCTTGTTTATTTCAATTGTCATTACATCCAGTCTTATGTATGATTGCTTCCCCTGTGTCCAAATCTCTGTGAGATTGGAATGTCTAAACCTTCCCGTTTGGTTCACCTTGATGCCTTAATATCTATCTTGGTTATGTACATGTGGATTCGAATTTTTTATATATCATTAAGTAAAGGAGTCTGATGTTTTCTTCTCTTAATTTCGGTTGCAGGGTTTTAATCTTAGTAACAGTGATTTGAGTGACTTCTTTGGAGGACCAGCCTTTCTTGCTTGGGCTCGCATGGCCAATTTACATGGGTAGGTGAATTGTGGCATTGGGGATGTCATAGCTATTCACTCAACACATTTATGTTTATAAGGAAATGCCTACCCAACTGTTCATACTGTCTTCTGGTTCTTGCCTGGTTCGTTGATACTTGATACCCAATCATTAGATACTGGTCTTGTTATCAGGTTTGCTTTTGGTTATTGGATTTTAATTAGTGGTCACGGCATTATGAGATAAGAATTACCAGTACCAGTATATATGCGCACGGATATAAGATGTTAGATTGATCTCAAAATCAGGGATTGAACTTTGATTGATTACTAAAGACTTAAGTTTTAAAATTCTGTGTTTTGCACCTGTACGATCTTTTCAAAATCGGGGATTAGCGACGAAATTGTTGAGCAACATTATATTTGGTGGGATAATTTGGAGATTTATACAGTGCTCAGAGTCTTGTATGCTTAGGCTACAACCTTGTCTCTCACGCTTTGCTAGTCAAGTCTTGAATTTACATTTCTTAGTGATTGCAAGGTTTATGTTCCACAATCTTAATAGGTCTTTTTTTGAAGTAGACAAGTGAAATCCTGCAGACTGTGTCTATCACTTTTATGATGGTGGGAGGCGTTTTGCTCCCTGATTGAATTCAAATTTGTGGTGATAAAGAATACACTAAACAGTATTATCTTTGACATTTCTCATGTTTGCAAGGATGCCTCGTTATGTGATCTGGTATTTGTACCTGTCTTGGCAATGACTAGCTTGCTGACTAAAGAATCCAAGAAACAGTTTGTTTTAATTAGAGACATTGTCGGGTCAGTTGCATGATTGGTAATTCTTCATTTGAAAGAGCTGTTAATTTTAGCAGCTTAACTATCGAACTGATTCTATGGGCATGTAATTTGAAACACTGGGTACACTAGGAACAACCTCAGAGACATGCATCTGAGCCTGCATTTTGGAATTGGTGTGAAGTTTCACGACCTACATGTTCCAGAAGTATTAAAGCAGATCAGTCAGGGCAAATCAGTTTAATTTGAAGCAGATCATGGTCATCTTTAATTTTCCACTCTCCAGGTTGAGGGCAATCGTTAGAAGCTTCCTTATATATAAGATTTCGATATATGTTTTCTAGTTTTGGATTTATGCTCAAGAAAGTACTAGTTAAGTCTCATGCTTCAAAATAGTAGTAATTAAGTTTCATTAAAACTTCAAACATACCCCTCAAGTGTATTTTTACTAAGAAAAGAAAAATGTGGGGTATGCAAATAATGAGCAAGTCCAGCAAGTAAACACTTATTCTTGATCGTTAGTCAGTTTTTTGAAATTTTCATTTACTTACAATCCTACGTTTCTGCTTCCACAGATGGGGTGGGCCTCTTCCGCAGAGTTGGTTAGATCAACAATTGGTTCTTCAGAAAGTTATTTTGTCAAGGATGATAGAGTTGGGCATGACTCCTGGTATGCTTTGGTATACATCATTATTGGATTTTATATATCACACAGTCATATCATTCATGCATTTAAACTATGACATGGTTGAACTAACTAGGCCATTTTCTATGTCTTGCTATTATTATGCCTTAGCATTCTCCATTGTTTGCAATGAATTAAAATTTTATAGATGCACTGCCAAGTTACATGTTATCATCTTTATTAACAAGCCATACTTGACTTTAAGGTAAAAACCTAGGTTTTTATACTCTTTATCTGTCTGCATCATAATTCATAATTGTAATCACAACAATAGATTTGTTGTCCAAGATTGGTTCCTAATCTGCTGGTCCAATATTATAATAATGAGCTTACTTGGCACAGCTTAGGATATCCTTTATATTGTCAATGTTTTTGTGTGAAAAACTCCACTAGAGGAGCGATTTATTAATAAGCAAATAAATGGAAGACATAAACCTAGACCTCCAATTAGGTTCAAACTTCAAAGATAACTACTTATATCTAAGTTTAGGTAGACCAGAACGGTATAGCCCCATGATACCACACAGAAAAGGCAGACGAAAAGACCACCAAACAGCCGTTTTTAAGGTGGCACCAAACTTGCGTAAAGTATCAGCACAACCATTGCATTCTTTTTAAATTATGAAAAAAGGCGACCTGTGTAGACGAGATGAATCTCAGACAGACACATCCATGGGGTATAATAGACTCCTTCAGTGCATTAATAACTATCATTGAGTCGCTCTCCAACCAAATACTACTATATCACAAGCTTGGGCTTGTTCGGTGGCATGGATAGTAGTTCTGCCACAACTGAAGTCTTTTAGCCAAAATGAATTGAAAAAGCTCCTGTGACTAAGCCAGAGTAGTTCCAGAAAACTGTGTCACCACCCACCTTACCAAGGATCCATAAAGAACACCCGTCAGTGTTCACCTTAACCCACCAATTTTTGGAGGGTGCCACCATACTGACTTTTACCAAGTTGTCCTTCTGCACCTTAGCACTTCCCTTAAAGAGCGAAGTATGGGTAGGCCAGGTAACTCCCTGCCGGTGGAGCCTTTAACCAACCTACCAGATCAGATGGGTGATCTTACCTACATGGCTTGGGTGAGAGGACTTTTTGTATCTTCAAACCAAGCTTGATTTCTAAATCACCATATCCCGTAAAACGAAGTCCAAAGCAAGTGGTGAACTTGAGAGCACGCGTTATAATTTCTGACCAATACAAAAAAAATCTTGTTTGACATCAGTTATGGAAGGCAATCAATACGATTAAAAAAATTGACATGTAGTAGTATGTTATAAATGTGTAAAAGCTATGATGTTTGGAGTTGTGATTATTATAAAGTGGAAAACACATGCAGGACTATATGTTTGCTGTGAAGAAACCATAGCAATGCTTATGTGAAGATAAATGCTACTCTGAATGG
Source organism: Papaver somniferum (assembly GCF_003573695.1). Taxonomy (NCBI): domain Eukaryota; kingdom Viridiplantae; phylum Streptophyta; class Magnoliopsida; order Ranunculales; family Papaveraceae; genus Papaver; species Papaver somniferum. Next base: position 64,282,798 of record NC_039364.1, on the reverse strand, counting down.
CACTGTTGATGTTGTAAAATTGATATCAAGGTTATGGTTGGACGCGTTTGTTTATCAACTTTGAAGTTTGGAGGAGTCTTAGATTTCATATTTGGTCTTTTTTCATGCTTATTTGATCACAATCTCTAAGTAATTCTCCATATGGACTTGCTCGTGATTTTCCAGTACTACCATCTTTCTCTGGGAATGTTCCAGCAGCATTAAAAAAGATATTTCCTTCAGCCAATATTACTAGACTCGGGGACTGGTATGTCATCCATCTTTTCTTTTTCTCTTTGTTTTTGTCCCATCAATAATGTTTGCTGCTACTTTGAGATGTTCTGTTTAAAATTCATAGAGCAGCATCCCTACATTGTCGAAATCTTACAAGTGCTGTTAAATGGAATGGGTTTAGTTTTCACACTGTCTCCATATTTCTTTCTCCTCCTCTCTTTCTTTCTCTTCTTGTTCGTACTGGGAGTCTGGGACATTCTTAATTAGTGAACCACAGCAGGAAAGGAAACTGAATACTCATGATTTACCATAGCCAGTTCCCAGTTGCATCAATGGTTATATGCTTCGATTGCAAGATGAAATGTTTTACCTGACCATCATATTTATCTGCAGAGTTAGGTTATTTTGTCTACTTTATGTTAACTTAGAGTTTTTTTTTTTAACATATTTGATATTTCCTTTTTTGGTCATTCTGAATTTCATGAGTTACAAGTTTATATCAGGCTTCTTCAGATTGAGAAATCTATTCAGGTAGAAAGTTATCTAGTTCATTGGTAAGAAAAAGCAAGACCACTGTAAACTCTCTTTACAATCTCCCTAGTACGCATGGAGAGTCCAACTGAACATCGGCTTGAGGATACAAGACCTTAGGTGTTAGGGTATTCCAGTAGACTGGTTTCCATCATCTATGAGCACTAATCCACCTTTTTACATTACTACTTCGTAGTCATTATGGGAAGATACGGTACTGCGGGTGCTATCATAGCTGAGGAAGGAGAGATAACTTGGCCTCAGACACCCCTTAGAAAAGTTTACTCGTATTTTTGTTTTCTTACAATAAAATGTGATGCGTTCTCTTGGGATTTACTTTGGAGTTGTGTCTTTTATTTTCCTTTTACCCTTTAGATCCTATTTTATGTCTAATAGAAATTATTTACTTTAGTACAGTTTCTTGCTCATTAAGTTGGGGATTTAGTGCATAAACAAGGTTCAATGTCATGGTTTGTTTATGATGAATTAAAAATGTTTTGTTTTTCCTTATGTTTCTAACATTGCTTAAATAAGATATTTCTCCATCTTCACGATTATGGTAATTCTTGATTTCGTAATAGGAATACTGTTAATGGTGATCGTCGGTGGTGCTGCACATTTCTTTTGGACGCGTCTGATCCGCTATTTGTTCAAATTGGCGAAGCTTTTATCAAGCAACAAATCAAAGGTTTGCATCGATTTCTTGGTAACATTTATTGCAATCATTGCAAATCAGTAGTTAATATCTTCTATAATTTATCATCACGTAGGTCTTGACAGTCTTGTAGGTCTCGTCATGGTCGATTAAACTTAAAACTACTTGTATACGCGTGTCTTAATCCATAACACTCACTTGAAATAGATTATACATATACACCTCTTAGAAGCCAAAGTATTCATGAAGCGAATTTGTCACCAACCTCCAGTTATCTAAATACCGGAACCATGTAATAACGAAAAGGGAAGCACATTGATATATGAAACAGACTTAGTCACTTAACATGATAACCTTTGTGAGTTTTGGCCTATCACATATGTAGGCAATCTCCCGAGTACTGAATCATCACCTTATTTGTTTGGAGTTATATGATAATGGGGTGGGAGGGTAAGCAACCTTCAAAAAATAGTTTAACCAAAGTGAAGATTTTAGTAGTTGGTGTAGTGTAGTGAAACTGAGGAATCTTCATCACCTATGTATGCTGTCTTTGTATTTAATTCGTAACATTGGGATTCTTAGTCTCCTTTGCCAGAGTCCGGGACTAGCTACTGACTTTTAACCTCTTCTTTTATGATGAGCTCCAAGTACATCATATCTTTTGTATTCTGTAGTGGTAGCTCCCACACATCCTTTGGTTGACATGTTAAGTATTGTTTTCAAATTCAAACAAAAGTAAAAAGTAGGATCTCACCTACTCATCCTTTGTACCCAAACGGGGCTAATGATACTTGGATTAACTTGGAGTTGTCATTTGCTATGTCCCAGCGGGATCCTTTCCTCTTGCTTCGGATATCAGAGTCTGAACCAGTAGTATATGGTTCTGGGATTAATTGTTCTGCATTGCTCAGGAAGATTATGTGTTCTCTCTGGGCCACATCTATGAGCTCCTGATAGAGGATGTCCCTGCCTGAGCAGTGTTCACGGTCTGCAAAGTGTCTTGGGTTATTTTTGGTACCCAAACTACAAATGATCGTATTACAGATTTAGAGTTCATAGTCTGTTGGCTCGGTCAGATGAAAGATACTGTCTTCAAAACAAACGTATAGGACAATTTTTATTATCACGACTAGTAAGGGTTTATGCAGAACTGAATGTACAGCAGTGCTGAAGTTTACAAGGCGTGCTAGTTGAAACTTCAGAATATTGTTTCTTTATTTCAATTATACTTGTGTATGATGCTTGCCTTCACAACTTTTGGGTGAATGCACCAGAAGTTATCAACTTATAAATACTTATTCATAACCATTTATTTTTCTTATTTGTCTATTTCGCAGAATATGGAGATATAACTGAAATCTACAGCTGGTAATTTCTTATTTCAACAGAACGAAAGTATACATGTGATCTAGCCAATGGATGTAGCATGTATTAAAATTAATATAGGCTGGTACCTGCCTTTTTTCACCAACCCAGAGCCTTCAAAGAAAGCAATGATCTTTTGATCAGAGTCCCACTATGTTGTTTGAATTTACCATGTAATTTCCCATTATGTAGTTAGTTGCTACGTAGCCAGCTAATTCTAGACCAATGCATGTATATCACCCAATTTCATTTTTTTGTTGAAAAATCTGGACATAATGATAGAAGCATTTACCAAAATTATTCGTAAAGTGATGGTTTGACATTTCTTGACAACTGCATACCAAAAGAAAGCATCTGACAACATCACTAAATGAATTTGTTACCAAGTGGTGTGGTACTCATTTTATAGAAGTAACTAGGTTAACGCTTTAGAATTGATTCCTTATATATTTAATGTATTAGAACTTGTCCCAAACTTACTAATAATGTTTAATGGACCCAAGTCGGCAAAATACTATAGTAGACAATTTTGACATATCTAGGCTGGAGTCGTACCATAAAGCTACACATCCATCAGATTTCTTGTATAATGTGCTTTTTCTTCTGAGACCTTGTTATAATCAATTTAGCATGGAGAATATTGTGGAGAGCACGGATGCATTGCTTTACAGCTCAAGTTCTAGAATGAACTTATGTTAATCTTCAAATTATGGTGAATTCCTGTGCAAGTCTCTTGCTTAGGTTTGCAATAGTCTTTTTATCCTCTGGATACTGTTGTCCTTGATAATATACTTTGGCAAGTCTGTGTGGGTAATTACTTTATGACGTAGCCATCCCACCAAAGGTGTTTCACTAAGAACGATTGTATGAATTACCAGAATGATCCACGCTGCTCTAAATTTTGTATCTATGATGATGAAACCAGTGATACATTCAATGAAAATTTACCACCTACAAATGATCCAAAATATATCTCACAACTTGGAGCAGCCGTTTACAAGGCGATGTCGAAGGGGAATAAAGATGCTGTTTGGCTAATGCAGGTATATTATTCACTCTTCGCAGTTGAGCTCACTTATAGGACTTTGCTAAGATCTATTTTTCTTCATACTAAAATCTTAAACAATTAAGGTGCTGGTGGGGTTATAATGATGATGTTATCCGTTGTGATGGTGGTGGTTGTTTATTAGGTCACATTATAATAGTGAAGTAGGAAAGTGGGAAAGAGAGAGGTTCTGGTTGTGGGATCTTTATATTTGTCATTTTATTCAAAATGCTAACATCAAGGTGTTACCTGGTTTTCAGTAGAGCGCCAAATGATTTGGTCAAGGATATGTACTGAACTTCTAACTACTTAATGTTGATACTGCTTCTCCACATCCTTTTAGTAACCGTTTCTTTTGATAAAAATGTCTAAATTTTCTTGGTCAAGTTAACGGAACACTTCCTATAATCTTCAGACTTTAGTGATTGTATTAACTTCAATTGTTTTCTTCCTTGTGAGGCGTTGGAACCACTCTCTTCGACACAGATATACTTCATTTAACACTTCATTCGAAAGACATTTTATTTGATTATTTTGTCGACGTGCAGGGGTGGTTATTCTCGTCAGACTCTGCCTTCTGGCATCCAGCACAGATGAGAGTAAGTACTTATTTTACCAGCTTAACTCATATAGTTTTTGTTTTTTAAATTTTTCTTGATGTTTCATTATGCTAGTGCTCAATTTATGACATTTTAAAACTCCTTGGCTGCTATTGTTTAGGTTCCTTGCGCACTTATATCACATCCTATCAGCAGATCAATAGCGGTGTTGTGTCTTCTGTTTCATATGTTATGTAAACATATTATACTTAAAGAATAAAAACTCCTTTATAAGATTTCAGTTCCCGCTTGAAATTCACCTGATGCAGCAGTAGTATCACAGTACACATCTACTTGTAATTGCATGTTCATATTTCTCCTTGATGTTTTTTGTTTATTTCTGTTTTATCTGATGGTAATGATGCTCAGATTGTTACCGTCTTACAAGTTGATTTTGTTCACTTTTTCGTTTTTATTTGACAGGCGCTTCTCCATTCTGTTCCATTTGGAAAGATGATAGTTCTTGATCTATTTGCTGAGGTCAAACCTATCTGGAAGAAGTCTTCTCAGTTTTATGGGACTCCATATATATGGTAACTGTTAGTTGTATATATATAGCGATTTTCACCCGCTTTCTTTCCTTTTTTCCCCCCAGTGCGAGAGGATGGTTGCAGTGTGATGGCTTTATATCTTTCGAGTTCAATACTTTTAATTATTTGGTTCTGATCAGGCATTATTTAACCACACAATAATTGGATCATCAGTTACATGTGTGCAGGTGTATGTTGCATAACTTTGGTGGCAATATTGAGATGTATGGTATACTGGATGCAGTTTCTACTGGTCCAGTTGATGCTCGTATCAGCCAAAATTCAACTATGGTAACATGCTTTATAAAGTGCTATTAACAACCGTTATAGATCTTTTTTTAATTTCTATACCTGCATAGAGGTGTATAGGTCATCTGAATACAAAAATCAGATACACTGTGTTCATCAATATATATATAGCACAGAAAAGCTTGCCTTCCACTACATCAATTTTCCATCTTGCTATTATGCTTAAAGCCACCTAGGATTTCACACTCCTTTGCTCTATCAGGTTGGTGTAGGAATGTGCATGGAAGGGATAGAACAGAATCCTGTCGTCTATGAGTTGATGTCGGAAATGGCATTTCGTAGTGAAAGAGTTCAACTGAAGGTAATTGAAGCACTTTAAAGTTCAACTGCTCTTACACCAGTTATATAGCCCATGTATTTTTATTTAAAGCCGTTGTAAATTGTGTAGTGTTTTACCTTTTAACTAGTCTAACACTAAGCAAACAATAAAGGCAATCCACATAAGAAAAGAAATTTGAGACATCAAGCAATACAAGAAGTACAAAGTTCCAGGTTCTGGCTTTTATGCAACAGACTCCTCTCCAGTCTCCTACTCCAGCCCCTGTATCTCACGTCTCAATTCTAATTAGCTAATTTAATTGTTAATTGCTTATAGAACTTGCAAACCGAAGTTGAATGGTGAAATTGTGTCAGTTAGGTGAGTTTGTTGTACCCTGTTAAAGAGTCCCTAACTACTCTATTTAGTGCCGATCTCTCTCTCTGGCAAATTAAGTTTTAAGGGAACTGATTGCACTACTTCAACACTGAACGTTGCATCATATTCTTTGTTTGCACGTTTTGCTACTGTTCATGCGTTGATAAGACATTGACAGTGTCAGAAACTGTGTTTGTCATATATTATTTCAGCCGATGCTTAACTTCCTCATTTGTGTTGTAGGAATGGCTGAAATCGTATTCTCGTCGACGTTATGGTAAAGAAATTCATCAGATGGAGGCAGCTTGGGAAATACTTTATCGAACAATATACAATTGTACAGATGGAATTGCAGTATGTTTTGAATCTCTTTACTTTTTTCTGCTCATATTTTTCTTTGTCAAGGAAAGAGTGTAAGGATCATAAAACGAAAGATCAATTCTCTCGTTAAAGCCTTTCATTTCCTTTGCTTCTCGTACTTTTGTTGGCCTGAATTAGGAAAGCAAAGGTATTGAATGTCATGCACTGTGTTTTAAATATTTAATGGTAGAAATGTACATCTTTTCCAAGCGGAGCTATGATCAGAATGAGCTATAATGGATATTTGTATTTCCATGCAAATGTATAATCTGATAAATTACACTTTCCTTCTACTTAAATTTGTTTGCAGGACCATAACAAAGATTACATAGTTGAATTTCCAGATTGGGATCCATCATGGGACTCTGGTTCTAATATGTCCAAAAGAAACACACAGCATCACTTAAGACAGGAAACAACGTTTAGATTCTCCTTTGCAGAAACAAACTCTGTCTTGCCTCAGCCACATTTATGGTATTCAACTGAGGAGGTCATTCATGCCTTGCAGCTATTCATTGATGCAGGAAGCAGTCTTGCAGGAAGTCTCACATATAGGTAAAATCTATTCTAGATTACTCTTATTACAATTCATACATATCAGAAGTAAATATTATAGACAACATTACTCAAGTTAAGATTCACCCTTAAAAATGTTTACCTTGAGATTCACCTGACCATTGGTTACCTTTAATATTAATGCATATTTATGGTGGCAGTTGCGATTTTGTAAATTACTCAGCATATACTATCGAAACTAGTAAACAAATTGTAAATTCACCCTGAACAACATTTACCTTAAGTTATCGTTGTCGATGTTTTCTAGTTTAAGATTTTGTTGATGTTTTTTAGAGTAAGATTTTGTCGTAGATACTCCTGTAAGATTTCACCATCGACTCTGATTATGAAGTTTTTTTATGATGGCAGATATGACTTGGTCGACCTTACTCGCCAAGTACTATCAAAACTAGCAAACCAAGTTTATTTGGATTCATTGACAGCTTTCAAACACAAGAATGCCAAAGCATTGAGTTCCGCTAGTGAAAAGTTTGCTGAACTCATCATGGATATTGATATGCTTTTAGCTTCTGATGATAATTTTCTTTTAGGAACTTGGCTGGAGAGTGCTAAAAAACTTGCAACCACTCCCAGCGAGATGCGACAGGTTGGAATCAATCATCCATCCACTATCTTACTTACATATATTTTCCTTCGTAAATGATTAGATGTCAGAATTCATTTTCTTCTCTTTTTAGTATGAATGGAACGCCAGGACACAAGTGACCATGTGGTATGATAACACAAAAAACAATCAGAGCAAACTTCACGATTACGGTAAGCTATTACTAACTACTTCCTCAAACGAGAGATTGCCTATCCCATTATCATCCTATTGATGATGTCTTCGTTATTATCATATGTGGATCCTAATATATAAAAGTCTGTAATATCAGCAAATAAATTTTGGAGCGGATTGCTGGAAGGTTACTATCTGCCAAGAGCCTCCACATACTTTCGCTGTTTGTTAAAAAGTTTGAATGCAAACCAGAATTTTAAGCTGGAAGAATGGAGGACAGAATGGATTTCTTATTCAAACAAATGGCAATCAGGGGCAGAGCTGTATCCTGTAAAGGCCCAAGGACATGCCCTCACCATCTCGAAAGCACTGTTCAAGAAATACTTCAACTGATACAATTTGATGCTTTCCTGTGGTGCTAAAGTATGTAAAAGAGATACAAATCCCTTGGGAACAAATAAAACTTGTATCAGTTTGTTTTCTTCTTCTGACTCCCACTTATGATCCTTTGCAAGTGTAACATTACCCTTTGGGACAAGCTGTCACTTTTATTATTTAGGCTCCCTAAATTTAAGGAATTTCTTGTCTCTCTCGATGTTTAACATAAGCTTTTTTCCTTTTTGGTGCATTATGTAGTTTGATTCTCTTTTGCAATCGGCAAGCTCTCTCCTATTCATTCTAGTTCTTACTTTTGGTGCTAAAAGAAAAAAATCAAAGTAAAACACTCGAGTGAAAAAATAGCAGGGAAGGATGGGGCTACCGCATTATAGAAATGGAAAAGAAAAAACCAAAAAGGATGGGGCTTCTTAAACAATATTCTATTGTTTGTTTGCGGCACAAAATCTATTTGGGGCATACAAAGAATATCTTCCGCGAGTACATCAGTCAGAGAGTACGCATATCTCAACCACCTCCCACGAACACAATTATTGATGACCGACACCGTCGGTAGAATTGGTGCAAGTTGCCAAAAAGGACTTTTGACTTGGATTTTACACACACCTAAATTTTGATCTTTAACAACTGTCAGTCCTCTAGTCTAGACCGATCGGGAAATGCTGTCTTTTTCTTGTGTTCTTTGAAAATATTGTGTGTCTCATCATGTTGTATAAATCAAACCGGTCGGACATCACCCGGGACGTTCCCTGTGACTAGCCAGTGACTAATTAACAAAGTGCACACGCAGGTTATGAAGAGAGTATACACGCGCTGAACGGAAAAGTTTAAAACGAAAGAGATCAGACAAAACAAACAAGTGGCTATTTACTTTTTTTTTTAGCCAAGTCATGATATTAAAGCCAAAAACAGTAATTACATGTAATTATCAGGGAATTGAAGGGTCCCAGACCCTTTAGAGAGCTAAAGAGCAGACAAAACCTCTAAAAATCTAAGAATATCGAGTGTTTAAATGTCTATTTAAATAAACCCTTTAGTGTCTGTTTACTTATAAATTGGTCTATGGGTGTCTAATCATCTTATGAATGTAACCGATCTTCATTCAACATTATCGAGTATTTGACTGGATTTTTATTAGGATGGATGATAGTATCTCCTTTCCAGAAATGGAGGGAGTACTTTTAAGGAGTCCATGGAGCTTTAGGATGACGTGGTGGCACAACATTCCTTCTCACCGATAGTGGAAAACAAGAGCGTTATGTGGCCGATAAAATTTAAAAAAGAGTTTATAATAGAGGTGCATGTGTTACGCAATCGAACTTGCGAAAAGCAAAATGCAATATTCACCGTTAGATGAAAACCTGATTAGACGCAAGCTTATATCTTTCAACCATTAGATCGAACTTAGCTTGTTACACACAAATGAAAAGTGACTTCGTTTAGATACGAATAATCGTACCTAAACGTGTGCACCTTGTTGGCTCAACAATAGTTAACCGAAATAAGCCATATCAGCCTTATTCATCTTAATCATAACTAGTTCAAATGAGTAGATTAGTTTTTTTTTTTTTTTTTTGGCAAGAGATGTAAAACATGAAAGACTACCGCACTTCAGTTCAGACCGTGAAGACAAAGAACAACGAAAGAGACATCAGACATATCGCTAATAAACACGTCTAATTGTCAAGAGAAATCAATAAGAGATATCCCCCTATGTGCAGGCATAAAAGACTTGTCTAATCTTAATTCTAATAGATCAACTGCTCAAGAGTCGATACATACGGTTTTTCTTTTATTAATGACTTTGTTTGATAATCGTGGCTTTTGCTTTACTAAAACACAATGTTTGATTGTATATATAAGAGGGAGAGAGACTCTGGTCCTTCTCTTTTATAAAAATGTATTCTAACTTCTTTTTTTTATTGCTAAAGCATCGTCTATGTTAGTATAAATAAGCATCAGTGTTCCCAACTAACGCGTATTTTTAAGAAATGCACATTTTAAGTGCCTGCACCCGCACCATTTGTTCCGATTTAGTGTTCCCAACTAATTCCCTATGTCACATATTTTGTCCTGTTATTGTTGGAGCTAGATTATGGATAATTAATCATCGACTAATTAACTAGTTTATTTGATTAAACAATAATAATAATATATCTAAGATTGATATCGATAGCTCTGAATGGAAGGCATTACCCTGTTACCTACTAGTATGTTTTTTCTCTGAAAGACGTCATTATCACTTACTTTTGGCGTGCAGCTAATTGCTTGCTTCATCAAAGTCCACATTAGCTACAATGTCAATGGAAGAAAAAAAACCCAAAGACGATAGCAAGTCCTTGCTACTGAAATCTTGCGGGCCAAACGGCCCAAACTTAACCAGTTAAGCCGCGTTGTATTCTTAAAATAATACTCCATCGACGACCAGGTGAATGAACCAGCTTCGTTGGTACGTCGATGTTGACATAACAACATCTAGGATTGTAGAATGCTGCCTTGAGTCATAGAATGAAAAAGTATATACGGATTCTCGGATTTCAAACAATACCGATCCGAGGATATATATATCATGATGTCACCCATCTTACCTCAACCTCTCCCTGCTTGCTTATTGGTTTTTAACATTGACAAATATAGATTAATCACTGGAAAACTCAGTCATATCTCTTTATTCCTAGTTTGTTCAAATGTTTATTATTTGGAAAAAGTAAGTGGTGTGGCATTATGAGTTACTTTCTATAAACAGGGAGGGAAAGACTGAAGAGATGTTAGGAGGGAGACATCAATCTCAACCACCACCGCGTTCTATTGAATGTATTCTACATAAAACCCTCGATCGTTTCCTTACTCAACCTACTAGCTGCTGCAAAATTAGTATCGCGTACTACCTATTACATATATTATCCATTTAGTACGTGCTGTGCTGCTTCCTCGGTCGATGACCTATCTACATTGCACGCTCGGCGCCCATCAATAAATGACAAAAGGATACGCAAGAGATTGTGTTTTCTAATTTTTGTTGTGAGCTAGGTACAGAAATTTACATCAAAAAAAAAAAAAAAAAAGCTAGGTAGAGAAATGATTAACTGCCAATTTATGAAAAAGATTATTTTTAATAATAAAGTATAGATAGTTAGGACATTGATTACGTGATTAGCATGTATAGTACGATAACTTACTTAAATCAAAGCTATGTATTACAATGCTGCAAATACCTAGCTAGGTTCAAGGTTTCCTACTCAACAACCATATATACAAGGTACCAAACCCACGCGGCGGAGTGATGAATGGACCCTCCCTCCCACTATTTGTTTTCCAATGTCCCTATCGCCATAATATAGTCCGAGGAGCCTCTCTCGGAGTAACCGAGTAACTTTTCTATTCTCATGCTGTTTTTGTATATTCTATGACTAGAAACAAGCAATAAAATATGGCCACGTTCATGTAGCGTGCCCGTCGGGTTTTCGATACCCTTTATCCACTCCTTCCATTTTTGACAAAACAGGCTAGTTTTCTTATTGGATATGTCAAAATAATAGACGGATTTCCATAAATAAAAAATTAAATATTATGAGTTTACTAATCTACCTATGAAGGGACTATTTCTCTCTTTTTTTCACTCTTAACACAAAAAAAATGACCATTTCTTTCCATTTTTTTGTGATATCAAAAGAATGGGACCAAAAAAAAATTAGAAAAAAATATGCAAAAATTGTTACCATGATTAGTTTTCTTAATCTTTGTCGAAACCAAACAAGACTATTTTATAGAATTGGAGAGAGTATATAACTATTTTTTTTTTAAATTAGTGTGAAAGTTATTTTCTTCTAAATAACGTTTTAGCTACCTTGGTTTTTTAGAACTGTTTTTCCGTTTTCACTATCGCATACTATAACGGTTCCTCTAAAAAAAAATCATAAAAGTATTTTCTTACACAATTTTTTTATTCTGGAATCCAAAAGTAAAACTTACAATTAAAAATAAATAAATAACGTAGTAACAACGTTAATAAAACCCATCATAACCGTTGTCACACACGTTATAACAGATAGAAAACTCAAATCATAATTTTTTTCTTTCGTATTCAATCGCTGTAATACTCGCTATTTAGATAAAATGGTTGTAAAAGGCGTTTTTCCCCGAAACATGCTCGCATCCGTCAAAACACGTTATAAAGGTCACAACCATGATCCGGACCGTAACTCGTTTTCTAAACCTTGATTAAGAGTAGATAACAAAGCGGTGGAACACAACACAGCTTGTTAAGGTTTAGAATACATATTAATATGGGTTATTTATACTTTAGCTGTGACAGGTCAAAAAATTTAGCATCCGACGCCATGCCTTGCATAATGCCGAAACTCGCCGGTGCGCCACTCGCAACAATGACCATGCCGTAAAGCTTCACTTCTCACCAGGCAAATGCATATTAAATTACTTTTCAAAGCATGATTTGCAAGCCTGATTCCTTTTACGTCATTTCAAAACGTAGCTCCTTACTGTTCCAACTTAACATTGTTATGCGAAGGGTGCAAGACCGAAAAGGCTAATGATGATGCATTTTGCATGCATCGCTGACTTCCGAGTCCTGTCTAGGTATAAGGAAATGCATTGGACTTGCACATAGGTCTTTGCAAGCATATTTCAACTTCCTTATTTCGCTTTGGCATTGAGATGAAAGCTTGCACTGATCTTGCTCGTGCCAAGGGTGCATCAATCAGGCCCATGCAATACCTGCCTTGCATCATCATTGTGATGCAAGTGGCTTATGCAAACTACCCTAACTCGCGTACCAATTAGCTTCTGTTTCTGGCCATACCCAATTCACAATCGGTATAAGCCAGCATCGAATGTCTTGATAATAAGTATGAGTATCCACGGAATGGACTGCAAGAACCTCATCAAGTGTGTCAACAATCATCTCTTGCCTCATGTTGCTGAGCCTAGATGATATGAATTACCAAAATATCACAATCACCTCCTAATTAGATAATATGAGTGACAAAGTGTTGAACCACAAATGCTACAACTCATTGCGAAGGTCTACGTACTATACTATGTAGCTCGAAAAGATCGAGCACAGAACGTCGTTCATCCATGTTGAGAATAACAACTAAAGCCAACTCGTGTTGCAAGGTCAAATCCAAGCAAAGCCTAGTACGTACATGCCAAATGGTCCTTCATAATGGTGCACAAGATAGTGTATTCTTAGTTCGCAACACATTAAAATTGATGCTTACACATCATATGCTCCATAGGCAAGGGTACACAACAATATTGATGCTTTCACATCTGTATGCTTTACCAGGTAAGCTTTATAGCTTAATGGTGCATTTCCGTTAATGCACCTTCAACCAATTTCCCTTCCCTATATATGTCTTATTAATACTTTTACAAATAGAAACAGGGGAGTGGACGGTCATGTACCAAGTACACCTGCTTCCGCAACAACGAGTTCCGAAAATTGCACTAGTAGTGTAATTTCAGTTCTCGACCAATGTTCAACTTGCGAATTGCACTATCGTGGTGAAATTTCACTCTTGGCCAACATCTAGGTTTAGTTCTTGGCTAATATGTCATGAATTCGCAACACAAGCTTGGGATGAAGCTTATACGAGAAATGCTAGTGTTACATTAGTTTTCAAATTTTGTTCAACATTGAACTTAAGCACTTGGTTTTTGATAATTAAAAAATAATGCTTGGATTAAATGTTGTTTGTTAAAATAAGAAAAATTCCTATACCAAATATATTCTATTTACCAGTTTATTTTTTTAATTGTATAAAAATCTAATCAATCTTTATTTTCATTGTTTTCAAAACCTAAGCGTTAAATTATATATGAGCTCTCTCTCAATCAATCACATCAATTTTATTGTCCGAAAACAACAACAAAACTCAATTTCTGATTCTTAACCCCGAAAATTGATTCCCCAAACAAAACCTCCAAATTTTATATGGTTTACAAAGCAATATGTTTTTCTTTCTCAAGACATTGATTGTACACTTCTTCAAAGAAAGAATAAGCTAATTAGGAGATGATCGAAAATGAGCTATTTTTAATTTCATCGTCTTAGAAACATATGGGCCTAACTATCCTTGAAAATCGGCTTGCAAGGGTAGGATTGCGTAAGACGATCTTGAACTTGAAAAACACTAAAGATCTAGGCGATGTGGGACTATTTCTAACACCCTCCTCAAACTCTAGATGGGTAGAGTTCGAATGTGGGATTGACACCAAACTATGATAACTAAACATGACGTGTGGATTATATCACACGGATTGCGGCATGCTTACTGATGTAGGCGGATTGCGACCCATAAAACTGAAACTGAACACCGAAACACGAAGACCACACACCACAAAAACCTGGCGCTATATCATCTTAAAAACCCGCGGGCCTGTTTATGGGTGAAAACTATTTCTGCCAGTTTTGGTAATTTGGGGTGTGTAGATGAGAAATGAATCTAAACCATAAACAAATGCACTGCACTGGAGTGCTTGTGATTCGAGAAATCAATCTGTACCACTCTGGCCTAAACCAAGAAATGGTCGTTCCAGACTTGCTTCGGTCACAAAGTGAAGGAAATGTGGTTGATCTTAGGGAGGGAAGCGAAGAAGGTGTTGAGATTGTGAAGCTGTTGGCTGTGTATGACTTGTATCAGAAAGCTGAACTGGCTTACAGAATGAAATCTATCAGTTCTGATGTTGGAATACGATTGTATCAACACTTGGTTTCTGTTGTCTTGTTCTGTCTTTGAAATGGGGAGGAGAACCTATTTATACAAGTCACTGAGCCTAACCACGTCTCTCATGGTAAGTGGAGAAAGTGGAGTGATGGAGTAGTGGAGTTGCGTGTGTTAGTGTCACACGATTAGTCTTGCCCACTTCTCCCATCATCACTAACCGTCCATGTCTTCCTGACACGTTCTTGTGATGGCGCGTTGTGCGCTGCACGTTGTAAACCGCCAGACCAATACCCCAATAAGGATCCCCCAGTTTGTGACATGTTTGATGTCTCGAATGTGTGGATCGTGGGACCCACAAAAAGTAGCATGTGATGCTAGATTAAATAACTAAGTTATTTAGGAAGTCGATACTTGTGAATTATCATGTGTATTTTATGCAGGTAATGCATCGAATATATTCAGCATGTGTGAAGCATCGCTGTTTTAAGGCTTAACGGAGTAATTCGCAGATTAAGCATCTTAAAATAACATCACGTCCAGCCATCTTCGAGTGATTGTTTGGAGGTTGTACAGGTAAGTCCTGACTTGGCCGATCACTTTGTGTGGAAGAGTGGTGGACGGTGATCATAGTGATACCTCACTGGTCGCCTAACTCCTGTCTTAGGCTGTCCGTACAAGCTGGTGAAGTTGGACGGACGAGATGGCTTGCGACCCACATATGCAACCGTCGGATTAGGGTTTGGGAGGTGCTCAAACACCAACCTTTAGCTTGTCGAATCCAAGCATGGGACACGTTTCTGGCAGGGCCGATTGGGCATGCGTGTAGACGACATGCTGGTGTAGGTGTCTGTATCTCACTGTCCCATGGAGATGCGATCTAAGCCACTCAATTTGTCTGGCAAAGAGGAGCGGCTGACATTTATTTGCGACAGAAATCCCATGTCGCAAAGGAATTGAAGACCGCACGTCGTGCTTATTTCGGGCGCGCGTTTCGAGACGACCAACCATGGCCGGTCTTGGCCAATAAGTCAGGCGTGCAATCGGCAGGCCAGTGTACACGTCCGTACCTTACTGTCCCGTAAAGATGTGATCTAAGCCACTCAATTTGTCCGGCAAAGTTGAGTGGTCGAGATCGATTTGCAGTTGAAAATGCGTGGCCATGCCTAGTTTGGGCGCACGAATCGAGACGACCAACCATAGTTGGTCTTGACCGATTAGTCATGTATGTAGGCGGGCCCACAGTGATTATGTTGACATGCTCTGGGCCCTTTGAATCTACATCTACACCCTCCATCTATGCCTGCGAAGATGGATGGTTGAGACTGATTTGCGACAATGTGATATGCCGCAAACCCTAATTAGGGTTTCACGTCCACACTGCTTTGGCTTGACAAATTGGCGATCCACGCTTCTCTTTTGGGGAGGCCGACCATGTGGGGCCCACGTTGGGCCGGTGGTGAACACGCCAATACCTTCCTGGTGTCCATGGATCCAATCTAATCCATCCAATCATGCCGGTGAAATTGGATGGTCATGATCAATGTGGGACCTTTAGTGGAATTTCCTGCGACCCTCAATTCTTCACGCTGACACAACTTCGGACAAACGTATATTACAATCTGGTCAGGTTAAGGAAGATTCAGTCATGCAGGTAGGAAGAAGGTCCGCCGGTGTACACCACGACGCTTGTTCGACCGGCTTTGGGATGATCCACGCCGTCCAACCACGCCGGTGAAGTTGGACGGACGTGATGAACTTGAGACTACCATAGGCGACCTTTGTTTGTACGATTCCTCCAAGCTGCTCCATACCAGTCTGGACATCCAACTTCAGGCTGGTGTTCGATGGTAGTTTGGGAAGCATGGTAGGTATTCGACCGACTAGGGTATAAGTGGGCCGTTGGCGGTCATTAATGTAGTAGCCTGCTCCTGCTGAGGATCGTCTAGGAAGCTTACCCGGAAGGACTTTGACCGGCCGCTAGCAATTGTCCATGTGATCGTGCCGTGCAAGTATGGAATTTTTGGGTGGGACCGGTTTCCTTGTTTTTGCGTCTGAATCAAAAGAGGAATACAATCACAAGAGGAATCCTTGTTCTATTGGGATTCTTCCAATTGTTTTCTTATAAAAGGGACCGACCCCTTTTCCTTTTCTCACGCATTTTTTTTTTGTTTGGCAGCTCCCGTCCGTGACACCTACCGCCGCTCCCGTCGTTGTTGCTGCCGTCGCCGGACTTTGCCACTGCCACCACACACGCACAAGGTAGGTACTTCGTCCGTTCTCCCTTGTTCTCACGTTTTTTTTTTTTTTTTTGCAATCCCTAATTTCTTAGGTAAACTCTTTTTGCAAGATATATCATGATTAGTTAGCAAAATCGTCGATATTTATAGGATTGCTTAGTAAAACAAGCCGCGAATCCATGAACATGTTGTTTTTGCTTCCTTTTCATTGTTGCATGCAAAACCTAGCTTTTAGGTTATAGCTTGAAAAACCCTTGACTTGAATTTCGTAGACACGACTCCCATGAATAAAGAAAACCGTGTTATAATACACGCGAATGAATGCGGGCCTCACCATATATGCTCGGTTGAATGTGAGTTTCACTATGTATGCCTGATTGAACATCGACCCTATACCAGTTTCGTGACCTCGACTGGTCTTGCTTGCTGACGTGGCCCAATACCAGACTTGTGACCTTGGTCGGTCCTGTACCGGTTTGACGTGACCCAACACCAGACTTGTGACTTTGATGACCAATACCGGCTTGACGTGACCTAACACCATCCTAGTGTCATCATATTAGTCTTGCTTGCGTGGCCTAATACATGTCTGACTGACGTGATATCAGTCTTGCTTGGGGATATTATCCATGTAATCTGGACCGACTTCGTGGACTTACCAACACCGGCCTCGTTTGCTGACGTGGCTCAATACCAGCCTTGTTTGGACCCAATACCAGCCTTGCTTGTATGATTGTCCTAGCCTTGTGTACTCCAACGTGAATGTGTGTTCTGTCGTGTGTGACTACACATCCCATGCGTTTTCATGCAAGTACTGAGTCCCCTACCTTTTATTGTAGAATGAACAAAAAGGCTCCTGTTAAGATGTCTTCTGGGGATAATGCTGATGCCAAGTCAGGGAGTGTTGACAACTTCAAAGATATTCCAAACATAGACGATGAGTTATTCACCGTGTCTTTTCCGAACATTAGAAAGCATCCTTCTCACAAGATAGTCCTGCTCTCTGGTTCAGAAAATATGGAAGCTGATCCATCCTCTTCTTCAACACTTGTGATGAGATTCTGTCTTCGGAGAAATGAGTATCCACCTTCACCTATTGACTTCAAGATTTGTCATACCCCGCTGGGTCCTTATGAAGGATGGATGAGACGCATGCTGAATAATAAGAGTATTAAGGATAATTTGATCAAAGCGCAAATCCTTGATGCGGTCATGGCATCCGCCACTCTTCAAGTTAAGAAAAATGCTGCAGGCTTGATCACTTTAATTTCTCGGTGGCGTCCCTCTACTCATACAACCATATGTGGATGGGGAGAGATGACCATTACTCTGGAAAGTGTAGCTGCATTGATGAACCTGCCTGTCGCTGGAAGCTTCTTCTATAAACTTTCTGATGCAGAACGTCGTGATTATAATGATATACTTCGAAAGGTGGGAGAGTTCGATGATCTGGAGAAGGAGAAGAAAGACACGAAATGCTTTTACACTTGGTGGGTGTCAGAGTGGTCTCCTGCAGACCCGAAACCCGGTTAGGAGTTGGAAGACGAGCTCAGCGTGATTGCATTCCTGTCTTTATGGTTATCCAGAGACATATTTGACGACGGTTCTGGAAGAAAGACCATAAGAGGCGACCTTGTTATGTTTGCTATAAGGCTGGCAAAAGGTGAGGTCCTTCCCTCGGTGCCTTGTTTATTGGATCACTGTATTCTCATCTGGATGCCTTAGTGACGGACATGCATGCTTCCAATGGGTATAAGAAGGTGGAGTCGCATATCCACATTGCTTTTCTTCAGGCGTTTTTATGAGAAAATTTCAAAAGCTATGCTGCTGTTCCCGCAACTTCACTCAGCAGTTTGTATGGTGGTTCGAGAATACTCCGTTGGCAGAAGAGACGTCCTAAAACCGGTGTGAAGCTCGTGGATGTCTTCGACAATGTGTCCTCCATATATTTTCGTCCATGGGGGCCGATCCACCCTTCCATTGTTCAGTCAAAGACTTTTGCTACTGTTCTTGATGCCGTGTTGCGTACTGATGCTGAAACCGCAAGTCTAGGAGAACTCATTTACTTGCGAAGCTGCACTCTGGGATATGCCCCGTCTTTATTTGATGAAGAATTTACTGTGACTCCGTACAATATTGACATGGCTGCTCGGCAAATGGGATTTGACCAGGGTGTTCCATTTTTTCGTCTGTTGAAGGCTCCAAAAGAACTTTTCCCGGACATTCTTAATGCTGACACATTTCCGTCAGTGCAGAGTCTTCCTTTCTGGCCCATCGGAAGAAAACCAGCGGTAACCGACAGGTATAAGGAATTTTGGAGGGAGCAATTGTTAACCTTTCAGAAATTCTCGGAGGAGGTTGTGACAGATTCCCGCGGCGAACCATCTTCTGACGTTTTGAAGGAGCATTTTCGGTTGAAACCACTCCCAGGTAAACGAACCAGAGCTGACGACTGCAGTCCCCAAGCGAGTGAGGTCTAAGAAGCAGGCATGTGATTTGGTGATCCTCAATTCCTCCAATATGCAGGTATTTTAAATTTCTTTATGTTTGATCCCTTGGCTTCGTTCTTCCTGAGCAACTTTCACTAAAGGTAATCCTTTGTTGGCGATCAGGGAATCTCGAAAAAAAATGCTTTCACAAGACTGGCTCGTATTCATAACAAGAGGTCTGGCGATACTGGTCTTCATGAAAATTCTGGCGATGCTGGTCTTCATGAGAAGTCTGGCGATGCTTTTAAGGAGAGTTCTGGTGATACTAATCCTCTTCAAGATAATGACAAAGATGGTGCAAGCTCGACTGAACGGAATGCCTCCCCAAGTGGTAACCTTAGTGAGCTTGTAGACGAGGTCGTGACGGAAATCAGCATTCAGAGTGAAGTGGACATCCGGAGGAATGCAGGAGAGGCAACATCTGCTAATGCTGAGGCGGCTCCCCTTAAAGATCTTCCTGAGCAGGTTCCCATTGATAAGGCAGTCATGGTGACTTCTTCTGAAAGGCCTCTTGCATCTGACAAGGTTCCTGATGAAGTATTGGCAAGGCAACCTATTGTTCCTGGGGATATCTTCGATCCTCCCTTTGATACCCCTCATGCAGGTCATGTGTGGTTGGGGGATTCAGTGTGCCGGCTCAGTTAGAGGAGTTATACACGGTGATATGGAAGAAGCACGACCACATTGCTACCACTACGAAGCTCAAAAGTCGCTTTGCATTGGTCAATCGCGTCCAAGAAGCTTTATTCTCCATTCACGGGATGAGCGTCACGACCGGTCGCAGTGTTTCTGAGGAGGTGATTGAAGACTGGAAGTGCCATCGGGACGTGTTTGTGTAGTACGACTTCAACGCTCCTTGGTTCTTCAAAGGGTTCTCTGAAATCCAGGAGCTTCAGAAATTGCAAGACGAAGCTCCTTCTGCTGACTGTATTGCTCGCCAGGAAGAAGAGGTTGAAAATTTGTCTAAGGAGTTGAAGCTGAAACATGCCGCACTCCAAAGGATGAAAGCTGCTCTTGCTCAAAAGGATGAGTTGCTGCTGAAGGACTTTCCTTGAAGGATTCGTGCCGCCTACTTGTGTTCTTTCTTTAGATGCTTTTGAGTGATCGTGAGGATTTCCTTTCACAATTTGATTTCAGGTTTTGAACTAATAGGTGGTTGAATTTTGAATTGGTTTTTGAGATAGTTTTGTGAACAATTGATTTTCTGAAAGAGATTATTCTAAATAGAATTTGCATCTTGGTTACGAATGATTATACATGCCACATGAAATTGTAAACATCGTGTGAAAAGGAAACAAACATGATGTTTGATCATCGAATCTCTTTCTCTGTGTGTGGGATGTCAAGTCCCCAGTAAATTTTAAAACTATCTTTGTCGTAAAATTGTTTGATAGAACTTACTTGCTCTTTGGAGCCTCATTTGCACGAAACTGAATCTTCCCGAGCAACCTCTCCAAGGAAATCGTCCGCACTAATTTTCAAAGAGGGAAAGCTACTCTCCTGAATTAAGCTTCTTCTGAACAATGAGTTTCAAGGAGTTGCATTCACTGGTAGGGTGGTGAAGGAACCTGTGATAATGACAATATCTCGGATGCATTATTTCTTGATCGGTCGGTGGACGCCATACAGGAGGCAGCTCCACCTCTCCGTTTCGTACCCACGCCTCCAACATCTCCAAAATCTTTTTCATTGGGAACGGGAAATGCAGGTACCTTGAGTCTAGTTATTCTTGCGCTAGTGGACGTCGTGACATCTCTATGTGGCTTTGATGTGAAACATGCTTCGGAGACGGAGTTGGAAGACCAGTGTGTGTCATCATATCCGCGGATCACTTGACCGGGTGACGGAATGCGGAAGGCGTCGTAATATCACTGCTGAGTAAATGAATTGAACGCTCCAATCTTCTGTACTCACGTGTTCCTTGATTGATCTCTCCTTCCTCGAGCATTTCTTCACTTGGTTGAAAGGTCGTTGTGGATTGGGCAGTCTTCTGAGCTTCGGCAAGAGTCTTGAGATACAAATCTTCCAGCAAGGCTCCGTAAGCTACAAGTTCCTTTTCTTTATCCGGCAGACGTTATGGCATCCCGGAAAAGTCTTTTCTTCTATGGAGTTGTCTCGAGTCTCTGTCGTCAGCTGGACCATGTTGTTCGTCTTTCTTAAGTCCCCTGTGGCGCTCTCTCTCTGTATCTCCACTGGTAAAGGCATGACTTTTAGATAAGGATTCAACATTTCTTGCATTGTCTGGGTAAATGCTTGCCGATATTTCTTGTAATTGAGCTGCTATATCATTAAAAAGGCGGAAGGTTTCGATATGCCTTTTAGCATACCAACTTGATTTGCCAGGACATCCTCCAGCATTCTAGCCGCACTTCCCATGATATCTGAATCATTTATGGTTTCCGAAGAATCTAGCGGGTGAAGATACATCGTGAGATGAAAACCGAGATGAAAACCGAAGATGAATAGGTTAATGATTAAATCGAAACCAAGATCTATCCCTAAAATTGAGAAGGTTGGAATGAATATTGAGAATTCAATTTTGCAACCGAGAGATTAATCTCCCACCGTGGTCGCCAATTGTTTATGTGTGAAAATTATTTCTGCCGGTTTTGGTAATTTGGGGTGTGTGGATGAGAAATGAATCTAAACCCTAAACAAATGCATTGCACCGGAGTGCTTGTAATTCGAGAAATCAATCTGTACAACTCTGGCCTAAACCAAGAAATGGCCGTTCCAGACTTGCTTCGGTCATAAAGTGAAGGATATGTGGTTGATCTTAGGGAGGGAAGCGAAGAAGGTGTTGAGATTGTGAAGGTGTTGGCTGTGTATGACTTGTATCAAAAAGATGAACTGGCTTACAGAATGAAAGCTATCCGTTCTGGTGTTGGAATACGATTGTATCAATACTTGGTTTCTGTTGTCTTGTTCTGCCTTGGAAATATGGAGGAGAACCTATTTATACAAGTCACTGAGCCTAACCCATGTCTCTCATGGGAAGTGGAAAAAGTGGAGTGATGGAGTAGTGGAGTTGCGTGTGTTAGTGTCACACGATCAGTCTTGCCAACTTCTCCCATCATCACTAACCGTCCATGTCTTCCTGACACGTTCTTGTAATGGCACGTCGTGCGCTGCACGCTGTAAACCGCCAGACCAATACCCCAGTAAGTATCCCCCAGTTTGTGACATGTTTGATGTCTCGAATGTGTGGATCGTGGGACCCACAAAAATTAGCATGTAATGTTATATTAAATAACTAAGTTATTTAGGAAGTCGATACTTGTGAAGTATCGTGTGTATTTTATGCAGGTAATGCATCGAATATATTCAGCATGTGTGAAGCATCGCTGTTTTAAGGCTTAACGGAGTAAGTCGCGGATTAAGCATCTTAAAATAGCATCACGTCCAGCCATCTTCGAGTGATCGTTTGGAGGTTGTACAGGTAAGTCCTGACTTGGCCGATCACTTTGTGTGGAAGAGTGGTGGACGACGATCGTAGTGATGCCTCACTGGTCGCCTAACTCCTGTCTTCGGATGTCCGTCCAAGCTGGTGAAGTCGGACGGACGAGATGGCTTGCGACCCACGTATGCGACCGTCGGATTAGGGTTTTGGAGGTGCTCGAACACCAACCTTTAGCTTGTTCGAATCCAAGCATGGGACACGTTTTTGGCAGGGCCGATTGGGCATACGTGTAGATAGCATGCTGGTGTAGGTGTCTATACCTCACTGTCCCATGGAGATGCAATCTAAGCCACTCAATTTGTTTGGCAAATAGGAGTGGCTGAGATTGATTTGCGACAGAATTCCCATGCCGCAAAGGAATTGAAGACCGCATGTCGTGCCTACTTCGGGCGCGCGTTTCGAGATGACCAACCATGGTCGGTCTTGGACGATCAGTCAGGCGTGCAGTCACCAGGACAGTGTACACGTCCGTACGTTACTGTCCCGTGAAGATGTCCGACAAAGTTGAGTGGTCGAGATCGATTTGAAGTTGAAAACGCGTGGCCATGCCTGGTTTGGGCGCACAAATCGAGACGACCAACCATAGTTGGTCTTGACCGATTAGTCATGTATGTAGGCGGGCCCATGACGATTGTGTTGACATGCTTTGGGCCCTTTGAATCTACATCTACACCCTCCATCTATGCCTGCGAAGATGGATGGTTGAGACTGATTTGCGACACATGTGATGTGCCGCAAACCCTAATTAGGGTTTCACGTCCACGATACTTTGGCTGGAAAAATTGGCAAGCCACGCTTCTCTTTTGGGGAGGCCGACCATGTGGGGCCCATGTTGGGCCGGTGGTGAACGCGCCAATACCTGCCTGGTGGCCATGGATCCGATCTAAGCCATTTAATCATGCCGGTGAAATTGGATGGTCGTGATCAATTTGGGACCTTTAGTGGAATTTCCTGCGACCCTCAATTCTTCACGCTGACACAACTTCGGACAAACGTATATTACAATCTGGTCAGGTTAAGGAAGAGTCGGTCATGCAGGTAGGAAGAAGGTCCGCCGGTGTACACCACTGCGCTTGTTCGACCGGCTTTGGGATGATCCACGCCGTCCAACCACGCCGGTGAAGTTGGATGGACGTGTTGAACTTGAGACTGCCATAGGCAGCCTTTGTTTGTACGATTCCTCCAAGCTGCTCCATACCAGTCTGGACATCCAACTTCAGGCTGGTGTTCGGTGGTAGTTTGGGAGGCATGGTAGGTATTCGAACGACCAGGGCATAAGTGGGCCTGTTGGTGGTCATTAATGTAGTATCCTGCTCCTGCTGAGGATCGTCTAGGGCTGGTTAAATCGTGCGGCCAACTTGCGTGGTCATGATTGTTTCTGAGACTGATATGGACAGTTCAAATTCAAATATGCTCAATCGGGTTAGTATAACACACCGAAAGATGTATCCTGTACGTGTATTTCGTGCATGCCTCACTATTAATACTTGGAGATTCGTGTTCCTTTGCTGAGAGTAACACTCAATCGTCATGTCGCACTAATAATGAGAGTTCCGCGGGAACAACACAGGAAATACGAGGCTGGTCATGCATTAATTGATAATGTTATAAATTCATAGGGTATATGGGATTTGTTGCTACATGCTCCAACCTGGATGAATTAGCAAAGTGAAGAAGTATTCATCATTTTATTAGTGGCTTTATCCTTTGCAGGATGTCAGCGCGTAATTTTGGCTTTTACAATTTTAGCCTCAAATGAAAATCCACCATCAACAGGGCCTAACTATCCTCGAACACCGGATTGCAAGGATACGGTTGCCCAAGGCTTTTTAATTCACAAATAACAAGGATCTAAGTGATGTGGGATTGTTTCTAACACAAGGAAGTAATGCGAAAGTCCAAGTACTTCACCGGGAACTAATGTTGCGGAAACTGAATATAATAAAAGTATATTGAAAATACATTTATGGAACAAGAGAAAATAATGTCATCAACATAGAAAAGTAAAACATCAATTGGACAGCTAGTATTGTATACAAGCATAAAGCATTCCTAAGTTGACTTAAAAACCCCATAAGAGACCAGATCACTGCAAAACTAAATAAACCAAGCTCTTAGAGCTTGCTTAAGTTCGTAGAAAGACCTCTTGAGCTTGGAAACATGAGTGTGATATAAAGAACCAACATGTTTATCCTTATGAACGGATCACTTAGAGAAAGTCATATAAAATATACTGGAAACATCCAATTGCTAACACACCATGCAATATTTTCCGGAGAAAGCATTAGTAAGAATGCACTTAATAGTTGTAGCCTAGACTACTGGACTACAAGTTTTATTATAGTTCATATCATCTAAATAATCATATTCTTTGTCCACTATCCCATCATTGAACCTCTTATTCAAACCATCTAAGTGTATTTTGTCCTTATATAATTATTTTCAATCCAAGATACTATAAGATGACCCAAGGAACCAATCCCAAGTATCATTTTCAACAAAAATATGAAATTCTTTGTTCATAACCTATTGCCATTTAGGATTCTTACAAACACTTTTATAATTTTTAGGTTCAACAAAAGATAAGATAGAAGCAGTAAATGTTACAGGATGAATATGAGATATACTAGTGAGACGTAAAATCAACCCCGAAGGAAGTGATTTAGGCTTGGGAACTCCATCTAATGCTCTAATTATAACAGAACTTGTTGGAATATATTAATGTGATCATAGATTACAGTTGTAGGTGTTGAAGCTAGTATAACATCCAATGTTGGTTAAGTAGTATTATGTTATTTCACATATAATACCATTTATCCCTCCACCCCAGTTTTGCTAAAGGTTTAGGGTCTATTTTTAGTTCCAAAATGAATGGAGGTTTTCATATTTTCTCATATTTGGCATTGCATTGAAAGTATATTACGCCATCTTAGGT
This sequence comes from Papaver somniferum, assembly GCF_003573695.1. Taxonomy (NCBI): domain Eukaryota; kingdom Viridiplantae; phylum Streptophyta; class Magnoliopsida; order Ranunculales; family Papaveraceae; genus Papaver; species Papaver somniferum. Next base: position 64,257,057 of record NC_039364.1, on the reverse strand, counting down.
ACAAGATATGCCACAACGTCTCAAATGGGTCACGGCTTAACTGGTTATGACCGTGGCCAAGTTATGGCCCCACAATTCCTATCTCAGCTACCGTGGCTAAGGCCGAACATATTAAAGCCGCATCATATTGGTCGGTCCGTCACACCAATCCTCCTGAAGGCGTGTTAATATGAGATACCAAAACCCGATCTTTTCCAAATCGACGACATAGTCGATAAAATTACCACCTCTTCTGGAGAAAAAACTATACCTGGTTGTTGAAACCATATTAGGTGGATACTATAAATTTTTTTGGGGGTGCTCACATATGAAAAGTGGCTTAAAGCTATAAACGCCTAAGCACTTTATCACCCTTAACAATATTTTCCTGTTTTACGTAACTTTGTAATTCCTCCAAAATGTCTGTAACGCCTTGCCTTCATAATTAGGATTTCATTTAATTCAATTAAAAATCTTATTTCCCTATATTTTAGAAAAATCCTTCTCCAATCATCCGAAAGGAAAATCTACCTACCTAAACTCCCAGCAAATAAGACCACAAAATCCGGGTATCTCAATGAAACATGAAACTCTTGAAAAGAGAATTGCTAAGGAAATAAATCTTTGAAGGTTGGTTTGACGCCCGTAACATATGCCCTCTCCACCTATGCAAGATTTTTAGTTACGGGCCTGTCAAGATAATCTTACAAGATTATATATAGTCTCGGTAAACTTACCTAAGTCAAGAAGTGCGCCTATTTTTTTCAAGTACTCCCAAGTAGCTCTCATGTCAAGATGAAGCCATCCAACACCAAGCGATGCTCGCGCTCCGCCTCCAAGAATCCTCAACAGTTGGATATCACACAAATACAGTTAAGTAACTGTCATTCTACTTGTAAATTTTGAATTCTTTAATACTATTATCACCATCTTGTGCTTACCACGAAACACATTATTGTTCTAATATTGATGGTGAGTTTTTGACAAGAACATGAATTATAGAATTGTTTCAGATATCACAACTCATGGGACCTTGGCCAACCATGGCCAAGTCCATGACACGGGTAAAAATGGCTCATGGGACCTTGGCCAGCCACGGCCAAGTCCATGGCTCATGGGACCTTGGCCAGCCACAGCCAAGTCCATGGCATAGTTATCATACCTCATGTGACCTTGGACATCCACGACCAAGTCCATGGCATAGCTTGCTACGCCAAATTGCCTTGGAAAGCTGAAAGTAACTCCACTAGTAGACTTACTACAGCCTGGCCGGCCGTGGCGTAGCTGTTGTGACCCGTGAGACCTTGGCCAGTCACGACCAAGTCCATGGAATATATATATCACGACTTTTTTGGGACCTTGGATAGATATATATGGACAAGTCCATATTACCCTATAGGCCATAAACACGCGGTGGCCTAGTTTGCAAAACCCTAATACATTGTTGGGGGGCATGACCAATTAACGACTTAGAAGAATTTGATATTAGCCTAGATCCGTCCAATCTATACTTAGCTCTAGCTAATCCTAACTTAGCTGCAATAAAGTCATTGTCAATGCCCTGTGACTTAATGACCAACCAAGTCCATTAACCCTAAAAACTAGGAGCAATCCTAACCTACGTGGTTATGAAAATTTAATCACAATCGAAACTCTCAACTCTCTCATCTAAGTTGAGATAAATACTCCACGGATATTCTAAAGGCCATGATAAAATTAAAGCCAAACCCTAATTCTCGTATAATTGGCTATGGCCAAGTTGTGCCCTAACCGGCCGATACCGAGCCATTACCAAAGGTATGTTGGCTCAATCTACATGGTTGACCGCAAACATGATACAATGTTGTACACATGTCTAAGATTCCCATGGCTAACATGAGATCCAACTATTTTGGTCTCAATCATCGTGAGTAGCTCTGAGCATGTACGCCACTTTCAAGGCCGCAACTTGATAAGATAATCTCAGCGCCACCTTACGACCAAAACGTGCCACATGCCACGGTCCAGGATATGACACAACGTCTCCAATGGGTCATGGCTTAACTGGTTATGACCGTGGCCAAGTTATGGCCCCACCATTCCTATCTCAGCTACCGTAGCTAAGGCCGAACATATTAAAGCCGCAGCTTGTCAGGTAAGCGCTCGCACTGTATTAGGCCATGGCGTGACAAACCCTAATGCCATATTAGGTCACGCCATGCTATACTACGCCAACGACCATGATAACACCTAATTTCAACTGCTGCAACTCATGCCAAATATATTAGGACATTTCTGGGATCTCATCCTACTAGGCTAATTTCAACGCCACTATAGGCTAATGCTAAACCTTAGCGATACTTTTTAGGGCACACCGCAACTTGCTATTTTATACCCTCAATTAAGCCATAGTGTATCGTGCTACATGTCATGCGACTATATATTTAGCACCTCAGTACATCATCTGTGTACACATATATCTCACTATCAGACACGTGTATATAAAGAGGCACGTGGAAAGCATGCAAGCCAAAAACATCAAAACATGATGGGTCACGAAACACCAAATAAACCCCGAGGAGTTACTTTATCTCATCCCCAAAAGAGGAGCTAAGATCAACGGTGGAGAGAAAGTTAGCTGACACGGGCAGAAGACACTTGTATGACACGAGCAGACCCCTCAACTACCCACATTAAACACTCTGAGCACTGTACGTGTCGACCAACCTGTGGAACGAGCGAGGATGCCTCTGCGGGATCAAGGGGGAAACGCAGACCTCCGCGTGATGGACGCAAGGACACAAGAAGATAAGGTTCCAACGGTCTTCAGAGATGGGTCCCACGTTCTAACCTTATAAATACCCAATCTCCAACAAGAGGAAGGGAGATCGAATACATCAGGAAGGGAAGGAGAGAGAGAGAGAGAGAAATAGTAAAGGTAAGTTAATCCCTTAGAGGAGAGAAACGTGCAAACCCAAAAAATCATTCAACTATTCGTGTAACCGTGAAGAACATAGTAGAACAACAAATCCCGTGGATGTAGGCCTTAGTGCTGAACCACGTAAACCTTGGTCTTATTTACATTTCAGCACTTTACATTCATTTAGCTCCGCACGTGTTTGCTTATATGTTTTGTTTTCCTTAATACTTATATCCCATGCACAAACGCCACGCCTGGAGTGGTTGGAGGAGGCCATGATAAACCCGAAGGTTTTGAGCCAATGAATCAACACCAGGGTACCATCATCATAATCTCCTTAGATGTTAAAAATTGATTGTGAGCGTTCGGACACCCACGTGGTTCGTGTGCCCACAATTTTAATTGATTGTGAGCGTTCGGACACCCACGTGGTTCGTGTGCCCACAATTTGGTGCTAGAAACAGGGACTTCGTCCCGGTAAAAGATTTATCTTGTCCTGTGATTTCATTTTAATTTGGCATATGATTGCTCTGATTTTATCAGCTCGGACCGTATAGATCATTCGTCAACTGTATTATGTTCAAAAACCCACCTTTGGTCTTCGATAAGAGTTATTGTTCTAAGCGGGTTATTGTTCTAATCCATCGGATTTACAATTTTCGTAGTTTTTATACTAAGGATCGCCTTTAATAAAACTCTAACGCCTAACCTATTTTATAGCCCGCGGGATTAATTCCCTCTTGAAAAATTGTATTTCGCCAACTAACCCGCTTCACGCGGATATTCCCGTTTCTGTTGTTTGAAATAACTTATGCAGAGAGAACGTGTTTGAGTAAATAAGGCAAGTTTACGCGAGATTTCAGTATCAACAAAAGGGCACGTGATGGAAAAGACGCAGGAAGCAGGAAAATCCAAAGCTTTGTCAAAAGAAACGCCCAGGACAACCCCGATCATCACCCGAAGCAAGCAAAAAGGAGATAAAGCTAAAGTGACCAATCGAAGGCAAGATACTGCAGAAATCACTTCACCCATGAACGCTAATTCAGTTGCAGCGGCGGCTCTCAGAGCAGCAACGATAAAGTACGGGGAGGCTGCGGTAGCTCCGAAGGCTGCGGAGGCTAGCAATACCTTCGCCATGAGTCAAATTAATCAACCAAGAGAAAGGGTGGATGAATCCAGAACATTCCAACCCGCGCACCTGCTAACCTTTGGAATGCCGCTAACAAATAATCAGAATCAAACCATACCGGCGGCTCTGGCACCGCATAGGGGCGCTCACTCCAATTTGGAAACACCAGCAACCGAAGCTGAACCCCTGCCACCTTTAGTACAGACCATGGAGGAGGGCGGCACCACGGCTGTAGCGGCATGCGCTGGGACTCCCAATCAGGGGTCCAACCAATCACACCGACTAATGGCTGAGCTTGAGGAACTGAGGAAGAACCAGCAGGTTTACGCAGAAGCTGTAGCTCTGTTGGCCAGAGAAAATCAAGATTTAAAGGAGCGGATTGCTCTAAGCACGAAGACCAGCCAACAACTTGATGAAGCAAGCTCCAAAGCACCAGAGCCAAACCAAGACTGTAGAGTCGTCCTAGCGGCTAATGAAGACGTGACAAGGAGACGTAGCATATCCGACCCGGATTATGACGATGGAGAGTCAGACGGTAATGAGCTGAAGAATTTAGAGCACCAACGCGCAATGGAGGAACTACGAGATGAGATGATGGCAGAGATCAGGCAATTAAGAAATAAACAAGGTGGGGGAAGGTTAGAAGAGGTCATGAGAGAAGCTAACTCCACGCCCCTAACGCATCGCTTGGCCAACACCCCTATTCCACTGAAATTCCCTGTCCCGACGTTCGAATGCTATGATGGATCCAGCGACCCTGCTGCACATGTTCGGTACTACAACCGTGTCTTAGCTAGATGGGGTCAGAACGACGCCGTACTCTGTAGATACTTCCCGTCAAGCTTGAAGGGATCGGCGTTATCATGGTTTGATAATCTTCCACCAAACTCCATCCACTCATACGACCAACTCGCAGAGAAATTCTTAAGAACATACATGTACAACAAGACCGTAAACACCGGGATGGATAAGCTCTTTTCACTAGCAATTGGCTACAAGGAAACCACGAGGGAGTACACAAACAGATGGCATAAGATCTGCCAAGCCATAGGGAGCGTGGACCCAGTGGTAAGCATCAACTGCTATAAATGGGGCTTAGACCGAATGAGTCCCCTATTTGTTGAAATTCACGGGAGCGTGCCCAAGACAGAAGGAGATCTCCGAATAATTATCGAGAAGCACGCTCGACTTGAAGAAATTCAACGGGAAAACCCGAGGGCATATCCGCAGAGGTCTCACCGCACCAATTCAGCGGAACAAACCAATGGGGCCAAAAGGGGTTGCTCAGATGAGAGGCCTCACGAAGATAGGAAGGAACGGAGGGACGAACGAAGAACATGCGACCGAAAATTCGAAGATAAAGTTTACACGAAACTCAACGCTAGCTATGCTCGTATCCTACGAGAGATCAAAGGGAGGGAAAACTTAGAGTGGCCATGGTCTAAGGGAAAGCAGCCCCCGAGATCCGAGAAGTCTAAAGATTACTGTGAGTATCACTGTTTCAACGGACACCAGACCGAAAAATGCAAGAACCTTAAAATAATGATCCAAAAATTAATTGATGCGGGAGAGCTCAAACATTACATACGAAAGGAGGTTACCGAGGACAGATCCAAATGAACCAAACTAGTCCAACTTCCGGAAGAAAACCGAACAATCAACACCATCTCGTGTTCCGAAGCCACAGGACCCTCACTCACAGCGCAGATTGGAAAAAGGTTACGGAAGCAATTCGAAGACCGCTGCGAGTTATATAAGGTCGATGGGATAGCGGTGGACGAACACGAAGAATGGATGGAATCTCCTGTCATCTTCGATGCCGAGGATATCGAAGAAGATATGGAAGACCATAACGATCCCTTGGTCCTAACATTACCAGTAGCTGGATGTAACCTCAAGAAGATCCTCATAGACGGGGGAAGCTCTGTAAATGTCCTATTCTATGATGCATTCAAACGGATGAAGCTCCATGATGAACAGTTGATAACCTCTTATCACACCATCTACGGATTCAATGGAGCGGCCACGAAGCCCTTGGGAGACATCGTGTTACAGGTCAACGCATGGCCCATGAAACTGGATACCCGATTCAGTGTGGTGGACACCCATTCCCCCTACAACGCCATTATTGGACGACAATGGGTACACAAGCTCAAAGGAGTTGCGGCAACATACCACCAATACCTCAGATTTCCAACACCTGAGGGGATAATGGAGATCAAGGGAGATCGAATCGCTACGCGAGAATGCCAGGCCACTCAGGATCATATCAACAATGAGCAAAAAGAGCAGCGAAAAATCCAAAGAGTAAGAAATCAAGAAACCGCGAAAGAGAAAGTCGTAGACCTATTCCTTAAGGAAACTACAGGAAAAGGCTTGACGAAAGACGGTAATATCCAAGGCTCGGAAACAAGTACCTCAACAACCAGCGAAGAGCAGAAACACGCTAAATAGCAATTAAAGAGCGCCCCAGTTCTCGGAAACCCGAAGCATGTGTTCACGCCAGTAGAACCCATAAAGGAAATCAACATAGGAACGGAAGAAGACCCGAAGATGGTCAAAATTGGGACCATCATGAACGAAGGAAGAGAACATTCCTTAACCAAATTACTTAAGGAATATGCGGATGTGTTCGCCTGGAAGTTAGGAGATATGCCGGGGATTGACCCAAAAGTAATCCAACATGAACTACGCATCAAACCTGGCACACCCCCGTTCAGGCAGAAAATACGAAAAGTGGCTCCAGAATATCATGAGGCGGTAGAAACAGAACTTCGGAAGCTACTAGATGCAGGATTTATCAAGGAAGTCAAATACCCTACCTGGATCTCCAACATGGTCATTGTTCCTAAGAAAAATGGAGGGGTTAGAATATGCATCGACTTTACTAATCTCAACAAGGCATGTCCAAAGGACAACTATCCCCTGCCGAGCATAGATCAACTGGTTGAAGCAGTTGAAGGGTACGAAGAGCTGTCGTTCATGGACGGATATTCTGGTTACAACCAAGTATCCCTGGCAGAAGAAGATCAGCCACACACAGCGTTCTATACCCCACATGGCCTTTATTGCTATACCAGGATACCTTTCGGGCTCCGAAACGCAGGGGCAACATACCAAAGGATGGTCGATGCTATCTTCAAGCCATGGATTGGAGGAACCCTAGAAGTCTACGTGGACGACATGCTCGTCAAAAGCAAGCTGCGTAAAAATCACCACCAGGACCTGAGGAATATCTTCGAAGCAATGAGACAACATCACATGAAAGTGAATCCGGAGAAATGTACTTTCGGTGTCACCTCGGGGAAGTTCCTCGGGTATCTGGTGACGAAAAGGGGCATCGAGGTAGACCCAGCTAAGATTCAAGCCATAGTAGAGATGCCGTCACCAGAGAATCTGAAGGAAGTGCAGAAGCTCAATGGGTCCATAGAAGCGTTGGGCAGATTTATTGCATGGTCCTCGGACAAATGCAAACATTTCTTCAATATTCTTAAAAAAGGGAGCAGGTTCGAATGGACCGCCGAATGCGAGGAAGCATTCCAAAAAATCAAAGAACATCTAGCTTCAATCCCAATCCTGCAGAAACCAGACCCTGATGAAGTTTTGGCACTGTACATAGCAGCAACGGAGGACGCAGTCAGCGCGGTATTAGTCAAAACCAATACAAAGGTAGAACAACCTATCTATTACGTCAGCAAGACACTCAATTCCGCTGAAAGAAATTATACTAAGATTGAACAACTCATCCTCGCACTGGTATGGGCTACCCAAAAACTGAGAACCTACTTCCTAACTCACCTCGTCAGGGTACCATGCAAAGCACCATTGGAAGCAGTCCTCAAAAGCACGGGAAAAATGGGCCGAACAGCCAAATGGAACACCCATCTGGACCAATTCAACATCATCCATGAAATTCAACATTCTCAGAAGTCCCAAGTGCTGGCAGATTTCTTAGCAGACCTCCCCCTAGACAACGACGAAGAGATTAAGGGAATACCAGAAGTCGAGGAAGAAATCAAGGATCCAATGGATATCCTCGAACCTGCGAGTCATAGACAATGGGAAGTCTTTGTCGACGGATCTAAAAATAAGGAAGGAGCAGGAATAGGTATTGTCATTATCACCCCAACTGGAGAAAGGATTATACAAGCACTTAGATTGGAATTCAAAGAGCATACCAATAACATTGTTGAATACGAAGCTGTCGTACATGCCCTACGTATAATAATAGAGATGGGGGTAACCGATGTAAGGCTGACAAGTGATTCGCAGCTTGTCATACGGCAAATTGGGCTCGAGTATAATGTGTACGATGACACCCTTTCAGCTTACATGGCCTTGGTCCAAACATTGGCATCACAAATCCCGAACATCAAGTTTCGGCACTTATGCAGAAGGGACCTCAGGCACGCGGATGCCCTAGCATATATATCATCCATGCTGAGGGATAAAAATGCCGAAGGTATTAAAATAGCAAGGGTATACGAGCCTTCGATTGCATCTCAATTCTCCTTCGCCACCAATCAAGATGTGATGGAAGAAAATATCGAAGACCAGGTAGGAGAAGACATCCATAATGACTTTGATGAAGAAGACATCCTGTCAAGAGCAAATCAAGATGAAGACTTCAGCAACGAAGATGACTGGAGGGTGACAATACATGCCTTTCTCGAAAAAGGAAGCTTACCTGCGGATCGGAAACAAGCTAGGAAGATGCTCTCCAAAGTGGGAAGATATGATCTTCGGGAGGGGGTCCTGTATAGAAAATCCTTCCTTGGACCATTACTACGCTGCTTGTCCCGGAAAGAGGGGCATCGAATTCTAAATGATATCCATTATGGTGACGCGGGGAATCATAGCGGCATGAGATCACTGGCTGACAAGGCAAAAACGCAAGGATATTACTGGCCGACCATGATACAAGATGCTGCGAGGATGTCCCGACGATGTGAAGAATGTCAGCGCTTCGCGAAAAAAATCCACGCGCCGGCAACAATGTTAAACTCTGTCGATAGCCCGTGGCCATTTGCAAAATGGGGCGTAGACATCGTCGGGCCTTTCATCGAAGGATCAGGGAAGAGACGATTTTTGATAGTATCCACGGACTACTTCAGTAAATGGGTGGAGGCTAAGGCCTTGGCCAGGATCAGAGACGCGGATGTGTTCACTTTCATATTCCAGAACATCATTTGCAGATTTGGTATACCTGCGGAAATTGTATCTGATAACGGCAAGCAATTACAGGGAAAAAATATAGACATGCTCTTCGACACCTTCAAAATAAGAAAGAACAAGTCCACCCCCTTATACCCTCAAAGCAACGGACAAGCGGAAGCTACCAACAAGACCCTCGCCCTTATACTCAAAAAACAATTAGACGATCATAAGGGAAGATGGTGCGAACAACTGCACAATGTCTTATGGGCATACAGGACAACACGAAGATCCGCTACCGGGGAATCCCCGTTTCTTCTAACTTATGGAGCTGAAGTAGTCATACCTACGGAAATCCTCATGCCAACCACGAAGACCGAAGCTTGGGAAAAAAACCTCACAACAGATATGATGTTAGAAAGGTTGGACGACTTGGAAGGAAGAAGGGAAGTAGCATTGCAAAAGATGGAAAATTATCAACGAAGACTAGCAAGGGAGTACAACAAAAAGGTAAAGCTAAGGAATTTTGTAGAGGGACAATATGTGTTGAGAACAATCCCACGGTATCAGCAAGAAAAGAAATGGGGAAAGTTAGCACCTACATGGGGATGACCGTTTATGATCCACGACATTGCGGGTAATGGTTCCTACTACCTTCGTAATCTAAAAGGCGAGGTCCTTCGGCATCCTTGGAATGCTAAATGGCTCAAACCATACTTCCCATAGAAGCAACACAGATTTGAACCTGCTTGGAGTATACCAAAAGAAGAAAGGAGCCTGACCGCTCCACATGTTTCTATCTCTGGAAGAGGAATTGCAGACCTCAACTTATCAATCAAACAAGCTTTCAAATTATCAAGTCAGTAGAATCTACCTACAATTTTGGGGAAAGTAGTTAATCTACAATCTCTCAGGGCTCCTCCATCAGTGTCCATAAGTGTAGGACCAGGGGGAAGGCACCCAGCAGAAAGAGATACCCAACCAATCTTAAGGCAACGGGTCGACGGAATGGGTGCGTAAATATTTTAAATCCCATATCCTAGAACGTTGCCCCGGCCCCCACCGTCTGGGAATCCTCTGGCCCAGGATTCGCCAGCGGGGTGACAGGTCTCAAGACGATCACGAAGGTACCTTCCTTCAGTATCGCACTCAAAAACACTTAAAAACTTTTGTTTTGATTTTTCACAAATACTTAAAATAAAAACAAAACAACATTGTAGGTATATCAAGATGAGGATTCATTTCATAAAGGGTGATTACAAGAAGTGAAAGGCCAAAGTCAAGGATACACAATCAAAAAATATTCCTTTTACATGATCATTTACAAAAAATATCCTTGTTACATGATTAAAAAAAGTATAATGATGTCGCGGATCCTACAACACGCTGCGATCTCTACCTAAGTGGCGGCCCCATCGGCAGGATTATTCCGAAGACTTGATGGGACGCTCCCACCAGAAGAAGGGCCCGAGGAGCTGGGCAAGGCAGAAGGAACGGGACGACGAGGATAGTTCTTCACGAGACCATGTTCATTCCTTAGGCCAAGTTCTATCCTCTCCAGCATCTTGTTCGTCTCCTCAGCCAATTGACAACGAGCCTTGTGTTTAATAACTGTTGTCCGCTGTTGGGCTTGGGATAATAACGAAGATAGCCGATCCACTTCTCTAGAAGCAGCACCAACGGCCTCCTCGCGGGTTGCTGCTAAATTCTTGAAGTGATTGGTCTGTTCTTCCTGCTGCGCTAAGGAAGATTGAGCCTTTTCAAGCTTTTCATTTGTGACGCGAAGGCGTCCCTCGAGCTCTGAAAAAGACAACACCACGGAGTTAGCGTAGAAAAAAGACAAGGTCACACTCGATGAAATGGGATTATACCTTCGACACAAGCCGAAGCCTCTTCATACTCATTAACAACCGCATCTCGCGCTTCATCAAGATGATCATATTCCGCGGATAATTTCTTATAGTCTAGTTGAAGGTTGGTGAGAGTAAATTGACAGGCATCTAATTCTACCTGATTCATCGAGTCCATATGACGAAGGTGGTCGACCTCTTTATTTATCTCTGAGACCCCTTTGCTGAGTCTGTACATGCACACTTCGAGATTCCTCTCAGACTCAGCATGACGAGCTACGTCGGAACGAGACACGGAAAGAGCATTGCTGAGAGCGTAGACTTCAGCACGAGCATCATCTCTTTCTCTGGCAAGACAGAGCATATTATCCTGGACCCCTGAAAGAGGAATGGATCGGGACGTCTGTAATTCTTCTTCCAACCGCTGAATCCTAGATTCCAACAAGGAAGTGCGCTCACGGGCTTCCCGCAGATTATCACGGGTCCACAGCAGTGTGCCATTAAATAAAGCACGATCATGGTTATACAGATTTTGCATGTCGACCATCTGAACATGCCGCGCGCGCCATACTTCAGCCCGAGCATCCCATTTCTTAGCTTCACTCTTAATTTTCTCAACCAAATCTCTAATACGAGATTTTTGCCGAACTCTTTCGTTTCGAAGCCATATCAGCTCGGGGACGCCACCCACTGGAGATAGGGTGGGGAGACTCAGACAGAACAACTAAGAGATAAAAGAATGACGACATACGGCGAGGGAAAAGAACCAAACCTGTGAAGGTGGAAACTTGGCTACGAGTTTGCTCTAACTCCGCGCGCACTGCAACAAGTTCTGTCTGAAGATCATCCTCTGCTTCACCCAGCTTTTCTTTCTCCTTAAGGCTTTTCTTCAGCTCTTCAATTTCCACCTCAGCCGCAGATAATTCCTTTTCTCGATGACGAAGCTTAGCCTCGAGCTTCAGAGATTTCGCTTTGAAGAACTGATACAGCACGTGGTTACAATGCTCGCTCCTCATCATCTACACATCAAGATGACAAAACATTATTTCACCGAAGCGCCTGATCGTCACGTAGAAGTATGTACGAAAATTTACCTCAAGCACACGCTGCTGCGGAAAGCCATATTGATACCCGTCGGCGATAGCCATCATATCGGCAACGGAAGTAGGAGGCTCCGGCACGAGGGTAGCTTCGGGAACAGTCAACTTTTTTCCCCAGGCTTCAGACACCTGCGCCTTTGAAGACATCTCCATCATGCGACGGGTATACGCGGTGGATTCCTTTTCCCCAGCGACCACAGGAGCGGGATGAGAGACAAACAGAAGATTCTTTTCCTTAAACCAATCCATGATGGCGTCCTCACCCTCAGACGTCGGCGACTGGGGAAGACTATCAGCGGGCGCGTCAACGACAGATTTTCCTTTCTCTGACTCGACCCCCTCAGCATGCTCCTCCGCGCCTACATGCACAGCAGTCTCCTCCGCACCAACATCTTCTACAGTAGCATCCCCATTACCATCACCACTAAGAACATCCCAATCATCATTGGGGGAAAGTAAAGAGAAGTCCTCGGGAAAATCGAGGGCTTCGTCAAATAACTCCCCCGTGGAATACATCCGATCAAAAGAAAATTCTTGAGAAGTGGGAAGGGTATCCGCGACATCACCAGCAGGGACGGAAACATCCCCGATGACAACGTCATCAGCCATCACAACTTTGTTCCTTCCTTCATCACCAGCGTGACCAGCGAAGACCTCTTCTACGACATTGATAGGGGAGGTACCAGTACGTTCCTCCCCATCTGTAATCTCGTCCTCAGCAACCTCTTCGTTCACTGGACTAGTAACTTCCTCTTGGGCCTCAACCTCGCCCATCACCGTAGTAGAAGACTGCTTCGGCCTAATCTTTTTCTTCTTCAATACCTGAAACCAACACCACAAAAAGAATTATTTTTCCCGTCTGATGGAAGTTCTAAAAAAGAAGCGCAGCTAGAATCTGCGTACCTGAGCAGCTGAGATATTCTTCGGTGGGAGTATAGCACCGGAACCATCCTCCTCGTCTCCCTCTATGACGTCCAGGGCATAAGGAAAATTCATGCCCGCAAAGTTCAGACGCCAGGGGCAGAAATCTCCATAGCGAACAGGAGGAGATTCGCGCGGCTTACTATTCTCGGTAGGCCGCCAACCGCGGGGACCGGGAATCCAACCGTAAGCCCACGGACCAACTATCTCGATAACGGTGGCGTGCCACTCGTAATCATGATCGCGCTTGATCCTCTCTCGCGCGGGGAAGAGTTTCCGACGACTGGACGCCTCCGTGCCAGGAACATACTTCATCTTGGCATCGCTGACCTCATTTAACAGACGAATCTCGCCTCGAGGAGCAGGGAGATTCCGAAGGATGACACTCCACGGCTTGCGATTCCTACTATTGACGTAATCCCCAAAGGAGTTATTGAAATTCTCAGGAGTATACCATTCCTTCTCCATGGGATTGGGAACGTAACAAGTCATCGACGTTTCCCCCTTACTCCGCAGATAGCATTCCTTCAGGGCGCGGAGATAATTCCCCGATAGTTGGGATACGGAACGGCTATGAGTATTGGTGGAAGAACCCTCACGACTAGCGAGCACGTCGTAGTAGAAGGAATCACCGGATTTGTACAACGGCAGCATCAGACCAGCCTCGAATGCCCCAACCGTCGTTAACAAATGAAACTCATCAAATTCGTACTTGGAGATAAGCTCATACGTAATATCATCCTCAGGGGCATAGAAACGAACCCCGAAGGCTTGAAGCTCATGCTTTTCCTTAAATATTTCAAGATCGATATGCTTGAAGGTTACTTTTTTCCTGCTAACAGAGACACTGCGTATCAAGGGAGCAGCCTCATCCTCCTCGGCGGGGCCTGATGAACTAACGAACGCTTCCGAAGCTTTTCTCTTCACGGGGGGATTCTTTGAAGATTCAACCCTAGGAGCTACGCCCTTCGTATTCTTCCCTTTAAAAGTTGGAGAAGACCGTAGATGATGCTCGGGCACTAACGAACGTAGAGGAGGAATGTCAAAAGCAACAGCGCGGGGCGGAGCCTGCGTACTCCTAGTATCATCACGAGGACGAGCCATTGAGCGATCAAAGACTCTTCGAGAACCAGACGGAATTATCGGGGGAATCTCTTCCCTAGAGGACGAGGCTTTCGCTCCAGAAGAAACTCGACTCCGACGAACATCATCTTGAGACTCTCGACGCGGAGGAGATCTCGATAACCCAGAATCAGGAGTCTGATAAGTAGGCCGCGGACGGTCAGACATGGCTGCGGAAAGAATAAAATCAAGAACAAGTGACACACAAAAAAAAAAAAAATCACCAAAATCAAAAAACACATCCATAGCAATACAACCACGATAACGTAGCGACCCTAAAAGTAGTATACATGCTCAATATTTCACCCTCGAAGTAATGGCTTCCTTAATTTAAGATGAAGAACAGGGGCAAACTAGTATGCAAGCATCATAAGAAGTTCTTCATCACAAACAAGGAACAACAGTAGCAGAAAATTCACAAGTCAACACAGCATAAAACGGTGGAAATAAAGAAAAGGAAAACTTACCGGCAAAAACAGCAGTAGAAGAAACAAACAGGAGAAGCGGGCGTGGTTAATGCTAAGGTGGAGAGAATTTAAGATCACAAGTGCAATGAAGACTGACAGAAAATTTAAGATCACAGGTGCAATGAAGACTGACAGAGAATTTAAGGTCACAGGTTCAATGAAGACAGACAGAAAATTTAAAGGAAGAATGAAAACTGAGAGAGTGTTTAGGAAGAATGAAATTAAATTTTCTTTCTATCCTTAAAATATCCGAAAGAAAGAGAAGGAAATTAAGGGAGGAATGGGAAAACGTGCCCGTTACATAAGCAGTTAATGCACGAATAAAAGACGTGCCCAAGTATCTAGGAGAAGTTATTAGGAGTGAGAAGAATATGCGACGATAGTTTTTCTTCAAGGCACCCATTAGTCATTCAAGCCCGAAGAAAAGGGGCAAATTGTGTACACATATATCTCACTATCAGACACGTGTATATAAAGAGGCACGTGGAAAGCATGCATGCCAAAAACATCAAAACATGATGGGTCACGAAACACCAAATAAACCCCGAGGAGTTACTTTATCTCATCCCCAAAAGAGGAGCTAAGATCAACGGTGGAGAGAAAGTTAGCTGACACGGACTGACAGGGGCAGAAGACACTTGTCTGACACGAGCAGACCCCTCAACTACCCACATTAAACACTCTGAGCAGTGTACGTGTCGACCAACCTGTGGAACGAGCGAGGATGCCTCTGCGGGATCAAGGGGGAAACGCAGACCTCCGCGTGATGGACGCAAGGACACAAGAAGATAAGGTTCCAACGGTCTTCAGAGATGGGTCCCACGTTCTAACCTTATAAATACCCAATCTCCACCAAGAGGAAGGGAGATCGAATACATCAGGAAGGGAAGGAGAGAGAGAGAGAAATAGTAAAGGTAAGTTAATCCCTTAGAGGAGAGAAACGTGTAAACCCCAAAAATCATTCAACTATTCGTGTAACCGTGAAGAACATAGTAGAACAACAAATCCCGTGGATGTAGGCCTTAGTGCTGAACCACGTAAACCTTGGTCTTATTTACATTTCAGCACTTTACATTCATTTAGCTCCGCACGTGTTTGCTTATATGTTTTGTTTTCCTTAATACTTATATCCCATGCACAAACGCCACGCCTGGAGTGGTTGGAGGAGGCCATGATAAACCCGAAGGTTTTGAGCCAATGAATCAACACCAGGGTACCATCATCATAATCTCCTTAGATGTTAAAAATTGATTGTGAGCGTTCGGACACCCACGTGGTTCGTGTGCCCACAATTTTAATTGATTGTGAGCGTTCGGACACCCACGTGGTTCGTGTGCCCACATCATCCTAACATCGTGGCCTAGTCATGGCATGTCTAATTAGGAAAGAGTAGACATACTATGCTACTTTTACGCCATTGGCATGCCATGCTAATCTCTAGCACTATATCCAACTTTAACGTGCCAAGCTATCTTCTAGCGCCTTAATAGGTTATGAGCATACCGCGATATCCTAGCTGGCCATGGCTAAGTTGTTTTTACAACAACATCATATAAACTCGATCAAACATGTTTATAAAACATGTGGCATATAAACGACCATGGTTTATCTAAAACAAGATGAAGTCTATGACTCCATCAAAATTCCTACGAAACATCAAAATACGTCACATTGAGGGATTCTTCATGGGGTATTGGTCTGGCGGTTTACAGCAACATGCGGGTGGCAACACCCCATGATGAGAAGTTACTAGTAATGGTGACGGTTATAGAAGTTGGGGAGATAATGGATACGGTGAAAAGGGGTTTCCAGAAACTTCCCTAAAATATCTCACCTTACCTCCATCATCTCCATATTTCCTATCTCTCCACAACCTCACTACCTCCATTGCTTACGAGAAAGGCAGTGTGCATTCCAAACTACTATAAATAGGCCACTTAGCCTATTCAGAAGATAGAACAAGCTTACCGTACCCAAAAGCTCTATTATTCTTCTTAGTTCAATATCCAAATACACAATTCAATACGACTGCAATTTCTTTAACTCTTCTGCTTCCCTCCTCTAAGATCAACTCATCTTCCTCTCCTTTTGACAGAAGCGGGACGGAACGGTTACTTTCGTGGTTTAGGTTTGTCCTGTTCGATTTTGATTTTCGAACCTAAAGAGAAAGTACCACGTCGGTGCATTTATTTTGCCTATAAGTAATTTTTAGGTACTAACAACCCAGTGTTACATGATATTATAGTAATACGATAAGACCATTTAACTCAAGCCACTTGTAATTGATAACGTATGTAGCTCTTGTTAATTTGTGTGATTCTAGATACTTTAGCTCTTGCTAATTTGTGTGATTCTGGATACTTTGACAATTCGTGAATCTGGGACCATTGGAATAATTAGTTCTACAATTCAAAGAGACGTATTTATATAGGTACGGTTTGATTGTTCTTTTAAGGGAAGAAATGTGGACAATTAATTCGGAGGAACAAGTCTTGTGCTGTACCGGACAATCCAGGTTTTTGTTTAACAATGTGTATGAATGGTCATTAATAATCATACCACGTTGCAGTTGTAAATAATAATGTCATTTGGTACGGAGTAATATTTGATCATATCGGATAACTACTAATTTTAAAAAAACCGGGAGAAGTTTTACCCCCAGTGTTTCCTCGGCGGATGTTGAATAAGAACGGGATGCGTCATCTGAAGGTGAGGGGATGGACGGTGTCCGTCCTTGTCCCTCTAGCTTTATTTTCCTTCAAAAGTGTGGTGAGGGATGGGAAGCAGGGCCCATCTGAAGGTGAGGGGACTACTTTACTGTCTTTCTCTCCAGTTGTTGAAGTATTCTGTAAAATTTACTGTACTTTTCTTTTGATGGTGTTATGGTATAAGTTTGTGACAGTGGCCCTCTCCTATTGTCAAATTCCAAGTCCTTGGGCATTTTCTCCATGTTGTATTAAAAAACTCGATGGCCTTCTCATCTTCTTCTTATTTTCCTCTACCAAACTATACTTATAGTAACCAAGATATATTTATCTCAACACCACAAGGAGGAGGAAAACCAAAATCAGCATTCAGTTGTTCTGGATTTGCTCCTGTCTGTAGGTGCTTCTCATCGCGGTGGTCAACCCTGTTCTTTATATTCTTATCGTTTTCTTCCTCCTACTTCCTCACCTTCTGTGCTGCTTCTAATCCCATACCCACTCCCCATTCCAACACCAACATCATTACAAGTATTAGCATTAATCCATCTCCATCTCCATCTCCTATAAAAGCAGAAGAGGGAATACATCAACAAGGCAAAGGAAGAAAACACATCACCAACACGAACAACAGCGGATATAAAGAGAGGAGGAGAGTACTAATCATAACACTAAGCGTTTTCGTTCCGGTTGTTGTTTGCTTATTATTATTATTAACTATGGCCTGCCTTACATTCCTGAATTTCAAAAGAAGATCAAAGAGAGTTGAAGATTTCCAGGATCATCAACCTGGTACCCCTAGTAGTATTTGCAGTACTAGTAGTTTTGGTAGCAGTAGTTCTCAATCAGAGAAGATGATGAATCATAAAATTAACAACAATAAGATGTTTTTCAATAATCCAGCAGCTGGTTCGTTAATAGCATCATCTGTACCCAGGAGATTTACGTGGGAAGAGATTGAGGGTCTCACTATGAATTTCTCTTCTCGTGTAGTCGGTGAAGGAGGTTTCAGCACAATTTACCTGTCTCATTTCTCTGATTCCATTCTTGGTGCTCTTAAGATTCATGGTGGTAACAGTGAGCGTCTCAATCGTATGTTCAAACAAGAACTCGAAGTTCTCCTTCACATCCGACACCACAATATCGTTAGCCTCCTTGGCTATTGCGATGAAAAAGGTCAGTTCCCAGTTCCCCGCTCGTTCATGAATTTTGTCTTAAAATTATTTAACTCTGAAGATTGTGTACTAAATTTTTCTTTGGATTTTACAGAAGAAGGTGCTTTGGTATTCGAATACATCCCGAATGGAACTTTATACGATAAACTCCACCACGGAAATGATAATGAGTGCGAAAAGGAGCTACTATCATGGAAGAGTAGGATGTCCATCGCGTTTCAGTTAGCCCAAGCAATTGAATATCTACACGAAGAATGCAAACCACAAATAATACACGGCGACATTAAATCTTCAAACATTCTACTAGACGATCAACTTAATCCTAAACTATGCGATTTCGGATTCTCTAAAATGGGATTTTCTTCGACTGTCATTAAATCATCGATGAATCCAATAATGGGTTCTCCTGGTTATATGGACCCACTCTACTTAAGAACAGGAATTGCTTCCAAGAAGAATGACGTTTACAGTTTTGGGGTAATAATTCTGGAACTAATTACAGGAATCGGGGCATTCTGTTCGGAGAAGGAACAGTTGCTGACTTCAGTTGCAGGTCCAATAATTAGAGATGCAAATAAAGTGGCAGAAATGATGGATCCAAGACTGTCGGTAGTGGCAGGAGATTTGGTGCAAGAAGAAGCTAAGATCATGGCCACCATATCGGCACAATGTTTAAGACAACAGAGTAGTTTGAGGCCTTCTATGTCTGAGATTTTGCATACCATGAGAGACAAAATCTCCTTCTAGTTCTTGATAGATAGCTAGCTCATGAAATTGAATAACTATACCAAATTACATGTGTGCAATTACTGTAAATTTTTCCAGAAATGGGTTTAGCTTTGTGCACAGTAAAAAAAATTTATACCGCCCTATATACATTGAAGAAGCAAAAAAAAAAAGAAAAAGAAAAAAAGGTTTTTTGAATCAATTGGAGAACTGAAGGGGAAACTTGATTATCACCTCTGAGTTTCTTAATTACTTTGTTAATACAATTGAAGAGAGTATATGGTGTATCATCTTAAACTAATTCCATTTTATTTTTCATTTGGAAATTTAAATTCGTCTCTCTACCCCCTGCCGTCCCACCAGAACCATTCTCAAGGATTAAAATCACTATGTACACATCCTATCAAGTTAGTCTTACAATAGACCTTTTCTTCCCCTTTTTGCCGTCCCACCAGAACCACTCTCAGGAGAACAATTCCATTAATGGGATTTATCAAAATACAGAGTAATACCGCGGTTTAACAGTGAAACATTGCTCTGATGCCGAGCTAACCCTTGTCCATGGCTTCCATAAACGTTCGTGATGCCGGGTAGATTTGTTGTAAAACCATTGGGGGTGGGCAGATAGAAACAAAACGAGCTGGGGAAGTCAAAAAGGGTAGGCAGATGCATGCAATCAAAAGAAGAAGAAAGAAAGGAAAATCGAAGCAGCTCATCAGTAGTGGTCCATCCCAGTAGATGCAGCAGAGTCAGTCAGGGCCATGCATACATATAAAGGGGTCATGGTAGGAACACACAGAAAGACATGGTGCCCTTGACAGTAGGGAGGGAGTAGTGGAGGTGGATTCTGAATGCAGGCACTGCTGCAAAGTCAATACTTAGCAGTGAATGAGTGAGTGTGTCTTGCAATAGTAGTAAAGTATATGTATGTACAATCAATGGCTTTTTTCAATGATGATAGAAGTAGTCTAGTAGATTGATTGAATGATTGTAATAGTAGCATCTGATGGTGACTTGATCTGAACGTATTAAATAGAGAGTGACAACTCAGAGAGACCTCTTTTCCAAGCTACATTATCGGATTTCCAAGCAAAACAAACTAACACAGCAAAGCAAAGGCAAACGCAAAGCAGTGAAAAAAAAAAGTAAAGTAAAATTTAAGGATATGTTAAATAATTCAAAAAAAAGAAGAAAAGGTTTCTTCATCCATTGAAATTCGATCATAGTCTTCTGCATGTTCTCCAATATCTTATAGAGTTGAATTGAAACAGTAAAAGTAGCTTTAGTTTACTGGGGATGGAGGATCACTATTGAAATGAAGACCTTTTAGTATAGATCTAGGGAAGGTGATACTTTGGGTGTGATGTTGAGACTTGGATGCCAAAACGTGCCTGCTTGATGACTCGGTCACTCCAGCTAACCAGCGGAGCCCAAGCCGAGATCATTTTAGTTTACAGATGGCATAGATGCAGATTCAGACTTCCTAATTCCTCCTCATGGTCTAATTCGATTGAAGGGAGATAAAGACTTGAGAGAGATAAGATAATACACTACTTAACAACTAACAATCTACATCATGACGTCTTTGAAGTTTTAAATTTTAGATTTGACTTTGTAACTAAATGTTAGTATTTCTCAATAATACTTATTATGATTAAATTAGACGAAGAAGAACAACCCATTCTAACAGCCTCCCATGTCTTATCGATCGATAAAACGAAATCACATCCACCAATACGATGCAGAGTGTTTTTGAATAATATGCACCAGCCTATCTAATCTGTGGGGGTTGTGATTAATTACAACATTAATTGGCATTTTTGCACTACTTCCTCACTAGCTAGATATGCCGTCTAACCGTATAATGGACAACTAGCTCGGTTGTTAAAAGCTCATTCTCATGGATAATTGCAATATATGTAATCATTACTTATACTCGTAGCTCTATCAACAAAAGAGAAATGAGTAATGATAGAAATATTATGCAAGTCCAATTATAAGTTGGACATGATCCACATGATGATGGCTGGCACTATAGCGCATAAAAATGCGAGTGTATGACGGGAAGGGTGGTGGGAATAAAGGAGGGGGCACCAACTATTTAGCAGGCTTTTTTCCTAAAGTTAATAATTATTAATCAGAAAGTTGTTAAACATAAACCCATTTCTAAAGCTTAAGTGGGGGAATTAATAATGAGATGCTATCACGTGAAATGAATTCTAATGGCCATGTGATTTGATCCCATTATTTGTGATGATGATGAATTTTGGGACTACTTGTCATTTTATTTTATCTTGTTTCAAAACTGTCTACAGCTAAATTTTGGTTTGTATCAGCAACAAGCTTGTCATGATCATTGATCAACCCCCCCACTGCTGCACAGCTAACAATAAATCATCTTAATAATTGGTTGACAATAATGATATTGTGTTGTGAGTAATGTAAATATTTTGGTTATCGTAACTGTATGTAATCATGTTAATGAAATCAGAATTAGCAGCTAATTACAAAACTTAGGGAAGGAATGTTGGAGCATTATGTGCACAATCTAGATCCTAACGAAGTCAAGGGAATCTTGATTTATATAAAGTTATAACTTAGTTAGGCGTAGATTACACGGTAATACATTTATCTTTGTTATCTAATATACTCCCTGATTAGATTTAATTAATCCCATTTGATTTGGAAGAAGTTGCACATGACACCCGTGTATCATTGACACAACGAGAGAAAAGAATTGAACTGCCTCGAGTACTTCTACCTACTAACATTATGCATAGACTATATACTGATGCCAAAAGTTAAGACAATTTATTACCAAGTCCAAAATACACACAACCAGTTCATTCGTATTGCAGATATTTTCATGCCAACTATTGTGTGACCAATTAATGGGGATATAATTGGTGTTTTTTTTCCTAATGGTGGACCAGGTACCCCTTCCTGCTGCATTTCCCTTGCTGTATTCTGTTGTTTTATGGTTGTACCGTTGTATGGAAAACGAGAGTTTGTCCAAGCATTTCGAGAATAACTTAGTTTAAAGGTCTATAATTCTCAAAGGTAACTGATTACAAATGTGCATTCATGTAGAGTTTGGAGTGGATAATGTATGGCTGTTGTCTACTTCTGCATTATGCTGCGACAAGATAACTGTTGATAAGGTGTAATTCACATTTATGGACATACAAATGACATACAGATTTCTCCTCTAATGTCAGCTCACAAAAAAAACAAAACAAAAAAAAACCCTGAAAAGAGTATAGCGTTAGGCATTCTTTGTGAGCGTCCTAGCCAATAGTAGGAGACATTCATGCTTGTTTGATCCCCCGAGGCCCACCCCACTGCTCCTTCAACAATCGCAATGT
Source organism: Papaver somniferum (assembly GCF_003573695.1). NCBI lineage: Eukaryota > Viridiplantae > Streptophyta > Magnoliopsida > Ranunculales > Papaveraceae > Papaver > Papaver somniferum. Next base: position 64,234,468 of record NC_039364.1, on the reverse strand, counting down.
TATACCTCTTTCTATATCGCATATGGTTGTCCTAATAATTGTTAATATGGCCGAATATTGCAGAATTATACAAGCGAAATGGCATGTCACTGTATAAACCTTTTAATCCCATATAGGAGAATTCCGCTTCTTAAGTTGTATTAGTCAGTTATACAAACAAGTTTTTTTCGTACTTTTATAAGTAATCCAAGGAAAAAGTGTTTTTCTATATTTTAGAGAGACCCAATGAATAATTTTTTTTTATTGGTTTCTTAAATGTTTGTGATTTTTCTAAATCTGTTTTTTCAGAGTTGCCAAGCTCAAGTTGAGCATCTGCTACGTATGCTAGTAGTAGGTGTAGTAGGGTGTTTTATCCTGGAGACATCTGTCCCGTGGAGGCTATAACATCACTTTTGGGTGTAGCCGGACGCTAATGTCTTAAGGAAAACGTGTTGAACACGCGACTCACTCTGTTTTCCAAAGTTTTGCCATGTTGCTGTTGCGGAGACCTGAGAAGCTCGTCCGTTTTGTCGAATCAATCACTTCCATTATAAAGGAGCTAAGTATCAATAACTTTTGTTTATTCGATTTTTCCTTATCTTTGGTTATCGCACCCAACAATCTTAAGACATTATGATCTGTAATAATTGAAAATGGTTGATTGGTTTGTGAATCGTTGATGTTGGTACTTTATTGGAAAACTGAGAATGTTAACTGTGGAGTGAAAATCAAAAATGAATTTTTGGTCAGCTGTAGAGTTTCAAATATATCTCTTAACTTAGAAGGAATTTCAATGAACCCTTTTCACATAATGTAATAGACATCCTGATAGTTACCCACATAAAATTTCAGAATTTTTTGGAGTTGTAAAAGTATTTTTTTGATATTTTACAAAACAGAGAAACGTTCCTGAAAAATTCTGAAGAGCATAAAAATGTTATTGACTAAATTAGTTTTTCTGGGAAAACCATGAGTTTTTTTTTAAATGGTGATTCAAATGAAGTTTGTAGATACATATGTTATCTTCATAATTCAAATTTTATTTTCCGATGCAGAACTAAGTTTTGTGAGGAACTAAAGTTTGTGAGATGTGATAATTTAGGTGATTGAGAAATTACCGTCTCCCTAGTCAGAGTATAAACGAAGATTGTGACATGAAACTGGAAAGGGACATGGCTAACAGGCGCATATGGATGAACACAAGTATTCCAAAGCTGACAAAGGTGAGAACATCAAATACAACTCTAAGCGTAGTCTTCATAAGAAATGTATGTTTCGTAAACCTGAATCAAGCATTATTTTAATTAAAGGTGATTGTTATGTTTATAAAATTCCTGACCATACAAAAGTAAATTGTAGACAATGTAAAAACCTTAATAAGTAGAAAGTTAATGTTAATTAATTGAAACAAACTAGAACGAGTTCAGTGGCATGATGTCAAAGTTATTTTAATAACCAATGTGAGAGACTGGTGGGTGGACTCTGGAGCCACCAAGCATGTTTGTTGAAACAGAGACCTTTTCACCTACTATCATAGGATATGGGATGTCGAGAAACTCTATATGAATAACTCATCTGCGACAGAGGTTGCATAATAGGAAAGTGTTAGGGCATTGCTCGGTTGAACCCACTAGCGTTGGTATGTCAAGTTAGTTGTAAATTTTAGTTTCCAAAATGCATTCTTGATTTAGTGTACTATAGATAGTTTCAGACTAGATTAGGTCTAAGAAGAACTATTCTTGAAGGATGAAGACTGAAGTTTACAAGAAGACATCAACAATGACTTCATCAACAAAGGTATGTGATGATTGATTTCATTTGGATTCTTGTTCAATTCTACCTTTCTAATCTATCGAAACAAATGCTCACTCTATAGAACAATTCCTATGACGGTTAATATACATTTATGCATATATACTTGAGGTTATTTGAGCCACGATTTTTGTGACAATAACCTTTATCCTTGGAAAGGTTCTCATGTTATAATGAATGATCTTATGAATTCAACGAGCCAAGAATCACTCAATTCCGAGTTATAACGATGAAGTTATGAGTGATTTATTAAAGTAACAATTATAAGTGTTGCTGTAATTGTTACAGTTCGTTAGTAGGAAACAATCCATAGACTGTTTGTAATGGTTCACGGACTTGGGCCCAATTACGTGACTAAAAGGCATTTTTGGTCAAACTGGTGATGTTTCCTTATCTAGGCAAGATGGCTATTAATCCAAACATATTTGATTACCATATTAAAGTGTTTGTGATAACTTTAAATTCCTGCCTAAGTTAAAATGTGATTTATTACATAAATACAATATTTGTTAATTAATTATTTACTTAATTATTTTGGCAAGAGTTGTAACTTAGGAAAGACTCCCAAAATTAGGAGAGTCTTGAAAAAGCAAAATAGCTTTGCTTAGTTTTCAAGCTATGTTTCACTATAAATATAGAGTTCGTGAATGCTACACGTTTTCATCCCCTTTGGAAAATTGGTGTAAGCTCATAAGGTTGTTTTCCATGTCTTCTGTTCTTCGTGAACAAGAGTGAAATAAAAGTATTTGTATTGGGGATCACAAAGCCGAGTTGGATTTAATCTTCGTGATTGATCATACAACTTGTAATCTAGGTTTTTCACCTCTTGTCTATTCTAAGGTTTTCTCTTCTGATATAAAACCATTCAAGAGTTGTTGATCATAAACCCTAGGTTTTGATAGATTTCAGTTTCCGATCGTATACCAACACTTGTTAGTCGAAATCGGAGACTAGAAAGAAAACTTCGATTAAGGTATGTTGTAAAAATCCTTAAGAAGTTTTAAACAAGATATTTCTAGATTTATTCTAGTTATTCTTGTTGTAGAATAATTAGGTTTCTCTTTCATTATTGAAGAGTGTAATAATCTCTAATCTACAAGTTTGTTTTGATATTACTTTTACCTAGTAATTGTTTTTATCAAAATAAACACAAGATTTCCAAAACCTTGATTCACATCTAAAGGGAAATCAAACCGGTGTTTTGTGCAAACAAAATATCGAATCGTATCAATCGTGTTGTTGTATCTTCTAAAGAGAGCTTTGGGTTCTGCTAGAAGATTTACGAGAAGAATTCCTAAAGACAATCGGTGTTGTGCTAGGAGTTCTATTTGTGCTGAAGAAGTTATTACATCTAGTCCAAATAGGTAGCAGGAAATTGGTGTAACAACTTATAATCAGTGTGTGTTTATTCTGGACTAGGTCCCGGGGTTTTTCTGCATTTGCGGTTTCCTCGTTAACAAAATTTCTGGTGTCCGTGTTATTTCTTTTCCGCATTATATTGTTTATCTTTATAAGTGAAATATCACAGGTTGTACGTAAGTTCAATCAATTGTGAATCCGACCTTTGGGTTGTTGATTAAATTGATTGATACTTGGATATTGGTTTTTGATACCGTCCAAGTTATTTCTTATATTCAATCGGGCTTGCAAATTCCTATTTGTTTGATTGCGGATTGAATTGAGAAATTGAGATATAACTCTTTGATATACTTTTCTTAAGATTGAGTCTGACTGTCTAGTTGATTCTCTTGAAAGTATATTGTAGTTATTCCATACAGATTGCTAAGCGAATATTGGGTGTGGTTGTTGTATCCCCACTTTTTCAGAAAGGTCGAGCAGAAACTTCATCCATGTTCCATGCATATGCAAGAATCTTGTTCTGTTGTAGATGGTAAAAAAAATTAAGATATTAATTGAATCTGAAAAACTTGTTGTAACTAAGGGCAGTGATTTTTTAAGCAATGGTTATAAGACATAGGATCTATATAAGCTTAAAGAAAAATTTGGTGAAGTGAACATAGTTAACACTTGTGCTTTCTTTTGTGTATTTTTGAATGTTTTGCATGATAGACTTAGATTTGTAAAATTATAAGTCAATGAACAAACTGACTATCATAGGATGCGTACCCAAAGTTAGTTTGGATACTTGAACACAAAAGTGAAATCTGTGCATAATCAAAATATGCAATAAAATCTTTTAGAAAAATCCATAGTGTAATTCGAAGCCCTTAGAATTAATTCAGTTAGGCCTAGTTGACATGAATTCAACCCAAACTAAAATAGTAAAAAGTGGTTCATAATTTTCGTAAATGATTGTACGAGGTACTATCTTTTATACTTGCTTAGGGGTAAGGATGACATTTTAAAAGCCTTAAGAGTATAAACTTAAAATTCAAAGCCAAGTATATGTTACTACTAAAAGGGTTAGGTCTGAACGTGATAGAGAGTATGAAATTCATATATAAAACTTTATTTGTTAAATGGCATTATTCATGAGATCACACCTCCTTATTCACCATAATATAATGATATAGTTGAACGCAAGAACAATACCATTAAGGAAATGATATACGCCATGTTGATTAAAGGATTAACCGCCAACTTGTGAGGGGAGGTCGTCCTCTAAATTTGTTATATCCTTAATAGAGTAACCTTTAAAGGATCAGATAAAACTCCATATGAGTATGGAAATATAGACAACGTTCTTATGTATACGTCAAAGTGTGGGGGGTGTTTGGATAAGGTAGCTATTTCTCCTTAGAGAACTAAGATAGGACCCTAAACTGTTAATTGTGTCTTCATAGGGTATCATGAGTACCCTACTGCATATAGTTTTTTGGTTGTGAGTTCTGCTTTTTCTGACATTGGCGTGAATACTTATATTGAATTTATGGATGTTGAGTTCTTCGAACATGTTTATTTTGAAACCTGTCTCTTCTTAGGGATGTGTGTTGATCCCCTATATGTGTTTTCAACTAGTCAGAGTTTACCTTCAAAGGAGGATGAAGTAGATCTGATCCTAGGAGAAATAAAATGATTAGAACTGAGACTCCTTATGGACCTGAATTCATAATATGCCTAGCTTAATATGAGATCCAGACTCGTAAAGAAGCCATAACATCTACTGAAACTGGTAAGAAGCTTCATTTCGTGAAATGGACTCAGTTCGTCAAAACTAGACTTGGGAGCTTGCTAGTTTACCTCTAGGGAGTAAGACCAAAGGATGTAAATGAGTCTTTAGGAGGAAACGTAAGGTAGATGGAACTGTAGAAAAATATAAGGCTAGGTTGGAAGCTAAAGGCTATAAACTAAAAGAAGGTTTAGATTTCCTTGATTCTTATTCACCTGTGACGAGAATTACTTCCGTTGAGATGATAATTGCTATTGCTGCCATAAACAACTTAGAGATACATCATATGGATGTTAAGACAACTTTTCTAAAACCGTGAATTAAATAAAGAAATTTACATAGACCAACCTGAGGAATTTGTAGAGAAAGTTTGTGAAGACAAAGTTTGTAAGTTAAACAAATCTTTGTATAGTCTGAAATAAGCACATAAACAGTTACTTGAAAAATTTGATCATATGATAATGAGTAGTGGATTTAAGTTAAAGAATCTAACAAGTGTATTTACAGTAAACTTGTTAAGGATGCCTGTGTGATCGTATGCTTGTATATTGATGATATACTCATACTTGATACAAAAATAGATGTGATTAATTCAACTAAAGGAATTCGCCGAATGAGAACATTGAAAGACTTAGGACCTGTTGATGTGATCTTAGGGATGAGAATTAGAAGACATTCTAATTGGTTATAGTTTTAGTCATTCTCATTTTGTTGAATCTATGCATAAGAGATACAATCAGTTTGATTGTAAGCCTGCTTGTACTCCATATGATCCTTCTTGTAGACTCAAGAAGAATAAGGGTGATGGACTATCACAAATTTAGTATTCAAGAATTATAGGAAGGCTGATGAATTTAGTGAATTGTAAGAGTCTATACATTTCCTATAATCTGAGTAAGTTAAGTATGTATACTTCTAATCAAGAGCAGGAGCATTGGAATGCACTTAGTAGAGTATTACGGTACCTATAGTACTTTATGACCCTTTGTTTGATATATAAAATGTATCATGTTGTCCTTGAGGGATTTTGTGATGCAAACTGGATAACTGACTCAGAGGAGTCTAAGTCTACGAGTGGATATGTTTTCACGCAAGCATGAGGGATTGTTTTTGGAAGATCTCCAAACAGACATATATTTCTCAATTCACGATGGAATACGAGAGTATTGCGTTAGATAAAGCACGAGAGGGGGCCGAGTGCCTAAGATGCTTTTTAGAAGATATTCTCTATGACATAGGCCTGTGCCATCTATATATGTACAAATGTGTTAGCCAAGTTGTAATAACTAAAGATAAAAACAATTGATCTCAACAGGTGTTATTCCCGTTGTTTGGATAAAGTCCAAGAAGAATATTGCAGACCCTTTGACGAAAGACTTATCTAAAAAGATATTTATTAACGCATCGAAGGGGATGGGGTTGAAGCTCATAAATTAAACTTGCCATGAAGGATACTCAACCTTGCTGACTAGAGATCCCAAGATCAAGGTTTCGAACGAGACAACTAATTTGTGGTGGATAAAGGTAAACACTATAGAGAATTTCATTCTCTGTCCCTATCCTATGGTTTAGACGTGATAGTGTGACTGCATGTGAATGATGACTTTTAAACAAGTCTTAATGAGTTCTATAGTTTCAATTTAAGATCGAAGTGGGGTGTAGCAGTAAACACTCTTGATGGAACTCACCTCTATGAATGAGGAAGTGGGGCCGCTTCCTATGAGAATATGAGCTGATTCTCTAGAGCATTCTAAGAAACGGGATGTGTCCAGGGCCAAAACGGACACAACGACACGAGCTTGGAAACAACCTTGGATATATCATGCGTGGTTGTTATCGTGAATTACATCAAATGCTAGCAGTTCAAGACATCTCGTTCACCGTCTCTAGCAAGTAGTTCCGTAATATCTCACTAAGCAAAGATCCAAGACCTCATGGACACCACTGCCTAAAATGGTATTTCCTGCGTTTTTATGTGATTTTCATTTTTTATCGAAATTTAATTCATTTTGTGAGAATAAGTTTCATGTTGTATTATTGGAACTTAAGACCTAAGGGTTCACTAGCTTTTTCCACTTTGGTGAACGGATTCTTTAGTCCCAAGTATGGGAAGCTAAAGATGAAAGCTCTATATACTATTATGATTTCTCCAATCCATATTATGACACTGAAGTCAACACACCTTTGTGTGAGGAAGAGAACGTTGGGATGGATAGTATGGGTTTAACACACTCACGACCCGCCGGTCCGTTCGATCAGGCCGGCTCGTAGGATTGAGGTGTGGGTTTACCAAGATCTATTTTGTGTTTTTCATGTTTTACCGAGGTTTTCATTCATGTAGAGGATTGTTGGAAAACAATATATATTTTTATTTTAGAGTTTTGAATTAAATAAAAAAATTCTTGTTTTCTTCTGTGAATGAAAATCTTATTAGTCCCACATCGGGGAGTTTCCAATCTTGAATTATTTTAAGAGACTATATAAACCTTTTAGTCCCACATCGGGGAGTTCCACTTCTTAAGTTCTATTAGTCAATTACATAAACAAGATTTCCTCGTACTTTTGAGTAATCCAAGGGAAAAGGGTTTCTCTATATTTTAGAGAGACCCAAAGAACAATATTTTTCTATTATTTTCTTAAGCGTTCGCGATTTATCTAAATCGATTTTTTCGGAGGTGCCAAGCTCAACTTGAGCATCTACTACGTATGCTAGTAGTGGGTGTATGATGGTGTTTTATCCTGGAGACATCCGTCTTGTGGAGGTTATAGCATCACTTTTGGGTGTCGTCGGGCGCTAATGTCTTAAGGACAACGCGTTGAACACGTGACTCACTCTGTTTTCCAAAGTTTTTCCATGTTGTTGTTGCAGAGACCTGGGGAGCTCGTCCGTTTTGTCAGATCGATTACTTCCACTATAAAGGAACTAAGTATCAATAAACTTTTGTTTATTTGATTTTTCCTTATTTTTTATTATTGCACCCAACAAGGAGAAAGGTATATTTATATCTGGATTTACAGAGATGCAAAGATTTTGAATTACAGCCATTTACAACCATACATAGTTATATATGGGGAGAGTAGGGTAGTATGGTGTCACTCAACCTCTTGAACTATTCTTTGAAAGTTTTGAAGGCCAGAGATACGCGTATGTTTGACACTCCCCCTCAAGTTGAGCGTGAGTTATCGAGCATTCAACTTGTCCCTAATTTGTTGAGACCTTGAAGTTGATAACCCTTTTCTAAAAACATCAGTTAGTTGATCCTTTGAGGAGATGAATTGTACTCGAAGTTGCTTCCTTGCTGACCATTCTCTTACAAAGTGATAATCAATTTCGATATGCTTTCTTCGTGCGTCGAATACATAATTTGCCGTAAGATAAGTCGCATATATACTATTACACCATAGCTTGAGTGTAGACACTATTATTCCCAGCTTTTGCAGAAGAGATTGTATATAGATTAGTTCAGATGTAGCAATAACTACTTTTCTATATTTAGCTTCTTTGCTGGATTTGAAGACAATTTTTTGCTTACGATCACTCCATGGGATCACGTTACTTCCACAGTAGATGCAAGATCCATTTTTCGATCTTCGATCATCTTGATTTCCTTCCTAATCTGCATCATAGTATGCATATAGAGAGTTATCAGGAGACAAACACATAAATAAGTCATAGTCAACAGTATGCCTCAAGTATCTCAATATCCTTTTCACCATGTCCCAATGTTAAATATATGTATCATGCATATATACTGGCATGCTTTGTTTACAACAACATATATGTCAAGTCTTGTGAGATGCAGATACCGAAGTGGTCCTACTAATATGCGATACAGAGTTTGTTCTTCAAATGTTATGGAACTTGTTTATGCACCTTTGATTGCTGAAAAAGGAGTTGGTTCTTCTTAGTAAATCATACTCCAAATTTATGTTGAACAAATAAAGAGATGTCAGCTATCGAACCCTTAAACTCCAAATTTATGAGATGGTTACTTAAACATGAAAACAAGGACGTGGTGCTTTCTTAAGATAATTAGGATCAGTGTAACTTGTAGGATGTTTCGTGTACACATCCGTGTCTAGAACCCCATGAAGAAATGCACTTTCCGCATCCAACTGACGCAACTACCATTTTTTCATCACAACAATAATAAAACTAGTTTTATAGTACACGACTTGATGACAGTTCCCAAAATTTATTCCTTCTTGCTGGTGAAATCCTTTCTCCACCGAACGTGCCTTGTAACGATCAACAGTCCCATTTGGCTTCTATTTGACTCGAAAAACCCATTTTGAGCCAATCATATCCATTCCTAGTACATACTTGACAAGACATCATGTGCCGATTCCCATTAACGTATTGTATTGGACATCCATTTTTTTCACTATTTGGGAGTTGTACGGGCGTGTGAGTAGCATGTTTGTTCCATAACGTCTGAATATTGCAATGGATGTTTAGTTGGTGCTAGACATAATCTTTGTACAGGTTTTGTGATGCTCGACTTGGCCTTAGTTACCATGGGATGATTCTCGCCATTCAAGTTCTGTTGCACACTACTTGTTTTTGTTGTTACACTAGGTATCACCGGGGCCTTACGGCCCCGGCTCAACCTTTCCGTTTAGTCTTAAGTGTATATACATTAATAAAATATGTCACTTAGTTAATGTATACAAATACTTTAAAAAGACTAAAACTTAGTCAATTATATAATAGATAATTTATATCGTTCTAGGGTACTCATACTCCTTTAACATCGGTACTAATAGAATCAGTCTATATTTAGGCATACAGTTCCGGTAAAAATATATTTTGAAAAAAAGTATCAATCACTTGATTTAATTTTATCAATATTTATTTTTGTTTAATTTTAAAACCAATCATCGTTGCTGAAAACCGAAATAGAGAAATCAAAAGAACAGGTGGATCCACGATGGTAGCTTATAAATTAGTTTATTTAGTACGTACTGGTAATACTGATGAGAGAACAAAAGATGAGGTGAACTTTTTGATTCGAACATTACTTAATTTGCACTTCCGATTGATAGCTTCCTCTTTGACACTTCATCAGACTTTTTTTTCTTTTTTACTATTGAATGCTATTATAGCAGTCTGCAAGAAATAAAAAGAAAAAGAAAAATGTACCTCGACCACTCGAGTGTGTTACTGTTGTTACAAATTACTCTAGGAAATATAAATTTTAGAGAGACAAATCATATTTGTCTTTTAGACGACGAATACGATATTGATGGTAAAGACAACATCCAGAGATGATGTATATATTTTTTTCTTGTCGCAGAAGAAACACATTAAAATGTTGTCGATTTACAATAATAAAGATAACAAACTTTTATTTTGAAAAATAATAGCGAATATCTTGTTGGTTTTTGCTAATGCTCAAATTGACTTGAAAATTATTTCTGGAAAAGCATTTCTTTGTTGTGATGGTCACAATGTGCACTCCATATTTCTTGCATAACAACTGTAAACATGTGATATCATCTTTTCGATATTTACAATCAAAAAACATATTTTGACACTCAATATAGTCGACAATGGTATGCGATAAGAATATATATCGTTTGAGTGATAGTTTAGTTTGATAAAGTTATTAAACTTCATAAAAGTTAACTAATCAGGATGTACTACATAGTCTGTTATGAAAAAACAACATCTACAGTTTTACAACAAAACTTTGGGGTAGACAATATTTATTGTCGAACAACCTGCAGCTTCCTCTGTTAGCAACATAGTTATCCTTAAGTATACTTTGTTAGTGTTACATAAAGTTTCTCATGGCTAAATAAATGAGTGCACCGATTTATTCCCACATATTGTTGATGTTTATAGAAAACGCCGCAAGGTCGGGGAACTGACGCCTTTGATACATATATATATATTTTTTTGTCTTTGTCACTATTTAGAGGTTTAGCTTCGATTACATGGTGCGCATAACCAATAGCCTTATTGTACCATTGCAGAGGTCTTCTTCGGGCAAAAGATTTCTCAGCACTATGATTGGACCAACTTTGTGCACATCTTTATTGCGCACTGACAGTATGATCGATTCAGTAAAATGTATTGGACGTGCTCTCTCCTATTTACCCATCTAGGGATAAATGTGTTTTATTAATCAAGGCATGTCTTTATGTCTACCCACTAACTCGGGATGATCAACAACTTCATTCGGATTATTAACAACCTAAAATATCCAGCATGTAAATATTCAGTTATTCTTTCATGTGTAAATATGAAACAAAACGGTAAACACAACATTGTGAGATTGGTATCTCTATCAAGAATTTCAAATAAGATAACTCTTCCGGCTCAAGCATAATTATATCCATGCACATATTTTTATTAAAGTACTTGTTCATTAGTTGGCTTATGAATGTTGTACATCACGCATAGTTTAAAGTGTAAGTCATCACATATTTTTAATCAAAACTTTGACCACATGACATTCTGTTGAGTTTGATTACAACCACAAAGAGTGATCTTGAAGATTTTTTTCAGTTGGATTCTAGTTTTTGTCGTCGTTAGCTTCTTGGAGACTAAAACAATTCATCATGATCATCTAAATTCCAAGGGAAATGCACAATGCTTTGAAAGTAGCATGAAGTTTCATTGTGGCACCATCCCTATTTGTCTTCAGAAAGTCAAATGAATATACATTTTCCAAATGATTACGGCATACCACTCGCTGGCATAGGGATGACAAAGTACATCCTTCCAATCGCAAAGCCTCGTCGTCTTATTTTTTCATTTTCTTTGTCCACACAAAGTGTTGCGGAAATTCTTGATAAGGATATCCTTTGAAAGTGGGTTAATATTTAGAGTACACCATCAATTTTGACTTACAGTCTTCTGCAACTTTGCTAACTTTCTTCTTTAATTTACGACATCATACATAATTCTTTGTTTTCTGCGAAGATGGATAGTTAATCGGACAACATTGCTTTTCTTAGTGCGGCGACTGACCGTCCAAATTCCACGTAATCTCTGGTGGTACAGTGAAATCCAACGTTACGCGCCATCATGACCTTTGTACATATATACTTGTGTATATGTGCATATATGTATTTGCAGCTTGCTATGTATTTGTTATGAACAATTACCTCCTTCCCATGACGATAGATTGGATATTCACTTTCATCCATGCTTGTACTGTCAACATGTTTCCTTGGATAACCTGTGTTATTTTTTCATTTTTCATGCAAATAAATTTCCTTGTTAACATGTACCATGTACCATGCATTCCTAACAGTTTGAAAAAACTGGGTCAATTTTTTCATATGGAAATTCGGCACAGACAAAGTGTTTAACATGCTCTACTATTTCAGTTTTTTCAGGAACATCCAAAAATAAAAAGAAGCGTGCATATGAGGCCACCAACATTTTCAAATTAAATAGTAATTAAACACGTGTACAACCATTTTGATAAAAAATTTCATTTCGATTTTTGCCATTAAATGGCCTATCTTTTATCTCAAATAAATGGGACATCAAATTAGGACAATCAGAAGCATATTTTGCTATAGCAGGAGCTCGTATTTAATCTCCACCCAACTTGGATTCACATTCATTGTCCGGAAGATATCCGGGTGGTAATCAAAACATGTGACAACCATTAATCTTGATATATCTCAATTATGTGTCTGGGATCACCAATGAACGACGATGCATGACATGGCTTACCTCATTTATTGGGATTCATCCCATCGCCTGCCACTTTTGTTGTACTAACACAACAATACGTTGGCAGCCTATTCATGAGTACGGACAATTCTTCTCAAGTTATGCTCTTTTGATGGTAGAATACTCTCTTATTTGTGGGTTTTTGTTTGTGTATACTAAAGCATATAAGGGAAACTTCTGATGCGACCCAAGGGGAAATCTTCTCCTCTAGAGAAAACAATGTATAGAGATAAAAGGTCTCCAAATTGTACATCTATTCGCACTATATACTGGTATCTGAAACATATTAGGTTCTGGTTTACTCGAATAACTCTGTCATCTGCGGGAGTCAAACCCACAACTACATGGTTGAAACCATGAGCTCTGCCATTTGAGCTAAGCCATCAAGAAGAGAACGTACCTGACACCATGCATATATTTAACCATAATATTGTGATCTTCAGTATATAATTTTATTATTCTTTCCGAACCTCCATCATCCTCTCCAGCCATCCTCTAGTTCCTTGGTGAAACCAATGTTACACACTGATATCATACACTGTATTTTTTTACTTGCTCTTCAGATCCAAGATTTGGGAAAAGACTCCTATTATGATACTATCTATATATCTGTTACAATTTGATATTTTTTCCCCCAGACATTCTCTTACATTGCAATATTTATCATATAATCATTCGATTTTACTTACATAGCAACTGGTGGCCACCGTCAAGAACTTTCCTTGATATAAGATTTTATATTTTATGTTGTATTATTCTGCATGGCAGATGTCATGTGATACAGTGATAAAATCGTTGGGTGATAATAACAACGATTTGAATTTCAGTATTAGGATGAGAGGATACTTATTTCTTTTATTTTCCTAGATACTTAGGCTTGTTGACATTAGACTTTTTCTTCTAAAAGAGTTTTTTAAACCTTAAAAAAAAAAACTACCATGTATTGTTCTAGCTAGTTAATAGGTATGACCCGAGCCTATGAACTAAGCCCAACTTTTCATTTAGTTATTGTCATTTATTTGTAGTTATCCAATAAAGGCTTGTAATTTTAATATTTAATCGGGTTTTTATTCGATTTAGATGTCTAATTTATTAGTTTATCTACGTAAATGTTTGGCATATATAGCTAAGTAAAATACTTATCTATGGTGAGGTAAAATGCTAATAAAGCTGCAACGACGTCCAACGTTCAACGATAGTCAATAGCAATTAACGTGCAATGAAAGTCAATGCAATTAACGTATAATGTTTTTTGATTATCAATAAAAAAAATTCAGTTGGCCATGGCTAGACCATTACTTTGATACCGTTGAGCAAATATGAGAATGCCTTAGTTGTTCAAACGAAGGTTATCATATTTCCAAAATTCTATTGCAAAATTTAGTGAAATGGTTTCACATTGTTCCTCTAATCTACTACCACACATAAATTGTTGCTTAAACTGCTAGAAACATCATATGGGAAAACTCACAGATGTAAGAGCCTAAATTCTTCTTCTAAGCTCATATTATTTATCCCACATTGTTGTGGTTTGGTAGGTTTTGGTGACGATAACCAATGCATTCACGATAACAACTTCAAGGTAATGACTCGGTTCTCAATGTACTCTTTCGATCAACTTATAAAAAATTTTGCTTTATCATGTTGATATTTCAAATATATTATGCTTCTTGATATGGTATTTGTACACCGAATTAGTTTAGTGAAATAAGCAAAGATATGATATTGTGCAGCAAAAGAAACCACCAACTTGCGTACTAACTTAGTTGGAAGAAATGAGCAACACTACTTTAGTTTCTCTGTCCATTGTGTTTTCATCTTTGTTTTAAAAAAGTGATTTTACGGGGTCTCATAGATTTTTTTTTTATTTTTAAAAAGAATGTTAAGTTACAACTTTTCTTAATTGGTATTGCTTTTATTTTTTACGTTCGTAATATCCATGTTATCACTCGCCAGTTAATGTACCTTAATCTCATGCCATTCTGACATATTTTTCAGTTGTTTCTCTAATGAAATAAAAGTCATCATGAATATATCTCCAGTCTTTGATAGACGCATCTCTCCTATGCATGGCTTCCTTCGGACGTCATGCTTCTTGGAAAACTTTTCGATTCTAATACAATGGAAAATACAATATTTTTGATATCGTATAGATGCTTAATGAGTATCGTTACCTGATATTTTTACAACAAAAAATTGTAGGCTACCCATATTCCTTAGACATTTAACAGATATTTACACATTAAATCATGTCACCTGATAATCGAACAATACTAAAAACTGCACTACACGTAGATATTAATTACACACATATTAACACACCTACACAAAAACAATAAAATTATACATTAATTGGGAGAGATGATATATGTAGATTTGGAGGATCCACTTCTACGGATGTTGCATTGCACTTCCGTTCAAGATGTCCTATTATTTTTTATGAGTTGTTGTTGTTGTCTTTCGCTTTCGCTTCGTTTCCACCGGCCCATCTACCTTTTATTACCGTGGTTATAGAAGAATGCATTGGGTGCATGTATGCCACATTATGCTTTTCACCCGGCAAGCCAAACAATAATCTAAACTTCAAATACCAATTGCACACATAAGAATGCACATATAACAAAAACAAACAAATTATACATCAATTTGGGGAGATGAGGCATATACATATTGTAATTTTTAAATTTTTTTGAATAATGCATGAATCATCATGGAAAAAAATTAATACTAATTTTCTACACAGTTAAGATAACAGAGAAAAAAAGTTATCAAGTGGTTTACCACAAATACTAAGCTGTGAGGTACTTAAATAATCAAATGGTTGACCTATAGCTGGTGTCCCAAAGTATGTTGCATCAGTACCATCTCAAATTGTTCACAATACCTGATAGGGCTGGAAACAACACTATATTTATCTAACTGCAAGTGCACAGTGTCTAAAGCAACACAGGGCAAGCACATGTCAGTTCCACAGGGACTTGGAGGGATATTTGCTAATTTTTTCTAAGCTTGCTTGTTAACTGGTCTTCCTAAGGGGCAGTGATGATGAAACAGTGAGAAAAGATGATTTTGTGGTGTTATGAACACCACTGATTGGTGAGGAGTGAGCAGTAGCAAGGGGGAAATAATGAGATCAAATGGAAACAACAGCAAATGTAAACAGGGAGATTGAGTAAATGATGAGAAGAGTACTAGGGCCTTTGATTCCACCACTAACTTACACTACTTGTTCTGCTCCTAACACTAACCTTGTCCTTATAACTGATAATAAGAGGGATGTCAATCCTCTGCATATCTAAGGTCAATTTGAGATGGATGATTCAATCACAACTAAGGTAATTCTCCTAAGTATTAACTGTGTTTTCAAGGCACACCTAATCAAAAGGTTCATATATGCTGTTAAACATGAGTTGCAGTTCTACAACACAGAATAATTCTAACTACAATGGATGCATTACATACACTGTGAAAGTTAAGTGTTGAAGTCCTAAGACTAAATTTCATCCTAAACAATTAAGCATAACAAGGTTATTGTCAAAAACATGAACAACAAATAGAAAATTAGGACTTCATCTCAACCCTAGCAAGAGGAATTAGAACATTAAAACAGAAATTGAAAATCAAACAGAGAATTAAAATGACATTGAAATTGAAGTTCAAACAGAAATTAAACTACATAGAACCACTAATTGGTGGTAACTCGGCTAACCCAAGCACACTCATAACAGTCTACATCATCTTCTATTTATAGTTTTACATGAAATCCCTAATTTTTAAACCCTAATTTTGAAAGAACCCTAATTTTGAAAATCGAGAATTCACTCACTGATTCTCTGAATTTGTCTCCTCTGCTCTCTTGCTCGTCCTTCCTTTCCTCTTCTGCTACGAACCCATGCCTTCTTGGTCTTCTCTGCGCTCCTAGTTAACCCTAGCTTCTCACTTCCTAATTCATAGCATCCAGGAATGATGCTAGGAATGAGAGAGAGGGAAACTAGGGAGATGGGTTTTTGTCGGGTGGTTGTGGTGGTGGAACTCGAGGGATGGGAGAGGGTGGCAGTGAACATCGGGGTCTGGTGGTGGCAGGATATGGTGGTGAAGGAGTTGCAGGTGATGGCAGAGTTTTCTCTGCAGACGGTGAGGGAGAAGATGGAGTCGATAGAATTGGGGAAGGGTGCATTTGTTTTGCGGGTATAGGTGTTAGGTGGTGTAGTGTTGAGCGGTTGTAGCAAATTCGATGTCCAGCGAAGATGATACGTTGGATGATCACATCTGGATTGAATCGAACGGCTAAGATGGAACAAGCTTGCAGCGACCATTGGATGCGTGATACAACAATTCTGACGGCTTAGATTGGAGTTAGGTACTATGATGTTTGACAGGAGCTTCAAGATTTGATGCTCGGTGATGAGGCGAACGTTGGATGATGTGATGGATCCAATCTGACGGCTCTCATGGAAATGGGTATGGATATTGGAAATGGATTTCGGGTAAGGGTTTTGGGACTTGGGTATGCCAAGCCCATATCTTCTTTAAGAACAATTCTTCCTCTTCAAGCCCACTTCTAGTTGATCCGGCTCTTGCAAACATCATTCTTCGCTGCCTTTCTGCGAGAGTCTTTGCCGTTTCTTTGCTCTTTTCGCTCCGTGAGTTAACCAGGCTTTGTTTAGTACCTAAAAATGCAAAATTAATTAAGAAAAATATTTATTCTTGAAAACAACGAAAACACAGAATATGGGATAAAATGGAGCGTTAGTGCACAAATGATGAGTTAAATGCCAATAAAAAGGTGCAAATATATACAATATTTGGCACTCATCAAATACCCCCAAACCTGAATTTTACTTGTCCTCAAGTAAAACAAAACTAAGGAAATCCTACCTATACCACTGTCGCTGGTCTCTCGATTGCATTTAGCTAATGCAATAAGCCTTTTAAACCACTAAGTGTCCCTAGTGGACGAGTGAAGTCTCGTGAAGGTTTGCTTAGAACGTACCTACAAAGTTCTATGACAAAATATAAGCTCAGATTCCATGAAATGTGACATGTGCAAGACAGTAGAAGCTCACAACAAAATGGAGATGTCAATCTAGCTATCAAAGGCACAATCCTAGCACTGATAACAAATAAAGACATGTGATAAGAGTGTAAAGTGTATCTACACATGTGTAAAGAAAGATCGGATGTTATGACTACTAACCACCAAGAGATAGTTTCTCAGGCTAAGAACCGAGGTCGAAATCTAGCTAGGTGTCCGGACTTTACGAGAATTGTGAATGAGTTGGAGGTATTTCACAATTACTCGCGTTGTACATCAATGGCACACACCCTTCCTTGCTTATAACACAAAAAAAAAACACAAAAGATGACTCTTTACATGACTCTTATTTACATTGACTACTCTCTTTTATTTTTGGAACAAGAGAGGATGGAATTGATAAATACTTGATTTTTTTTTTCTGAATATATACATCGTTTTTTTTTTTTTTTGAGAGAGAAAAAAAATATTTACAACATGGTAACTCTTTTGACACATAAGCAAAAAGAAACAAAAAAAATACATGACACTTTGCAAGAGGTAGCCCTTTTTGATGCACCCAGTTAAATTCAATGGTTGTCTTTCTTAATGTAACCTCCACCTTCTATCCCAACCAACCAAAGAACAAGCTAGTCAAGTTTCGTTCAGTATTCTAACGTGATTGGCAATCGTGACTTCTGATAGAACACCTCAAGGATGAGGCTATACATGTATTGGTAGATCGTGCGCGTGCAAGTTTCTTATCACTATGTGAATTGTGCTAGAATCAGGGTGCCTAAATATCTAGACTAAGAATCCTTATGTTTACATACATGCACAAGAGTCAACATTTCAAGGTAAATGAGCTCAATTTTTATGTTTTTTTTTCAAATTTTTTAATTTTTTTTTTGATTTTTTGATTTTTTTTTTCAAAAAGAAAGAGTTCTATTTTCAATTATAACATGTTATCAAAGTATCTACTTTTCACCCCCAAACCTAAACTAAACATTGTACTCAATGTTTCAAAAGATAAACAAAATTAAAACAACATACCATGAGAACGATGCTAAGTAGAGAAAAGGAAAGAGATTACCGGATATTGGCGAAAGCAAGTTTTGAACTCCATTATTCAATAGCTATAATACCACAGTAACTTAAGTAAAAACACATTGGATTAGCACAATATATACAAAATAAAACATAAAAGGTTCCACTAAATATTACCTACCGGATTATATACAAGAAAAATTCACTATATACATACAGCCTAAAGAGTTGAGGATCAACCCAAAAGACGAAGTGTTGAAACATAGACAGTTTCAAACAACAAAAATTGGACTGAAATGAAAGTGAGAGTGAAAAACCAAATGAATCACCCCTAAACCTATATTTTTCAACAGGTTTACTTTTAAGCACAAAATCTTTTAATTTTAGGGGTTCAGGATTCATAAGGTCTAACTCAAAATGGACTTTTTGCGGGATGGTCAGAGAAATTAATTCCAACTGTGGCTCTTTAAAAATGTTGTATTTTGATGCAAAATAGTCCAAAAGGACTTGAGAGGCACACAGTTCCAATCCTAGGTTGGGAATTTTCAGAAAAGTTGGTTTAAAAGTTTTGTTACAAACCAAATCTAGGTTGGGTGGAATAATCTCAATATGCGATTTAGGTAAGAAAGTTGGTACTTCTAAGTTATTTTCATGGATAAGATCAATAGTACCAACACATGAACACATACTTCCCCTAAATCAGAAATTGGTAAATCATGCTCACATTCATCGAACAAAACATCAAGACCTAGCTCGGTATCATGATTGTCCGTAGTATTCAAATCAACATCGGAAGAAACAACATATTGGGACTTAGGCAGGGAATCAGACACATCAAATTTGTTTTCATGCATATTAACATTAGTGTCTACAGAAGATTCAACTATTCCTATGTCATGCTCATCTTCGAAGAACAATTCTACAAGTACCATATCAATATCAAAATCATATGATTTGCTATGAGTATTAGAAGAAACAACATTCATGAAGGTCGAGGGCGAGAAGCCATATGTTATTGAACCAAAAGGTTCCATAATATTTTCATGTTCTTCTAACATAACATCATTATCATCATAATCTTCATAATCATCATCATGGCAACATGCATATTGGTCCTCATTAACAGTGGTGGTGTCATTAGTCGATTCATGTTCCTCTAAATTAGGTTCATATTCAACATCATTTACATGAATGGGACTAGACACTTCATTAGGGACAACATACATTTCCTCATGAATTTCCTCCTTTTGTAGGTGAAGCAAAATCTGATCTAAATATGCCTGAATTCGTGATGTAGATCTAGCAAAGTTTTGCTCACTGAGTCTGAAAGCTTCTGTGGTGGGGTCTAAATTCATGGGAGTACAAAATTCTTCATGTTCAAATTGTGGTGAATGGTACATGTGTGCATGGTCATTAGGGTTTATAAAAGATTGATCGCAACCCTCAAAGGATTGATTATGGTCCCAATGACTACCAGCCTCACAATTTGTGGGCATTTCATAATTTGGATTTTCATGGGATTCTCTAAATTTCCTATAATCATGCAAAATATAGCAATATTTATCCGGGTGGTCTAAACCACCACATAAGGTACATGCATAGATTTCAGGTCGTCTATGTGAACTAGATGCTACAGATTTCTCATGTGTTTGCATTTCTAAAGCAGTGATCCGAGCCTCTAACTGATTCACAAGTGACAAATGTGTGAGTTGGATATTATCTAGATGTTCATTTTCACTTAATGGTGGACGATACATGTGTGAATAGTCATTAGGGTTTGCATATTGAGGTTCATGACCTACAAAAGGTCCATAATAATAATCCCTATAACTATTGACATCATGGTCTGTGGGAGGCTCATAAGGTGAATCTTTCCTGTAAGCTTATCTAATAGATTTATTCCCAGTGGAAGACCAAAATCCAGACATGTTATGTTTATCAAACAATCACACAATTCAAAAAGAGAAATAAGGCCCACACTTTTCAGTTATGGGTTTCAAAATTTTGGTTTTTAGGCTTTAAAGGTAAAGCCTATTTGGGATTTTTGGTTAAAAAGAGGGAG
Organism: Papaver somniferum; assembly: GCF_003573695.1. NCBI lineage: Eukaryota > Viridiplantae > Streptophyta > Magnoliopsida > Ranunculales > Papaveraceae > Papaver > Papaver somniferum. The sequence goes on along the minus strand of NC_039364.1, from coordinate 64,213,728 downwards.
AAAATTTTTGCTTTTTGAATGGGAGAAAACTTTTGGTTTTAATTGGGAGATAAAAAGAAAAATTTGGTTTTTAATTGGGAGAAAAACTTTGGTTTTAAAATTGGGAGCAAGCCCACATTGATGGAGCAAGAATTTGGTTTTGAGTTGGGAGAAAAATTTGGTTTTGTTGTTAGGAGCAAGCCCACATTGGTGGGAGAATTGTGCAGCCCAAAAGGAAGTTTTGAACAGGCCCAACTCTTGGGTTGGAAGTTGGTTTGAAATTTTTTTAACTTTTGAAGCTTGAGCCAAGCCCAACAGTTTGATTTTGTTATGAAGCCCAACTGTTGGGTTTTGAAAATTTGAAAATTTTAAAGATTGTCAAAGTTATAAGCCCAAACAGAAATGTTTAAAAACAAACAAGCCCACAAGTAATTAAGATTACAAGCCCTCAAGAAATTAAATTACAAACCCAACAGAAAATGGAAGCCCACAAGTTGGGTTCTCTTAATGGGTTTAGGCTTACCTATTTTTTTGGAGGGAAGCCCAGTTGGGCTTTGGTCCCTTTATGTTTGTTGCAAAAGCCCAGTTGGGCTTTGGATCTTCCTAAGCTTTTGTTGAAGCCCAGTTGGGCTTGGTAGTTCTTTTCCTTGACTTTGAGTGGCCCAGTTGGGCTCTGAATATCTTCTTCTTTTACTTGTTTGTGTAGCCCAGTTGGGCTCACAGCAATTGGGTCTGATGGTTCAAGGCAGGGTTCAGCAGAACAGGCTCAGAAGCAGCTGCAGCAAGGCAAGTCAGCTTGTTTCAACTTCCAGCCCAGTTGGGTCCAGCAGTTTGCAAGGCAAATGCACCGGCCTAGCAACTTCAACACCAGCAAACTAGGCTCAGCAGGTTCACAGGGACACAGAAGAGAAGCAGCACCATCAGGCAGCAACACAGCACCACAGCCCAGCAGCAATGCACTAGGACCAGCAAGGGAGCTCAAGATTAACCACAGCAGCAAAGTATTTTTAGCATAGCCCAGCTTCTCTGTTGTTCTAGTTGCACAACCCAGTTGGACCTTGTTCTTTTCCTTAGCTTGTGTAGCCCAGCTGTGTTTTGGTCTAGCCACAGCAGCAGTAGAAAACAACACCACAACAACTCAGCAACAGTAACAGGCTCCAGCAGCAACACCAGCAGCAGCAGCACCACAGCACAGCAACAACAACATCAAAAACACAACACAGCTCCAGCAACAGAAGCAGCACTAGCAGCAGTTCAGTTCAGCAACATGAACAGCTTCAGCAACAGCAGCCCAGCAGCTCCAGCAAGGCAACAACAACAATAGCAGGGGCAACAGCTTCAGCAACAACAGCTGCACCACAGGGCAAATAGAAGGTAAGACAGTAGCTCAGTGAACAGCTATGACAATCCCAAAAAATAGCAAATATGCCGCTACCGAGTCCCCGGCAGCGGCGCCAAAAACTTGATAGGGCTGGAAACAACACTATATTTATCTAACTGCAAGTGCACAGTGTCTAAAGCAACACAGGGCAAGCACAGGTCAGTTCCACAGGGACTTGGAGGGATATTTGCTAATTTTTTCTAAGCTTGCTTGTTAACTGGTCTTCTTAAGGGGAAGTGATGATGAAACAGTGAGAAAATATGATTTTGTGGTGTTATGAACTCCACTGATCGGTGAGGAGTGAGCAGTAGCAAGGGGGAAATAATGAGATCAAATGGAAACAACAACAAATGTAAACAGAGAGATTGAGTAAATGATGAGAAGAGTACTAGGGCCTTTGATTCCACCACTAACTTACACTACTTGTTCTGCTCCTAACACTAACCTTGTCCTTATAACTGATAATAAGAGGGATGTCAGTCCTCTGCATATCTAAGGTCAATTTGAGATGGATGATTCAATCACAACTAAGGTAATTCTCCTAAGTATTAACTGTCTTTTCAAGGCACAGCTAATCAAAAGGTTCATATATGCTGTTAAACATGAGTTGCAGTTCTACAACACAGAATAATTCTAACTACAATGGATGCATTACATACACTGTGAAAGTTAAGTGTTGAAGTCCTAAGACTAAATTTCATCCTAAACAATTAAGCATAATAAGGTTATTGTCAAAAACATGAACAACAAATAGAAAATTAGGACTTCATCTCAACCCTAGCAAGAGGAATTAGAACATTAAAACAGAAATTGAAAATCAAACAGAGAATTAAAATGACATTGAAATTGAAGTTCAAACAGAAATTAAACTACATAGAACCACTAATTGGTGGTAACTCGGCTAACCCAAGCACACTCATAACAATATACATCATCTTCTATTTATAGTTTTACATGAAATCCCTAATTTCTAAACCCTAATTTTGAAAGAACCCTGATTTTGAAAATCGAGAATTCACTCACTGATTCTATGAATTTGTCTCCTCTGCTCTCTTGCTCGTCCTTCCTTTCCTCTTCTGCTACGAACCCATGCCTTCTTGGTCTTCTCTGCGCTCCTAGTTAACCCTAGCTTCTCACTGCCTAATTCATAGCATCCAGGAATGATGCTAGGAATGAGAGAGAGGGAAACTAGGGAGATGGGTTTTTGTCGGGTGGTTGTGGTGGTGGAACTCGAGAGATGGGAGATGGTGGCAGTGAACATCGGGGTCTGGTGGTGGCAGGATATGGTGGTGAAGGAGTTGCAGGTGATTGCAGAGTTTTCTCAGCAGACGGTGAGGGAGAAGATGGAGTCGATAGAATTGGGGAAGGGTGCGTTTGTTTTGCGGGTATAGGTGTTAGGTGTTGTAGTGTTGAGCGGTTGTAGCAAATTCGATGTCCAGCGAAGATGATACGTTGGATGATCACATCTGGATTGAATCGAACGGCTAAGATGGAACAAGCTTGCAACGACCATTGGATGCGTGATACAACAATTCTGACGGCTTAGATTGGAGTTAGGTACTATGATGTTTGACAGGAGCTTCAAGATTTGATGCTCGGTGATGAGGCGAACGTTGGATGATGTGATGGATCCAATCTGACGGCTCTCATGGAAATGAGTATGGATATTGGAAATGGATTTGGGTAAGGGTTTTGGGCCTTGGGTATGCCAAGCCCATATCTTCTTTAAGTACAATTCTTCCTCTTCAAGCCCACTTATAGTTGATCCGACTCTTGCAAACATCATTCTTCGCTGCCTTTCTGCGGAAGTCTTTGCCGTTTCTTTGCTCTTTTCGCTCCGTGAGTTAACCAGGCTTTATTTAGTACCTAAAAATGCAAAATTAATTAAGAAAAATATTTATTCTTGAAAACAACGAAAACACAGAATATGGGATAAAATGGAGCGTTAGTGCACAAATGATGAGTTAAATGCCAATAAAAAGGTGCAAATATATACAATATTTGGTACTCATCAATAACCGACTTTTACTTAGTTACATTTTCTGCTACTGTGCAATATTGCTAATAGGAGGTACCGATTTTCTCTTCACATAAGATAAAATATTTACTGGTAGTGGATTTGGTAGTGTACTTCCACGCAAAATGGTACCTCCTATTCACTTGTGAGAAGTTTTATTGGAAATAGATTTATTTTAATGACAGCGAAAACAAATTAACGTGCAATGAAAGTCAATGCAACTAACGTATAATGTTTTTTGATTATCAATAAAAAAAATTCAGTTGGCCTTGGCTAGACCATTACTTTGATATCGTTGAACAAATATGAGAATGCCTTAGTTGTTCAAACGAAGGTCATCATATTTCCGAATTTCTATTGCAAAATTTAGTGACATGGCTTCACATTGTTCCTCTAATCTGTTACCACACATAAATTGTTCCTTAAACTGCTAGAAACATCATATGGAAAAACTCACAGATGTAAGAGCCTAAATTCTTCTTCTAAGCTCATATTATTTATCCCACACTGTTGTGGTTTGGTAGGTTTTGGTGACGATAACCAATGCATGCACGATAACAACTTCAAGGTAATGACTCGGTTCTCAATGTACTCTTTCGATCAACTTATAAATTTTTTTGCTTTATCATGTTGATATTTCAAATATATTATGCTTATTGATCTGGTATTTGTACACCGAATTAGTTTAGTTAAATAATCCAAGATAAGATATTGTGCAGCAAAAGAAACAACCAATTTGTGTACCAACTTAGTTGGACGAAATGAGCAACACTACTTTAGTTTCTCTATCCATTGTGTTTTCATATTTGTTTTAAAGAAGTGATTTTGCAGGGTCTAATAGATTTTTTTTTAAAGAATGTTAATTTACAACTTTTCTTAATTGGTATTGCTTTTATTTTTTATGTTCGTAATATCCATGTTATCACTCGCCGGTTAATGTACCTTAAGCTCTTGCCATTCTGACATATTTTTCAGTTATTTCTCTAATAAAGTGAAAGTCATCATGAATATATCTCCAGTATTTGATAGACGCATCTCTCCTATGCATGGCTTCCTTCGGACGTCATGCTTCTTGGAAAACTTGTCGATTCTAATACAATGAAAAATACAGTATTTTAGATATTTACAGATGTTTAATGAGTATCGTTACCTGATATTTTTACAACAAAAAATTGTAGGTTACCCATATTCCTTAGACATTCAACAGAGATTTACACATTAAAGCATGTCACCTGATAATCGAACAATACTATATACTACACTACACATAGATATAAATTACACACATATTAACACACCTATACAAAAACAATAAAATTATACATTAACTGGAAGAGATGATACATGTAGATTTGGAGGATCCACTTCTACGGATGTTGCATTGGATTTCCGTTCAAGATGTCCTATTATTTTTTATGAGTTGTTGCTGTTGTCTTTCGCTTTCGCATCGTTTCCACCGGCCCATCAGCCTTTTATTACTGAGGTTATAGAAGAATGCATTGGATGCATGTATGCCACATTATGCTTTTCGCCCGTCATGCCAAACAATAATTTGAACTTCAGATACCAATTGCACACATAAGAACGCACATATAACAAAAACAAACAAATTATACATAAATTTGGGGATATGAGGCATGTAGATATTGTAGTTTTTTAAAAAAAAATTGAATAATGCATGAATCATCCTGGAAAAAAATTAATACTAATTTTCTACACCGTTAAGATAACAAAGAAAAAAAGTTATTAAGTGGTTTACCACAAATACTAAGCTGTGAGGTACTTAAATAATCAAATGGTTGACCTATTGTTGGTGTCCCAAAGCATGTTGCATCAGTACCATCTCAAATTGTTCACAACACCCGGCTTTTACTTAGTTACGTTTTATGCATACATGCCGAGTAATACTGCCTCGTAGGTCTCTTCTACTGTGCAATATTGCTAATAGGAGGTACCGATTTTCTCTTCACATAAGATAAAATATTTACTGGTAGTGGATTGGGCAGTGTACTCCCACGCAAAATGGTACCCCCTATTCACTTGTGAGAAGTTCTATTGGAAATAGATTTATTCCAATGACAGTGTAAACAATTACCACCCCACCCCCTGTTCTATTTTAGTTTGAGGTTGTTTTTTGTTCGACATTCCCTTATAGTTTCATATTTTTTTTACAAATCTATCAACAATACCCCAACGTTTTGTGTTGGAATCATAAGTTTATATTTTAAAATGTTCTAATAGCAATTAATTTTCGAATGAAGGGAGTATAATTACAAATTGTATTTTTTTTATATACTTTGCTTCCAGTGGTCTAACTTATAATACAAACTTTAAATTACTAAATCCAATCAACCGGTTGAAATGTACTTCAAATACATGTCTAGAATTTTGAAAAATATGCGCCTAACAAATGTCTAGATCCACATAGAATTATTTGAAAGTTCTTGGACTTGAAAGTTATAGTAAATATTTAATGTAAAAGAAATCCATATGTGACAACGATTTAGCTCACATATCATGTTGAACCACTGGCCTGTCATTCTTTCGTCAAACTGCGGTGGAGGAATCAATGCATGCACCACTGACTGTATGTTTTTATTATTTGGTCTAGGACTGTATGTTTGTTGCATAGGGTATCCATACCCATCAAGCAAAAACTTATTTTCCTTCAAAATAACACAATTCAAGTAAAGACAAAATGGAAAAGAAGTACGCACTTTTTAACTGAAGAATTGGAATTTGGTATTCTAAAGACTTGTTTTTTCGCAACTTATTTTCCATTCAATGTTTTGCACTGCAATTGCAACAAAGCGTGTCATGTTGAGACCACAAAACTAATTAGGCTAAAAGAGAATATAATATATCGACTAATGTAGACAATAAAGCACACTAATTTCCATCTAAGCAATATGACAAAATCTCGAGAAGGATTTTCATTTGATATATAATTTACCGTGTTTGATTGCTGGAAAATGGACTCGAATTTAAATTCCTTCAGTTGCTTCATATCCCCAAAAGGCACAGTCTAGATGAGCAGTATGCCAACAAAGCTATTTTTCACCTTGTTTACTGTCACATGTAATAAATTTGTAGCCCCCAAGGATCCAATCAATAATAGTAGAACAAACAATGCAACAACAATCGCGAAATTAACCGACTACACTGCAACACATACCACAATACATGTACAGTGAACCGTTGCTCCTTGCTTCTCAAAGGTCACTGCAAATTATACTTAGAGCCTTAAAATCCATAGTCTGAAGTATTTGATTCATGTCCAAAATGTTCAACTTTAGCGGAATCTCCCTTGAGAGGTATGATTGAGTAAGGCAACTGATCTACAGGCACAAAGAAGAAATAATCACTAAAAAAAGGAAGCAACGCCCACTAAACTCAAGAGTATAAAGATATGGAGGAAATCTTAATGTCGTGTTTTTCAAATCCTTCTAGCCATTATCCTGCTGCAATATTTCTTGCTAAGATGAACACCCATGTTGTGGAAATTCCTCCTAGAAGGTAATGGGTTCTCCTACAATACGCCTTCGTACAATGCTTAAGGCTCTAGGATAAGTAGCAGGAGCCTAGTAGCATTTGGCCTCCCATGGAAAATGTAATCATCTAATGGTGAGTGTAATTACCAAATTGTCTATTTTAACTACACAATCATTTACCGAAGGTAGATGCCAACATAATTGCTTAAGTAAAAGCCCCTAATACTATCATTTCTTTCAGGTACCTAGCCTGGAGCATTTATTTTGCGGTACCTTGTTTTTAATATGGCAGGTGAATCACATGTGCATGTGAATAATGTGGAAAGTGAATCACATGCCATTTTTTCATCGTCGATTGTCATGTTCCCTATTAAGCCGATGATTGTGGTATTAAACTCATTTCCAATAAAACATTTTGGAACAAAACATTAGAGCAGAAAATCTTATCATAGGATGTAAGCTCTCATCCCATGCATCTTCGCCTACATAAGAGTTATCATGGATAATTGTCACATGAGGTCCTTAAATGAACTTATCACTTTGAGACCCATTGGCATTGCCTTCCTTTATATACATGCTCCTATAGACGATGTGATGCATTAACAGGTAAGTATGGACTGAAGTGCTCGAATATCCTATAAGCATATAATTTTATATAGTTACCTCTTATAGGTGATTCATGTGTAGACCTCGGCAACAATACATACATAAATTATTAGTACTTTCGCCAGGTTAAAGGTTAGGAATGTACGGACGTAAAAAAAATAAAAGAGTCTTATATGTTCCGATCTAGCTAACTCATTTATTTCTAATCTTTTCTCTAGGAGTGGTATAACTGAAGATACTTACGAAGTCTTTTCCAGAAAAGGATTTCTACAAATATGTAATGGTAGTCGTAATATATATGTGGATGGGCATAAACCAAACTCCCCCAATTAATACAAAATTAAGCATTTACCTCTGCTAGCTATTATGAATGCATTTTGAATTTTTATGTACTCCCCCAATCTTCTGCAACCACATCTTCTAGCGGCACCTAAGATATTAATGCTCCACGATTAGTTTATATACTCAACAAAAAAAATTGAAGCAAGAGCTACCGAAAGTCTCTAAAACCGAGCCATTTGCTCGATAAATTAACAAATAATTTACTGTTAAAGTTATAAACATGAAAAACACGTGTACATGTAGAATGTAGCACACAAACCTCAAAAAGAATACATTGAATCCAAACAAAGAAGCTAGAGACATCAAGCGTTGTCATCATTACTGCTATGTTAGTTACAACCTATCTTCATTATTAAAAGTAACATAAATATATAAACGTATAACATCAATATCATTGATATGCATCATACGAAGTCCTCCTGGATGAACATGTAAAGAGTTCAAACCATTAGATAAGAAGAATCACATTTCTCAGAGATTATCCTGCCAACACTTTGATATAGCACAAACGTAAATCAAAAGGTATTGCCACACAAAATGTAAAAAACCGTGGGGGGCGGCGGTATTGCTATAAATAAATGTAAATTTCTCGTATTTAATTATGTAAACAAATTATGTTTTCTCTACAAATACTTCTCAATAACAAATTGCAATTAGTTGACGATAAATTTTTTTTTCTTACCTGACCCGTTCTTCCTATCTCTCTGGACATCCAAATCCTCAGCAATTTCAATCATACAACCTTTATTTTAAATGGCTCAAGGTCCTTCAACTTCAAGCGAAAACATATTTTGATCTCACCTTCCCCAGTTCTTGTAAACTGAATTTCAGCTATATAAATCAGAAGCATGCAACCTTCACTTTAAATAGCTCAAGGTCCTTCAGCTTCAAGGGAACACATCTTTTGCGCTCACCTGCCCTAATTCATGTAAATTGAATTTCAGCTAAATAAATCAGAAGCACAACGCTAAACAAAAATGAAGTGGTAACATATACCTAAGCGACTGAAAATTAAACATGACTAAATGTTAATCAGAATGAATAACAAAGCTTAGCAGAGTCAAACTAAAAGTTTCTTGGAGATTTGAGTTGTTTGAAGCAATATAAACGCAAATAAAACTCTTCTCGCTGTAAAAGAAATGTCACTAAAATAACATTTTCACTCCTTCATTCCTTTCCCATCGCTCTAGTTGATTCTCCTTACCGGCAACATAATATACTCTGCAATCACAGAATATACTTGTAAGATAAAGACAAAGAAGAGTACTTCAGATGATACCGAATACGGATTTGAACATCCTTATTTCTATCGCAAGAGACTTGATAATGTACCCATTTGTTTATCTTCTTTTTCTTATCGATATAGGCAATAAGTTCCTCCTATCGACCTTGTCATCATCTAGATCCTAGACAACCATGAACAATCAAACCACATCCTACTATTGTGCTGTTAAACTTGTCTACAGTTTTCTAACGATCTCCCACATAATAACTATTGAAAATATCTCTTAGACCTCTGAATCGAATGCGAATTTTGAAGTTTTCAGTAACCTCTTTGGGTGTTGTCATCTCCAGCTCCAAGGTGTCCACGCAGACCACAACACTACCATATTTTTCCTCCTTAACAGGAGCTACCTCAGGTTTCATGGGGAAAAAATCACTCCGCGAAGAAACATTAGTCTCTGGAGTTCGGAACAAACAAAACAGTTGATCAAATTATGGTGCAATTGAAACAGAGATAAGGAGAATAGGGATAGAAAGGATGCTTCTTGAAACCTAATTAAGGTTAGCTCGTAACTAAGAAACTTGAAACCCTTACGCCATCTCTGATGATGAAATTTGATTGGGCATAACATTCTTTTAGAAATTCAAATTACAAACCCTTACGCCATCTCAGACGGTGAAAATTGATTGGGCATATTTGACCTAAAAACCTAGCCATAAATCAATCTAGAGACAAAACCCATACTTCATGAACTACAAAAGTTAGAGTTGATCTTATTTACCTTAGTAGTGTAACGTTGTCAATGATTGATTCTCCAAAACCTGTAAAATCCCTGTGATTTTTAGCCTTTGATCAATTAGATCGTAATACAAAAAAATGAATGAAAAACTCGAATTGAGAAACATAAAAATCTTACCTGGATAAAACCCTAGAATTTCACGAACAAATTTACCTGGAAAAAACTTACAGGGTTTTACCTGTACCCTGTATTATCACGATTGTCATCATAAAATCTTAGAAATTGAAGACAAACATTAGATATATTGCAAGAACAAATATTTCGTTGGTTGTTTAAGGGTCTAAATCTGAAACCCATGGGAAATTTAACAAGAGGATTCTAAATTGGTGGTACCTCAAACGTTAAATCTTAAAGACTCCGTATATAGGTCAAACAGGTATTACGAATTCTTAAGGCCGCAAGTTTCCTATCCGTCCAAGTCAAACGCCATCGGATGATCCCGACCGCCAGATGACAGTTTACCGAAAATCCTGTCCACTCTTTGACTCTTTGATCAAGGAGACAAAGTACACCTTTTTTTATTACAGTGACTTGTTTGATCAATACTTGTGCTCTACGGTGATGAGTGATAGACACATTTTTGTCTCTGATTTGTCTCAATTTTATATATTGTTAATGCTAATTTTTGTACTTATTATGGTGTTTTATATCTATGTAGGTGTTTATGGAGAAATAAACTCTTGTGGAAAAAGTTTCTCCAACAGTGATATTTGCACCCCCAGAGACAATTACTGAAGGCACTCCATAAAAGTGTTGAAGGCACCCAAAAAAATGTGTTGAAGGCATCCAAGAAAATTTATAAAAGCACCCCCAAAAATTATTAAAGGCACCTCAAAAATTACTAAAGGCACCCCAAGACATGTTCTAAAGGGACCCCATCAGCGGATATGGGGATACTTTATTCTTCACAAATTCAAAAATTCGAATTGGCGGGAAAAACAGTTGCAGTGAGGTTTTCAATTAGGGTTCGAGATTTATGGTTGTTCTAATGAGATTCAATCGGAGAATTTGGTTGGGCTGGTCTTGAATTGGTTAAACATGCTTGGTAAGGTTGTTCGAATCAATCAAATTGGCTGGATAATCGGGTTTTGGTGGGGAATTAACATATCTTAACTTTTCTTGATTTTTTCTGAGGAAGTTACGTGGAAAAATAGGCAAGATATCTTCCCTGTTATTACATTCTATCTTTGGAAGAGTCTTGTACAGCTCAAACTCTATTATAGACGCGTAAACAAGATTTTTGGAGAAAATCCCGTAACTTGGAGAAGAAAAAAATAAAGAGATTTAGTCGGGAATTTTAGGGTTTTTTGGTGTATAAAAGGCGTAGTCGAGTCTCAGAAGAGTTTACAGAAGTTTAAAGAGGGTTTAAAGGAGTTTTGAAAGCAAGAACAGACATAAATCACGAGTTGCAGGATCATTATTTATGTTGCCGCTGTGTTCAAAACGAAGAACATTTGACCATCAAGAACAGTCGTTGTTAATAGTGCTTGCTGCAGACTTCCAGCAACACCTATCTGTACTTAGTGATTGTTTCTCTATAACGCCAATGCAGCGTTGCAGATTCTCCGTTTTATTTTATTTTCACCTCCTTGTACACTTTTGAGCAAGTGATTGATATGAAGATCTAAACCCATTGCCGAGGCGATGGAAGAAGCCATTGTTTAGATAGAAGTGGTATATTTATATTTTAATTAATTTTTGCAATTTCTTTTATGATTATTTGGATTGAACTAATATTGAATATTAATTTTTTTTTGAATGATTTTGATTTATTTTGATGGATCATGCTTAGGCTAATACTTTTGATGTTCCATACTTGAGATTTACAATTTCTACTTCAAAAATATACCACATGGAATATATTAGAATCACTTTGAATGTAAAGAATTGCATGAATATTGATTAGAGTGAATTACTTTATTGGTTAATGGTGGATACTAGAGTCTAAATGTTTTTATAATCTTGGTAACAACTTTGTTTTGAGTTTTCTAGTTTTATTATTAGAATTTGAGTCTAAAAAAAACAACCTTCACAAGTCTGAGAAACAAATCTTTTCTTATCACTTTCAGAACTACATCAATTTTTGGCGCTGCCAACGCAGACTTGTTTTTAGGTTTAGGTTTTAGATTTTTACTTTAGTTTAGTTTTTGTGTAGTTTAGTTAGGAATTATTTATAAATTTTATTTTATTATTTTTTATTTTACTTTGAGTATTTTTGTTTTTGTTGTGCAGGTTTTGCTTGAAACAAAAGGTGGAAAGTTGGACTTTCCTATAAAAGTGCAGAAAATACAAGATTCTTTTTATTTAGATTTTATTTATTTTTGTTAGTTTGTTTTTTATTTTTTTTGGACTTTTGTATTTGTTTGTCTATTTTTAATATTGTATTTATCATTATATAAAAAAAACATGCACACACCAATTGTATCTTTCATTAGACTACCAAGTTTAAGTTTAGGAACATTCATGGAAAAGTAAGTTGAACTTGTGTCGTTGGCCTTATGGGAGTTACCAGATGAAATTCCACAACCCCAACCTTGTACCTTTGATCAGTCTTTGAATGTAGGTATATTTTGTTGTCGTAACCCAAGATTACCTAAAATATTGTACCCCAGCATTTGCATGTGCACAGATTTTTGCTTAATTCTTATGTATGCCAAAATTGCCTATCACTAAGCGTAAAAGACACGCTCTAGGTCGTTTTATTAGTGAAAAACCTAGTAGGTCTATATCTGGGGATGAGGATTTCGAAGACTCTAATTTAGAGAGACCTGATTTTGGTGAGGAGAGTACCCCTAGTACTCTGATTGTGCCAGTAATGACAAGTGTGAGAGATTACATGTACCCAAAAAGGTCCAACCGACCATCCTGCATAAGGTTACCTGCCACTACGAATAATTATGGGTTGAAACCTGGTACTATTCATATGATCCATGTATTCATAGGGAGAGATGATGAGAACCCATACTTTCATGTGGGGGACTTTGAGGAAATTTATGGAACAATTAGGATTAAAGACCTTAATTGAAAAGAGGAGGGTACCCACATACACCACAATCTTTTATTTATCAACCTAGAAGTCCTCTTCGAATGTGATCTTATATGGACAAAGTTGAGACAATACGACAATTCGGTTCACACTTCGTGTGATCATCTATGAATACGAGACCGAGACAATACGACAACAAGATCACTTGTGTGATTGACTATGGATACAAGATCGAGACGATACGACAACAAACTGTGTACTTGATAATAGGTTCGGAAATAATCGAAACTCTATAGGATCACTATCAATTATTACGGAGTTAACATACTTGTGTATTTTACTTAATTATAACGCGGAAAACAAAGTAAAAGACACAACAAGATTTTTTTATCAAGGAAACCGTAAATGAAGAAGATCCCCGGGACCTAGTCCAGTTTTGAATACTCTCAGAATTAAGCCGCTATACAAAATCCAAACCAGCTTCGTATAGTTGAGACCAAGCAGACTAACCCTAGCTACTTAGTTCCATCAGTATCCTTGCACATTCGACTTCTAGAGTCACGCACGTGAATAGCAAGTCCTTTGGATGGTATTCCAAACTACAAAGGAAGAATTTGTTTGGTAACCACTCTAATCAATCTTGCTACAAGATAACATGAGTTGTTTACAAAGGCTCTTATGTTTAATCTAATAAACTCCTTTGTCTGGCTAGATCAATCTAAACAATAACTATCAAAGTAGTCAAGTCTAGATTCGCACTCAATCGATATAGATCTCAAAGAGAAATATAGAGAATGTCGATCTCAGGCAACTAAGCAATCAGATTTATCAAAGATAAATCGATTCTAGTTGGATCCCAGCCGATCAAGGTTTGTGCACTAAATCCACAAGATACGAAAACTAATAAGAATTCTTCTTCATCTTCAAATCTTCTATTGCCTTCAAATACCTGAACAACACCACTTGAATCTCTTGTGATCAATGACACACAAAAAAAAGTATGTTAACAATGAATTATCACAAGATTTCTTTAGATCTAACAACAGTTCTAAAGATCCCATCGATACTTTGATCTAGTCTGAGTGAATCTTATATCAGATGAGAAGATTCTCAAGAATAAAAAAACAAGGCGCAATCAAATTTTCAACAACCGTTAGTCAATCAAATCAAATCGAAAATTAATAACAATGCAACTATCTATTTTCCCACCAATGGTACCCATAGAGCTTCTTGATCCCACAAAAGTCTTTAAACGAGCGGTCCTAAGAAATTTTACCTAATTAGGATACTTTCTTCTCCGATTAGACGGCTCCACCAGAAACAACAAGAAATGAAGTTTGTCGGGCTCTTAGGACAGTTTGCTGGAGATGCAAACTTAGGTATTAATAGACCAAGGATGTTTGGACACCAAGGAATTTCCAAAACCGAAAATATTCTCAAGATATCTGATGAATGCTCAACTTTGGTTTTCCTAATTCCGATAAATGCTGGTCCAATATTTCTGAAATCTCTCATAGAAAATCTCCAATTAGTAAATGCACATCACTAATTTTTATTCTCCAGAGCTCTGCATTAATTGCTGGTAATTAAAGCATATAAAACTAAGAACCTTAATTAAAAGATTCTTAATTTATTTTGGCACATGATCACCTTGAGTACCAATGAATATCTCTAAACAATAAATGATAAGAGTTACTGCTCGTGTTCAAAGTATGTTGACATCTTTTCACTGCAAATCCTTATTTCGTATTTACATGGATTTGCATTTTGGAATCGGTTCTACCACACTTCCAAACAAGTTTATAATTGGTTCTACCAGAATTAATATAATTATTCAGATAATAACTTAGACCTTTCCCTTTAGACAAGACAAACACTAGGTTAGTTAACTATCTTTTCTTGTCAAGGCATTCAATTAGACTTGAATAACCGAATCCTCCAATTGATAAGTCTAACTAAGATCAGAATTAACTTAGTTTCTCTTATCCGGAATCAATTGGACTAAACAAATGATCTCGTATTTTTGTTAAGCCACAAAAAAAAAAATACAAACAAAAATAAATTGACTTGCACAATTATTTTCTTAATCGGAAGCAATTGAACAAATACAAACATTACATCACCACAATTGCACCGAAATTCATTAAGCAAAAACATTTGATACCCTACAATATAGAAGATACCAAACAATAACCCAAATAAATTGACATATTTTTTTTAATCAGAAACAATTGAATATTATAAACAATCCATACACAATAATGGAACATATCAATTGTACCGAAATTTTGTTAAGCAAAAGGAAAATATATGCAATATAAACAGCCTTTTCTTAAACAGGAAAACGATTAACTAACAAATAAAATCGTTACCTACAATTTCCACAGCCACATCTCCCCAGAAAGATATATCATTAGGCGGAAGTTCAAATAAGAACTCACCCCCCCCCCCCCCCCCCCCCCCCACCTTGTGTTGTCATCCTCTCGCAAGAACAATAGAACAACAACAAAAGCAACCTTTACCAGAGAAAGGTTGAATTGGTTTTAACTAATGCGTGCCAATAGCAAAAGTTGAAAACCCGAAACACATATATTATGCTAAACGCAACTCATGTATACATAAATTGATTCAACATATTGTGACTTTTCACATATGAGTTTCAGTCGGAACACCTTATGATCATTTGATAAAGCCTACCAACATGGGATATAACTTAATCTCTCTAAATCAAAATTAAATCCACAAATCATAAGGGTTACACCATATGAGATTGAATATTAAGGTTAATGAAAACCGAAATCAGACATCTCATAAACCGAAAACACATAGCAAAAATATAAAAATTCATTCACAGGCTATGTAATCGGAAACTATCATATGAAACAAAAATTATAAAATAATAATTTTATTCATAAATAATTGATAGTTTTATTGAAAATAGACCTTACACAAAATAAATCAATACATTGATGTCTATTTTCTGATTAAATTTCTCAGCATATAATTTAATCCCTAGAGGTGCTCTGATTGTTCAATGAGGTTTCTTCAGTGATTAAGTTCTTGAGTTTCCTCTTTTCTTTCAGCTGATTGAGTCGCCTCTTCAAAAGATTCACTTCTTCAATCAACTTCAAAGGATTTGACTCGAGCTATTCCTCGTTATTTACAGAAGCTTCCAGTTGTTCACGAGCAATTTCAAAATCTCGCATTAGCATAAACATGAGCTTAATAGATAATTGATTCCTCTTATGTTACTTTGAGAAATATCACTTAATCTCAGGGGGAAGATAAGTTTCAAGCTTCTGTAATTGAGAATCAATGTCAATAGTATTTTCACCCATCTTGAACTGCAGCCTGAATGTAAAGAAGAATCAATTCCTAAGATGTTTTATATATCAAACAAAACTTAGTTTCCCATTTTTGAAACACCTAACAAGGTATTTTTATTTGATTAAAACCGGCGTGAATATACACAAGTTCGGAAATAAAATCAAGAAAGATTTTCCGAAATATTATTGTCAAGAGAGTACGAATATATCTTATACCAATTTATCATGAACTTTCTTCGTATGGACCGAAAGTATTCGTTTAAAAAGAGAAGGATTCCAATTTTAGAAAAATAATCAAGTTGTTCATGATGTAGATAGATCAAGTATAGTTTTTATACATCTCACAAGTTCCCCGGTGCTCTTTTAATAACTTCCCGTTTATTTAAATCGAGCACAAATTTTAGGAAGTTCTGATCAACAAACTTAGTTGTTGAAGTGAGCTCTCAATGGCTCAATGGAACAAGATCTATCTTAATGTTTTCAGACATCTTCTTTTCTGGAACAATTCCAAGAATAGGTTTCACACATCCGTAAGTCACAACCTGAATTACCTGATTCAACAGATAGATCTATTCGAGTATGAATAGAATTGTAAGTGCGACTAGAAACCTTTTGAGTTATGAGTTGAGCAGAACTCTTAGATCGACCCAGAATTTCCTTGGAACATGACAACATCTTTTGATGAGATTGTTTCTTTGATCCTGATTTGGACAATAAATCAATAGCAAAACTACATGATCTGAAATCATTAGTTTGCGTGCATTTAAGTTGATCTTTGTCACTTTCAGTGAGATAACCCTTGTCACTGTACGAGACAGTTTTTCCTGACCAGATATTAGTCAAAGGATTATGTTTTGAAATACTTCTCTTTTGATTCATGCAAGTGGTTAGACTATTAGAATCAAAATGTTGTTTATTAGCTAAGAGATTCTGAGAAATAGAATCACGTTGCCTTGTCAACTAATAAATATTTTCTGACTTTAAGACCATTGTCAGAACTCTCAAATACAGTTTTAAGAGGAAACAAAATTGTATTTCCATCTTGACTAGATGTGTTATCATCATGTCAGGAAGTTCATAAATTTCAAGATTTCCTTGAGACAGTTTCTTCATGAGACCTAGTTTTTATCAAAGAGTCTTTGATAATCCTTTTGACAGATGGATAATATATATTATCTTTTAGATTATATTTTTTAGCAAGCTTTACAATAAATTTAATCTCATCACTGTCATTTAAGCCTAACTTGTGCGTCATAGGTGTTTGTTTTCTTATAAACACACAATGGTTAATATTCCCCGAATTGTGTTCAACTAGTGAACTAACAGTGTAGAGCTGTTTATCAGGATCTGAAAACAAATTGACTTTCTGAAGTATATTATCATCTTGCTCTACGTTAACCGAATTATTCATTAGATTCAAGTCTTATAGGTTGGATCGCACCAAACACAGATTGTTAGATCTTTTCGTGTTTGACTGCTCTGATACCAATTGAAAAAACGAGGGTACCCAAATACACCACAATCTTATATTTATCAACCTATAAGTCCTCTTCCGAATGTGATGGTCTATGGACAGAGACGAGACAATACGAAAATTCGGTTCACACTTCATGTGGTCATCTATGGATACGAGATCGAGACAATACGACAACAAGATCACTTGTGTGATTGATTATGAATACAGGATCGAGACGATACGACAACAAAGTGTGTACTTGATAATAGGTTCGGTAATAACCGAAACTCTATAGGATCACTATCAAGTATTACGGAGTTAACGTACTTATGTATTTTACTTAATTATAGTAACAATTATATTGAGGAAAACAAAGTAAAAGACACAACAACATTTTGTTAACGAGGAAACCGCAAATGCAGAAAAACCCCGGGACCTAGTCCAGTTTTGATACTCTCAGAATTAAGTCGTTATACAAAATCTAAACCAACTTCGTATATATAGTTGAGACCAAGCAGACTACCCCTAGCTACTTAGTTCCCTTAGTATTCCCTTAGCTGACGTCCTTTACATCCTAAGAGTTGCTTCAACTCAATTGAAGACTTTAAACCAATCTGCCTCCCACAGATAGGCCTATATGTGATTTCCTTTTTGATCATAGATCAAGGTGAGACTGGAAATCGATAGCAATAGAAGAAGTCTAGCTGACCTCAAAATCCAGTCTTATGACTCCAGAAGAGCAGCCTAGATTCTTATTCACCTCAGAAGTATTAAACCTATGGAATCACAAAGTCTGAGACTAGTAGAAATATGGGCTTTGGTGACAGTTCACAATTCAATACCATGACAGTTCAGAAGTTAACTGTTACAAAAGAACTAGCTATGAGATATTGGTAACAGTTTCTTATAGAAACTCACACCAATAGTGGTGAACAATCGTGACAGTTTTTTAACTGCTACTAAATAATTATCCAGTAACAGTTTTTGTAGAAAAGCGTTATCGTACATATATGTATGATAACAGTTATAAACTGTTACCATTCTTGGGATATTGCATCTGTTTTAAACAAAAACTGATATCTAATTGGAAAGTTATAGATAACGGTTCTTCTAATTGCCGCTGCTTTCCATTAGAGTGACAGTTCTGGTGAAAAACTGCTACTCTTCAATATGGCAGAGCATTTTTCACCATAAGGTTAGTTCGAGTCCTTGGTAGTGTGGTCTGTTTTGTTAATGGGTTCTCCAGTTTCCTTAAAAATTTTCTCCCTAAAATTTCCTTAAAATTAAATCCCCTGAGTGGCAACCGCCCAGTAACTTCGCATCTAGCAAAAAGAAACACGATCTTACTTTTCTCTCGTTTCCCTCCGGCCTCCGCATACCAATTCCTTACCATTTTCTCTTTCTCTAGAACACTCAAACCTCCGAGAGAAGAATTGAACGTAGCCCACTTACAGCATTAAAATCTCCTCAGTCCTCTTCTTCACTCTACATCATTAGAAAAACTAGTGTTTCCGTTCCCATCTCTCTTTGAAAAGGAAAACAGAAAACTATGTGAGTAGTTTCCATTCGAATTTGGTCTTTAAGTTAGGGTTGTTTAGGTTAATTTCGTTTTGAAATTACACCATTGTCTCGGTGCTCCAATTTTACTAATTTGGTTCGATTTTTTGCATTCGATCGTCAATTTATTTTTGCCAGGAATCAATTTCAGCATTTCGGTTTCTGTCTAGGGTTTCAACTCCGGTATTTCTAATCTGATTTTGTGTTTGAAATTGGTACTTTTCACTTTTTCTGATTAAATCTGGTATGACTTTGGGATTTTTTTCAAATTTTATCTTTTAGGTCTGTGATTAATTTACTTTTTCTATTGGCTCTTCAAAGGGAAGGAAACAAAAGTAAAGCAAGAAGATTGAAATAAGTTATGCCAAGGTAATCACACTCTTACATGTGTTGTTTTGTTTCAAACTGTAACTCGTTGGTTAAACCAGCATTGTTGTTTTATAGTATAAAATGGATGATCAACAAACCGACGAGCAAGGGTCTGCATATTAATTCCCTGTTTATTGGTAAAACAATAAAGGTGTTTTATTTAAATTTAAACCTCCGCATATCTTTACTTTCTGATGTCAAGTTGTCATAATAGGAGAAATTCATTGGTCTAACTATAGACACGAACCTTAGTAGTTATTTTTAAAGATTTTGGTAAATGTTAAATATAATGGAGGAGTTTCAGTTTCATGCCCACGGCTCATTAGATGGTACGAGAGAGTGTAATGATGGATAGATATTCCCCAAAACTCGGTCTGTGATTCAGAGAGTTGAGTTGATTCGTATTTTCGAGTGTGTTCTTTTTTTTTTATGCATTCATAAACCTCTCGGAAATTGTCTCCACTGCTCCTGCTAGATATATTAATTATTCATCGGCTATTGCTATGTGCTCTTGGTCGAAGTCCTGAGGATGACCGAGATCATATGGAAGCGAGGTTGGACCTTGATGGTCCTTTAGTTGGAGTCCTGTTCCAAATGGCTTGTGGTTTGTAAAATCCTGAAAGGGTTTAAAATTTTGGAATTACGTATGCAATTGATTTATTGTGATTGTATTATGTAGTGCAGCTCTTCAGGAAGTTGACTAGGTGTGTCAGAGGCTACGTTCAGAAGAAAATATAATATACTGCAGGTAAGATGCAAGCTAAGGATCTACTTGGCCTTCCATTCTCTTGTCACTGGAAGAATTTTCATCACTTGTGTCGTATTCATTAGGAAAGTAAATCATGTCTGGTGTATCCTCTAATTGTATAGAAATGGTAGTCATATTTGTGCACTCTGTATATCACTAGTATAGCATGATATGCTGGCACAAGCTAGCATAGTTATTCATATATTAAATGTTGCTTTTTCTTGAGGATTAAGTGATTTTATCTATTTTTCTAAGCAGATTCTGCCCCTAAAGCTGAAAAAGTTTGAGGTGCTACCGCTCTTGCATCTTTCATGGGAAATTGGATCCTAAGGCGCAACTCGATTGAAGATGGCCAGAATTTACCTACCTAGCAGAGACAATCAAACTGAGACACTATATTCCGATTGCATCAGACAAGGCTTTGGGATATGAAACAATGGGAGGCCATAAGGAATGGTTAATGGCCAGAATTTAAGGTGACCAAACTTGACCTTCAATTTTATGCTAAAATAATTTTAGATTTGTATACTGCTACTAATAATATTTGGATGATATAGAATTTAAACAGATGGTGCTCATTGTTTGTGGAATTGCTAGGTACAGGTCATATATACTTATTTTTCACAATCACCATCGTCACCTCCACCTCTACCATAATGATTTTCCATGTTCACCGGCATACCCTCCTTTGTTCAACACCGGTACCACCACTATTTTCACTACCATATTAACCTCCAATAGCAGATTAGCAGACCCCTCCTCCATTACCACCACCCTCCCTGTAACAACCAGCATGTTCAACTCCAGCACCATAGGCAGAATCACTACCAGAATCACTCCTAAAACCACCTCCACTATCAAGGCTTGTACCATGTTCAACTCCAACATCACTACCAGAACAACCTCCTCTAGCAGAACCATGCTCGCCGAGAATGTTACATTGAGGCTACAACTTTTTGCTGATAATGAGATAATAAGTTTTATTGTTGGCTAACTACCTTGCGATGCAGTAAGATTGAGTTGATTAACACCTGTTTGTTTTCTTAAGGTCTACCATCTCTCGATGTTCTTTTGTTGATCAAATTTTTAGATGCTAGTTTTCATTTGCTTTGCAGGACATGTCCCATGAATGGACTGCTGGAGTAGATGTACTATGTTATAAGTTGTCGTGTGCCATGCATTGGTGTTCATCTACCTAGTGTGAGGGTTTAATTAGAATCTAATGTATATTATTTGTTATTGTGTGAACTTGAGCCTTCAAAAGGTACTGTGACAGGATTCTCATGGGGGTTACGGCAAGAACTGACAAAATCATGAAAAGGTCAAATAGATTTATATTTTCATAACAATTTTAATCTCATAAAATCTCTTCGTATTTACTTAAGCTGATTTTCATTCAGGATCGCGGGACGGATGCCTAACAAAAATACATTCAAGTGGTCCTATTTCATTTTGTTTTCCACAAGTAGGCGCACTAACTTAATTGTATCAATAAATTATGAAATAAAACTTTATTAACCTGTGATTAGAAATCTTTTATGTCATATGATTCATGAAAGAAATTATTCAAGGGCAGCTAAACTTGAATAGTACACACCAATGGAAAATTCATATTTGGAGTCTTATTGTGTACCTTCAGATTTTCATCTCCATATCTGTAAATTTTGCTAGGCAGTTCTTCTGATCTTGTCTACTTTTGCATACATTTATTCATCTGATAAAAGACTTTGTGTTGTTCCTCGGAAAAATAATTAATCTTAAATTTTTTGTTTTCTTTTTGCAGGGAAGTCTGTGTACCAATTACGATGAAGTAGAAATCACCGAAGTATGAAGAAAAAGGATAAACTATGTGCGACCATTAGTAACATGATACCGCAGGATTGTCGATCCAGAACTGGGAAATGTTATAAACTGGTTAGATTCCAGGCAACTTCGTCAAAACATGGATATGGTTTTCCATTTCATTGCTAATTTCTTTTTAGTCAGTACTAAGAATAATTTTACACAGTTTACTGAATCATGTCGTACAGTAATACTGAATCATGTCGTACAGTAACTTAGAATTAACTTATTTGGTTGGGAATTTCTGTATTACTTATTGATTAAATCAATTGAAACACTATTTCTTTCGTAATTATAATTATTGTTATCTTGATATTAATTATCTCACCGAATATCACCAACAACTGTAACATGAACTCACTACAAATAAGGATGTAAGATGACAGTTTTATCTAGAAAACTTTACCTGCTATGACAGGTTTTTTGAAGAAAGTGTTACTAAAGTACAAGTAATTGAGTTTTCAACGGCAGTTTTAATTTAAAACATGTTACCTTAACTTGTCAACAGTGACAGATTTACGTAGGAACTGTTACCTTAGTGCAACAAATTTTGTTTCTAATGACAGTTTTATTTAAAAAATATTACCGTAAGTGGTCAACAATAACAGGTTTTTGAAGAAACTGTGATCTTATACTCATGATTCGTAACAGTTCCTTAAAAGACCTTTCGTAACAGGGGCTTTGGTGACAGTGCAATATTTTTCCAAAACTGTCACCTTAACATTTTGGTAACAGTTTTTAACTGTCACCTAAGCCCATTTTTGTACTAGCGCGAAGAGAACTTTGCGATTTATATCTGAAAAAGTGGGGGTCTAACAACCACACCCAATATTTCATTATGCAATCTGTATGGACTGACTCCAATATAATTCTAAGAGAATCAACTAGATAGTCAGACTCAATCAAGGAAATATATACAAGAGTTATATCTCTGTTTCTCAATGTAATCAGCAAATCAAACAGATAGAATCCGTGAGCCTGATTATTATGAGAAACAAACTTGAAAGGTACCAAATACCAATGTTCAAGTGTCAATCAACAACCGAAGGTTGGATTTATCAATTGATTGAACCACGCACAACCTGTGATATTTCAATTATATAAACAAATATAATGCGAAAAAGAAATAACACAGACACCTGAAATTTTGTTAACGAGGAAAACGCAAATGTAGAAAAACCCCGGGACCTAGTCCAGATTTGAACACCATACTGTATTAAGCAGCTACAGACTCTAGCCTACTACAAGTTAACTTCGGACTGAAATGTGGTTGAGCCCTAACCAATTTCACACTGATTAAGGTACAGTCGCGTTCCTACCGCCTCTGAATCCCAGTGGGACTCTACGCACTTAATTCCCTTAGATCATCTCATCCACAACTAAGAGTTGCTGAAAAAGTGGGGGTCTTACAACCTCACCCAATATTTCACTTAGCAATCTGTTTGGACTAACTTGGATATACTTACAAGAGAATCAACTAGACAGTTAGACTCAATCTTATAAAAGTATATCAAAGAGTTATATCTCAATTTCTCAATTCAGTCCGCAATCAAACGAATAATAATTTGTGAGCCTGATTGAATATAAGAGTGATAACTTGAACTGTACCAAAGACCAATGTTCAAGGATCAATCAATTTCAATCAACAACCAAAGGTTGGATTTACCAATTGACCGATTCAACGCACAATCTGTGATATTTCAATTATATAACAAAATATAATGCGGAAAAGAAATAACACAGATACCAGAAGTTTTGTTAACGAGGAAACAGCAAATGCAAAAAAAACCCGGGACCTAGTCCAGATTGAACACCACAGTGTATTAAGCCGCTTCAGACACTAGCCTACTACAAACTAACTTCGGTCTGGACTGTAGTTGAACCCCAATCAATCTCACACTGATTCAAGGTACAGTTGCGCTCCTTACTTCTCTGGTGCCAGCAAGATACCACTCACTTGATTCCCTTAGCTGATTTCACCCACAACTAAGAGTTGCTACGACCCAAAGTCGAAGACTTTAATAAAAAAATCTGTCTCACACAGAAAAGTCTATATCAATAGATAAATTTGTTTCCCACAGAAATACCTACGAGTTTTGTTCTGTCTTTTGATAAATCAAGGTGAACAAGAACCAATTGATATACCGGACTTATATTCCTAAAGAAGAGCCTAGAAATATCAATCACCACACAATAATCTTAATCGACTAGCGAAACAAGATATTGTGGAACCACAAACAATGAGACGAAGGTGTTTGTGACTACTTTTCTATCTTGCCTATCGGAGATATTAATATCAAGCCAATCTTACGACTGTACTCAATCACGATAGAAACAACAAGATCAGATCACACAACTACAGAGAAAATAGTTGGGTCTGGATTCACAATCCCAATGAAGTCTTTAAGTCGTTAACCTACAGGGTCTCGAGAGAAACCTAAGGTTAAAGGAGAATTGAATCTATCTTATGCAACTAGCATCACACAGGAGGTGTGGGGATTAGGTTTCCCAGTTGCTAGAGTTCTCCTTTATATAGTCTCCAAATCAGGGTTTGCAATCTAAGTTACCTTGATAACAAAGCATCCAATATTCACCGTTAGATGAAAACCTGATTAGATTCAAGTTAATATCTTTCAACCGTTTGATCGAACTTAGCTTGTTATACACAAATGAAATGTAACTTCATTTAGATTTGAGTAACCATACTTAAACGTGTACACTTAGTTGGTTCAACAATAGTTAACCAATGGTTAGCCATATGAGCACTTTCATATCAACCTTATTCATCTTCATTATAACTAGTTCAAATGACTCAAATGAACTAGTTAGAGGGTTGTTCAATTTCTTAGATCTTATAGAAGTATACAATATACAATCAAATCAAAATCGGTTTTGATTCACTCGAATCGATTCATGAACATTATAACCACGGTTTGCAAAGTTTGCAATCCTTAATATTTAAATGTTTTATTTCATGAACAAACCGATTTTAGAAAGTAACCTACCTAAGTATGCATACGGGTACGCATACTCTCCCGGATTTCCAAAAACCGCCAGTACCCGTACGGGTACACATACTTTGGGTTCCCGATTTTGGACTTTTACACAAATGTGAAAACACACCATGTTTATATCCAAAGATGGTTACATGTTCTAAACTTTCATTTCAATCATTAAAACTTTCTTAAAGGATGTTATATAGTTGTTGAAAAGGCGAGGGTACCCAAATATACCTCAAGCTAAAACTTTTCCTACCTATAAGTCCTTTCTTCGAAAGTGATTGTCTATGGACTGAGTCGAGATAATACAACTAATCGGTTCACACTTCGTGTGGTCGTCTATGGATACGAGATCGAGACAATACAACAACGAAGTATGTTTACTTGATAAGAGGTTCGGACTTGACCAAACACAATGGGATTACTATCAAGTAAAATAAGAATTAACGTTTGTTTAATTTACTTTAAATTATAATAACAAAAATTATAATTGCGGAAAATAAAAGTAAATGACACAGCAAGATTTTGTTAACGAGGAAACCGTAGATGCAGAAAAACCCCGGGACCTTGTCCAGAATTGAATACTCTCAGGATTAAGCCGCTATACAAAATCAAACCAACTTCGTATAGTTGGGAACAAGCAACTAAACCTATAGTTCACCTAGTTCCGTCGGTATTCCCACGCCTCCAACTTATGAATAAGTCACGTACTTGGAACAATTCATTTGGTTCGTATTCCAAACAGTAAAGGAACAACAAATCTGTTTGGTAGCAACTCTTTTCAACCAAGTGATGTGAGTACGACAAAGGCTCTTCTGTTTATCTCAATAAACTCCTTCGTCGGGTTCTTAGATCTATCTTATGATCAACTACCGAAGTAATTGTTCAGATTTTGAAATCAATACTTTTAATCTCAAAGAATTGTATTGATGCCGATCTACACAACTAATCAATCTAATTTACCACAAGGATAAACCGATTATAGTTGGATCATATATACCGAAACAAGTATTGTGCACACCAAAGATTATGAACCCAAAATCAGAAATCTTCAATATCTTCTTTGTCTTCAAATCTTCTTAGATCTTCCATAAACGCCTGCACACAACAACTTGAATATCTTGTGATCAATCACGCACAGAACGGAGTCTGTTAACAATGGATTATCACAAGACGTCTTTAGATCTACAAACATTCTAAAGATCCTTGTCGAAACTACGATCTAGTTTGAGTGAATCTTATATCAGAAGAGAAGATTCTCAAGTATAAACAAACTAGGTGCAATCAAAGTTCAACCACCCTTAGTCAATCAAATCAATCGAAAACAAAAGATAAACCGCAATTATCTGGTCTCTCACCAAAGGTACTAATAGAGCTTCTCAATCCAAAGAAGACTTTAAACTGCGCGGCCGTAAGAGATTTCTCCTAATTAGGTTACTCTCCTCTCCGAATAGGCGACTTCACCAGTAACAACACAACCGAGGAAGTTTGCTGTCACGAATGATTAGTTTGCTAGAAATGCAAACTTTAAGTATTTATAGACAAGGAAGTTTGGACACCAAGGAATTTCCAAAACCGAAAATATTCTCAAGATATGCAATATATTCCAAATTCGGTTTCCATAATTCCTGGAAATGCTCTGTCCAAAATAATGACAGAAAATCTCTTTGGAAAATCTTCACTAGTAAATGCACATTACTAATTCTCATTTTCCTAAAATAAAATTAAAAACCTTAAATAAAAGATTCTTAACTTATTTATGTTTCGATCTTGGGATTCTCTTCCTTTAGCTATTAAGGAATAACTTTGAACAATTAAAGATAAGCGTTACTGTACATGTTCAAAGTAAGTCGACATCCTTACTTTGTAAGTCCTGTTTCATACTTACAACCTTGAAACCGATTTGCCACACTTCCAAACAAGTTTAGAATTGGTTCATCTGACTTTCAAGAACTATGTGATTGATCAAGAACACTCAATCAAAAATCATGGGTTTAACGGTTCTACCAAAACAAGTTTCGGTTCTACCTCCATGTGAGTATTGTGCATAGTCAGACTAGCTCTCCAAAATTCGGTTGACTAGGTACTAGGATCGATTCCCCACATATATGTGGTATCTAACTTGAATGTGTTGCATATGTCCATAGGATCGGTTCCCCTTTTCCTAAAAACATGTTGCACATGTCCATAGGATCGGTAACGCTTTATGCTAAAATATGTTGCACCTCATACAAGGATCGATTCCCCTTTGTGATGTGTTGCACCTCTTACTAGGATCGGTTCCCCTTTACCCAGAGTTGGTCTTACACAAACTCGATCGTACCATCTCAGGTGATTACTTAAGATCGGTTTCACTAATAAAAGTCATACCAATACAAAAGTCAGGCCTTTGTGAATAGTTTTACCAAGAACACAAACAAGTCATGAGCGGTTATAATAATCACACATATTGGTTGTTCAGAAGATATGCAATGAATACTAATACCAATAACGCCTGGCGATTTCCTTTTCGATTCACAAGACAAGTTCATGAATTTACTTCCTTAAAACACATGTAAAACAGTGTTTCCTAGGATGAAATCCTCGCCTCATACCCATACATAATCACAATAGCATTTAAACGATTATGTCGATGTCTTATCTACAAAGTTTAATGGTTAAGCATTAAACCTCGTATTGTATTCCTTAATACTATGTCTATCTAGAGTGTTCATGCTTCGCAGTTTTGTTTTCAATATGCACGACTTGAAAGATACGTTAGGGAATGAAACAGTTCAAGTCAAATATCACTAAACTCAAGTGGAAGGATGATGTTGTCGTTGTAGCTTCTTACTTCTTCACTTCTTAAAGTCTTCGCAATACTTGTAATGTCTCATATCCTAATATTTTCAAGCTAACCTATACGAAGTTGACTCTAGTACATAATCAAGCGACTCTTTAAATGAGTTTTGATTCACTAAAGTATGACAACCAAACTTGACATACCAACGCTTGGTGGGTTCAACCGATCTATGCTCTAACAATCTCCCCCTTTGTCAATTTTAGTGACAAAACTCTTACATCATATGGATAAACAAATTACAAGAATTCATACACATACGTTTGATTCCCGAATTCAATAGCACAATAACCTGTATACATTCAATCCTTAAATGTCACTGTTGACATTATGATAACAAAGAATATTACTCCCCCTAAAGGTAAGATAGGTGGATTTTATCAATCCACACGTCTTTGTTATTCCTTTGTAATGATATGTTACTCCCCCTAGTCTATGCTTTCACTCTTTCGTTAGATAAAAGTTTAAGCAGAATTGTCCTTTCCCTTAGTGATACCAATCGATATATAATCAATTCCAGTATCACTTGTTTACTCCATATATTTCTCCCCCTTTTTGTCACAAAATGACAAAGAAATGAAAAAATAAAGGAAAAACCGAAAAGAATCTTACAAATCTCAAAATAGACTTGCAACCTATAGAGTTAAGCACGAGGGTTCCACACACCATTTCTGATAACCAACATCAAAACCGAAACTACAAAGTAATTTGTTTTGATATTTTATCAAGGAAACAATTTCCCGAAGCAATTATCCCTAATAGTTTAGCAAACCAAAATCAACTAAGCCCCTTAGTTCCTTTGCTAAACCGATTGTACAAATACAATCGCTTGTTCGATAAGACCAAAATAAAGATAACAATATTTTTCTCATCAGGTTCTAATTATCCATATAACTTAGACCTTTAAGTTTTAAACAAGACAAATACTAGGTTAGTTAACTAGCATTTCTTGTTTAGGCATTCGATTAGACTTGAATAACCGAAACCTCCACTTTGATAAGTCTAACTAAGATCAGAATTAACTTAGTTTCTCTTATCCGGAATCGAATTGGACTAAACAATTCATCTCGCAAACCTTTTCTTTCGTTAAGCCACAAACAGTTCATATAAACCTAAATAAATCAACTTGCATAATTATTCACCTCAACCAGAAGCAATTGAAACAACATAGACATTAAAGCACCGCAATTGCACCGAAATTTTGTAAGCCTAAACAATTGATACCACACAATAAAGCAAGATAACAATAATTTTTCTTAACCGGAAACAATTGAATCACACACACATAATGGAATAAAACATCAATTGTACCTAAATTTTGTTAAGCAAAAGCAATAAATATATGAAATAAAATCAGGCTTTTCTTAAACAGGAAAACAATTAACTAACAAGATTGTTACCTCAAATTTCGCATCCTCTTCTCCAATATGTTTGCATCTCTTCCAGGGAGAATTGATATCGAAATATCATTATGTTGTCATCCTTATGCAAAACAAAAGAATAACAACAACCAATCTTTACCAGAGAAAGGTCGAAAACCGGTTTTTAACTATTGCAAGCAAAAGTTGAAAACCCTCGAAACACATATGCTTTTATGCTAAACCAAAACCGATTCAACATATTGTGACTTTTTCACATATTGTTTCTATCAGAACCCCTCATGATCCTTTGATAAAGCCTACCAACATGGGCTAGAAATTAATCCCGCTAAATCAAAAAGTCACCCAAACCATAAGGGTTCACATCATTATGAGATCGAATATCAAGGTAATAAAAGCGAAATCAAACATCCCATAAACATACATAACAATAATAAACCATTCAAGCACAAGCTATATAAATCAAAAACTATCACAAGAAAAATTATAAATCAAATAATTTTATTCATAATAGTTTTATTCATAATAGACCTAATACAATCATTGAAAGAAATCAAAAATTGATATTTATTTCCTTTTGAAACTCAGTCCTTCATATCAGTGCTAAATGAAGGTGAATTACTACTTTCAGTCTTCAGCTTGTGAATTTCTTCAAGTAGAAAGCCTTGTTGCTTGACCAGAACTTCTTGCAGGTGAGAAATTTTCGTGAAGGATTCTGCAAGAGCATGTAATTCTGTCTTTGATTGAACACAAAAGTGTGTCTTGTTTTCCTTGAAAATCCATTTGCCCGAGGTAGCGAATGTATCTACCCACTTGTCATCTTCCTTGGAAAATTTCAATTCAGGGAAATGGTCATATATCCATACCTACATCAACAATATGAAGGAAAAAACCAAAAATCTTTTATTAGAATCAGTAGAATCGGATCATTGAGGATGCCAACTTTGGGAAACAGAAGAAAGTTCGGCTTATATGGAAAACACAATAATAAGC
Organism: Papaver somniferum; assembly: GCF_003573695.1. NCBI lineage: Eukaryota > Viridiplantae > Streptophyta > Magnoliopsida > Ranunculales > Papaveraceae > Papaver > Papaver somniferum. Next base: position 64,183,394 of record NC_039364.1, on the reverse strand, counting down.
CGAACCAGATAAGTTTATCAAATATAGCGTTATGATGCTTAGGTTCGGCGTAAACAATTAAATTCTTAAAAGTCGAACCCTAATAAAATTAAGTTCGGCGTAAAACTAAAACCTAATATTGAGCCGAGTTTAGTCATGAAAATAGAATTAAAGTGTGTAAACTTACCTGAAGCATGGTGAAATAACCTCCAATATTTGTACTTGTTAACCTAGAGGCAGTTCCAAGTTGCTCCAATAGGAAAGAAAGGGCCGCGGTTCCCCAAAAGTACTTGTGGCAGCTTTTCAAATCCCTTAACAATTGAAGGTATTGAGCATTAACCTTGTTCCCACTGTTATCAGGAAATATAACACTTCCTAAAGTATACAACAAATACGCGGTAGCAGTGCGCCTAGCTGTGACCTCGTCCATAACCATCTCTCCCTTTGAAATTTTCTCCTTTGTGTCTCCAAAATACTTTTTCAAAGCGGTGAACTTGATTTTCTTCAACTTCTTTGTGCTAGAATCCACAAACTTCACCTCTTTAGCAGCGCAGACAAACTCCAATTATGTCTTGTATTTTGGCCAACCTAGAGTTTCCTCAGCAAGTAAATACAACTCATCCCAAGTCATTTCATAAACCGCTGAGTTCACATTTTTCCCCTTCATTCTAAGACCACTAATCTTTTTGTGCATCATCGGGAGTAATTGACATCTCGCCAAAGGGGAGATGAAATGTGTAAGTCTCCGGACAAAGTCTCTCACAAAATGTTGAGTTTGTAACTGCATCAAATTCCTCTTGTGCATATAAAATAGTAGGCCATAAACAAGAACCCTGTACTAAAGCCACCACCTTAGGAGCCTCTTTGAAAATATCCCAATATGCGGCACTCTGGTGTCTAAGTACGCGTACTGCACCTCTGTGATACGGAGTCTCATAGATTCTCTTCACCCATGACTCCTTGTAGTCAATCAACACTCTTACACCATCTTCCGGAAGACCATGGGGCAAACCATCCTCGCATTCACGTATAACATATCATCACTAGGAATGTTCTTACCTTTCTGCCTTGATGTATCAGCTTTCTTCTTCCCCTTCTCTTGTTTTTGTTGGGTTTCTTGTTGTAGTTTTTCTTGTGGTTCTTCCTCTTCATCATCATCATCCTTATCTTCATCACTGTCACACTCTTGTTGTACAGGCAAAGAGAAAGTCGTGTCAATTCCCATTTTCCCTGCATGCAAGTTCTTAGTGCCACCACCTCGAGGTTTGGGAGTTTTTGAATCAGAAGGAGTCACTTCCATTGTTCTCCTTTTAAGCTTGTCTTTGAATTTTCCCGGATGGGTGCTAAAACAAATGATAAACCTTAATTAGTTTTCCAAAAAATAATAATTATGATTCTACTAAACAATGTGATAAGTCACCTATAAATGGACAAGTTTGTAGGAAGCTATTAGCCCATACACAGAGTCAAGTTCGACACATTCGATATTTATCAAAATGAGCCGAACAATGTGCCGAACAGTGTAAGATAGATTATTCAAGTTCGGATGATTATCATAAAAATATTTATAAGCCGAACATATAGGTTCGGCTGATTCCATATTCAAAACACAACATGTTTTTCAGCCGAACTGTTCTTCGTCTTTAGAAGAAAAAAAATTAAGTTCGGCTTCTAAATTTGAGCCGAACACTATTCTGGAACTACCAAAACCTAGAGGAATCTTCGATTACATGTCATAAATCAACGAAATACGAAAAACCAAGCAATGGGTTTGTGGTAAATACATTTCTATGTGAAATTTTATAGAATCAGGGTATATTTCTCACTCCCCAACACCAATCAATCCACTATCCTCTTCATCTCCATCTTTTCCAAAAACCCTAGATTGAGATGCTACAGAAGCAACACCAGAATTCGACACCGTATTTCTAGGGCATCGCTTAACACGAGGTGCCATGTATGTGTTTAATCGAGAACTTAATCGAACAAAGAAATTTTCATAATTTTCAGAAATTTTGGAGAAGAAGATGAGAAGAAGAGGGAGAGAGAAGGGTTTTTGGTTTTTAAAACTTAAAAAAAAATAATCTTAAGTATCGGTTTTAGGATTAATTAGTGGGTTAATTAGTTAATTAGTGGGAGGATAGTTAATTAGGAGATGGGTTAATTAGTGGGAGAGTTTTAGGAATAGAATTTAATTAAGTGGAAGGGTAGTAATGTAATTTAAACTATGGAAGGGTATTACAGTAACTTAAGCGTCACTAGGACACCCCTTAGCATCTTGCATTGGATGGCATAATAAGTCTGTATGCCCCAAAATTATCTTGTATGCCCCAAATGATGGTTCTTTTATCAATTCTGCTGCAATACGATTCAAACCAGAATGAGAGCCATGAGCTTCCACAGCAATACTAAAAGAATAGAGATCCTCGTTGCAGTCCATATGAGGTACATTGCACTCCAGAAGAGGAAAATCATTAGATTGCGAAACAAAAATTTGTGGTTGATTAGTAGCTGTAACCCATGAAGACCAGAAAGAAATCCAAATTGAACCAGCTCTACCACTTGGGATACAAATGAACCTAAATCGCCATTCATTTGAATTCTCAAATCTGGAAATTTTTAGGAAATCCACACAAGAATTAGAGCACATCTCAATAAGTATAACCACTTGATGAAATTTTTGCGTCCACTTTTGAGAATTTTTACCTAAGAATGAAACAGCTTCCAATAGTACATTACAAACACTAATCTGATGAATTCTCTCCGTCTCTGTTTATTTCTTAACTAGAGCCATAGTCCTTGTATTAACTCTTTAGTCTTTCCGTCTCTGTTTATTTGTTAACTAGAGCCACAGTAACTCTTTAGTACATTAATTAAGAACTATGATTTTAGGCATACCAAAAACTTTTAAGGCATACAAAATAGTTTTCCCATCCTAGGTGACCTTATAAGGGGTGTCTATTGAGTAGTTCAATTACCTATATACCCTTGAACCTAAAATCAAAAAATACACTATCCTAAACATCTCTTCTTCTTCCTCCAGCTAAACCACCTTCCTTTTCTCTCGGATTATTTTTTCATCACTGTAATTAATTATCGATTCGTGAAATTTCGATCATCGGTTAAATTGAACTATATAATAGATCGTACAAAGAAAAAAGCAAACGTCAGGTGTTCTAAATCCTCTTCCAATCCATGAATTAAAGAAGAAGAATCAATTGAAGATGAAGGTATAAAAACTATAATTGAACCAGAAATTGAATCGGAAATTCAACCATTTGAAGCTCCAAATACTGAAATGAGGATAAGAAGGTATTCCCTACAAACCCAATCTTTTATTTGTTGTTTTTCATGGATTGAATGGGTTAAATTGCTAAAAACTTAGGGTTTTTGACGATTACAGTAGCGGGTTTGGCTGATAATTGAGTTGAGTTTTGAGCCGAACTGTTCTTGAAATTTTACCCTGAAAGTGTCTATGAACATTTCGGCTAAACAGTAAATGTCAATCTTTAGCCGAACCTCAAAATGTGTATTGAATACGTCCCAGAACAGTGTCAGGTTCGGCTAATACCTTGCAAACCTTCCCGGCCGAACCTGAGAAGTGAAATTTACCCCGGGTAGTTATCAGGTTCGGCTGACTCGATTAGATCACTTTCAAGCCGAACCTCTCTCTGTAAACACTTCGAAAATATTGATTTGCAGGCTCTAGGTTCGGCTATCTCGTGTTGTTGAGTTATCAGCCGAACCTTCTCTTTGCACACTCAAGTTTTTCGATCTTGTTTTGGCCATAACTTTTTCGTCCGATGTCGGAATGACCTCATTCTTTTTACGTTGTGTTTTTCTTTTCATTCTCTTGAAGTTGAAGATAAGATCTAATTGATTTTAATGAGTTTAATATGGACCTTGGTATCCAATATTCTTATCCAACGTTGAAGATAAGATCTAATTCATTATCCAATATTGATCTTCTTTGTTCATGGACTTATTCTTGAGGTTGAAAACGATCTTGAAAGGGCAATTTCTTTTCTTCGTCTTCGTCCTATTCTTTCTCCCGGTCTTCCCAACGTATACAGTACCCTTTTTAACCTTGCTAGCGTCGGTTCCACTACGCTCACAAATCATTTCAAACCGATCCCATCGGCTTTGTTGTCCTTTAACTAGTACACAATTTATCTTCATCGCGTGTTCCTCAAGCCAATTCAGAACTTCTGTTTTAGTTTTCCATATCTACGTTCATTCCAAAACAAGTAATTTGTAAGAAAAACTTTGGAATATTCCGACAACATTAAGGTAGACAAAAGGTTCTTACATACCAAATCATTTTGGAAGTGATCCTTTGGTATCCTCGTGAATTATGTCTACTGGATCAGGTTGATTTTCCATGGGTCCAAGCACGATCTACAAAGAATATCACAAGGTTAAACACTAGAAAGGGAATATAATAACAAGGTTCGACGCATTCGATAATCACATTATGTGTCGAACTATAAACATTTACAGGTTTCGGCTTATACGATATCCTCAATATGTGCCGAACCACGAACAATATTTTAACCCAAAAATTAACAAATTCATATTCGGCTCAGACGATAATCATATTATGTGACGAACCTTGAACATAAGAGGTTTCGGCTGATACGATATTCTCCATATGTGCCGAACTAGTAACAATATTTCAACCCAGAAATTAAAAAATTATGTTCGGCACATACAATTTTGGATATATAAGCCGAATTAGTAATGATTCTATTCCGGTCTATTCAGGATGTTGTTCGGCTTACTATGAAACTTTCATATAAGCCGAACTAGTGTCTAGCAAAAGGGTTGGAATTGGAAATTATAGGTTCGGCGCATGCAGTAAACAAATTCAGTAAGCCGAACCGTTAATCAATTGGTAGATTCGGCTCATAGATGTGAGCCGAACCTCAACCTGTTTCGCCGAACCATGATTCAAAAAACCTAACTTTTGATAATTGAGAGCTATAAAAGTGAGATTAAGTATAGGATATAAGTGTACCTGTGTATTAGAAGCATTGGGTTCCTCATCAATGTCTTCATCATCAGGATTTGGCTCATAAAAATCATCATCTTGAGTTTGTGTTTGAGTTTGAGCTTGAGTTTGAGTGGGTGTAAAATCATTCTCATAATCTAAGAAATCAGTCATTTCTGGATCATTGTTGTAGTTGATATGTATTTTCCTAGGTTTTTTAGATGAATGATGACCCTCCTCATCCTCCATTGAATCAAGAATTAAAATTTTCTCACTTTCTCCTTCTCTTTCTCTCCTTCTTAACCAAACCAAAACTTTGATTTTTTTTTCCTCAAATTTTTCATCTAAACAACTCTTATAATTCTGAAAATTATTTTAATCACTAAACAAAATATTTAATCACTAATCAAGATTATTAACACTAATACGTAAATGGCAGATTTGCCATTAAAGAATTTTTGGGTTAAGGGGTTATCTGATTTTGTTATTTCACAACCTTTTTTGTCTTCATTCAGTATGCCTTGGAAGATTTTGGTATGCCCAATATTATGGTTCTTAATTAAAAGCAGCAACGATATAACAAGCCTCACATCGATCTTGCGAGTTCCTCTCTCTTAATAAAAAAAAGAACAAAAACACAAAATTAAGTATAAGAAAACGAGTGACATTTATCAACCGAAAACAGAAACTTCTTCCTTCAGCACAAAATCTGCTGGACCATATTCTGATCAACTATCTCAGAATTCCTGTCAATCAATACGATGCCCAGGCTGATGATTCTGCTATCCATGGTATAGTTTGACCAAGCAGAAAAGATGACAACGGTGCGGAAGGTGAAAAGGATGCATTTGGTTCCAACACAGCAAACTTCTCCAGCAATTTCTTAACCACCTCACCGAGGACGAAAGAAAGACCTGAGGCCGCCAATCCGATGCTGACAAAGTACAATGTGGTCTTAATGTAAGATGAATTACTCCGTGGTGGTCGATGGGTATGTGCCTTCCCAATAGCAAGTAAAATGATGCATATCAAAGAAACAGCTGCAACACTCAACATCTTGTAATCTTTGTTATTGCTGTTGCGGAATGAGAAGCCATAAATGATGGGAGGCAATAGCCCAAAAACTAGGTATGATAGCACCACAACTATTGCATGCCTTCGAAAATTACGTCTACGTCCAAGTAATTCTTCATATCGATCAACTTTTTCATCTTCCACTTCAGTGACCCTTTCATGTTGGTCACTTTTCAGTTCCCCAAGCTGTAAATGCATGCATAAACATCAAACACAAGAAAGGCATCTTTTGGTTCATGTGATGAACACCTGAATAAAAAAACAAAATGCATGCTACTTTGTGCATCCCGAATAAACCAAGATGCACGTTCCGTACCTTTTCATTGATTTGAGAATTTAGCAGAAATTAATTTTGGTTGTTTTTTCTCTTCTATAAAACTTTTCTTCTAGTTGACTTACAATTAAAGAAAACAAACATTCCATTTTAAAAGTATCCACTAAGAAGGTACATAATGTGCACCCTGATTCAGTCGGGCTGCACAAAGTCGCACTCCAAATCTCTGACTATAAGATTATACGCGTCACATGCAAATCAGCTTCAGCAAATTACTTGAGCATGCAAGAATCTATAGATTGTGGAACCTAGAAATAACAAAATCAAGATTACAGAAGCAACCGAGATCTAGAAATTTGGAGCAGCTAATGAAAATGATCAACATCAGCATCTTGTTTTTTTATTATTTTCCACTATCCTACTCTTTCGTTAGTAGCAATGCAAATCAGTTATATGTCATAAAAGCATATAAAAGTCGATATCCTGTGAAGTTGAACAAATATCATATCATTAATCAACCAGTAGTGCTTTAACAGGAAATCACTCACCCCATGAATAATAACGAGAAGTCCACTCACAAGACTCGCCATTCCCAGAGCTACTATATTCACTGTAAAGCAAATTTCGAATTATGGAGTTTCCCATCACACTGTGATTTGGAATTTTTAAAAGGATAAGTTGTAGAATACTTACACGTGGTGGCATCAGCACCAGCTGCAGATGAAACAACACCCAAACTCGTAATAGCCTCAACTAACCCACCGTATACAATGCTTGTTAAGATATCCCATTCACGGGATCTTGTAGCTGTAACACTTCCTTGTTCATTTGCTAAGGATTCAGTTCCCCTGGCTGGTGGAACTAATGGAGCAGCTGGAACAATGTTGAGTTGCACACTAGGTGAATAACCTGATCCTTTTGGCGCGTCTACAATATCAAGTATCACATCGCCCCCTGTGTATAAAGGTTTATACATTATGACATTAAAATATGCCATTCGGTTTGGAAATATATATCGTCTTCATAACTAGTAATACCTGGAATATTCTTGATAGGTACATGTTCTGCTCCTCCAATGCCATCTCGTCTGTCTCGAAGCAGCAAAGCATCATTTTCAGACAAGGTCAGAATACCTTTGCCATCCACTTCGTTAGGAGTATTGGAATATTTGCCTACGGTAATAGTGAAAAAAGTATCAATATATTGCATATACTCAGTGAAGGATTTCAACCACCATACAAGGACGAACAACTATACCTCCATCGATCTCTTTCCTGCTACTCTTGAGGTTCTCCGTTGTGTCTCTCTGAATTTCTTCCATAGTAGTAGCTCCTTGCAAGGGTGAAACTATAACATTTTGCTCTTCCACCTCTATTTCCCCAATTGCATCCTTCACTTGGTCATTCCCGTGAGCTGGTTCCAGGAATGGAAATGTCGTCGACAGTGATGGAATAGACTCGTTCTTGGCATCTGCAAATATTATATCAAATATGAGGAAAAATTTCAAACATGAAAATGGAATATTCTAATACGGCTACTCTTTTTTATTTTTTTTGCTAAGTCAAACTAATACAGCTACTCGTATCATCCTAAGTAGGTACTTATTGTGCATGAATTGGGAGAATCAACCCAGACTATGGAGTTTGGACATTCTAAGATCAGGGGTTCACTCAAGCAACAAGTCCAGTTATCTTAGCAGGACCACCTTAATTTCGTTAGTGTTCGGATGATATGATTATTATCGTAGTGCATAGTTTGTTTGCTCCCAGCCACTCGTAGAAAGAGTGCCAAATATAAAACACTGCAAGATTCTCTAGTCTATCGGTTTTAATAGTAATGTCAATGGAGGCAAAAATGCTGCTGGTGGAAAATTCATTAAAATAGGACAGTATAAGAATGATTCTGGGTTATCCTTCTAATGCAAACCAAGATTCAGCGGTACCTGAATCTGCTGTTCTTTTACCGTCTCGGGGCACTTCGCCCACCAATTTCACTTCTTTAGGCAATCGGGTTCCCTGATTTGGTGAAGGTGTAGGCTGCGAAATCGAAAGACTTTCTTCATCATCAAATCCAAAACACCGAAATAACCTAAAACCAGCCACTGTTGAATCCAGCAAAGAAATTGAATTTGGTGATTCTTCCTTGAACAAATCAACAATAAAGAACCAAGAGACTCTTCATGATGGTGGTACCAATAAACCATTAGACAAATATGATAGTTTGTGTACAATATCACAGAGATATACCTGTTGGAATGAAAAAGCTGAAGCACGAGAAGCATCGGAAAACATCATTTCTTCTTTCATTGGTGTCAGGTGCACCAGGGATAGCACCTGCATAGTGACCTTGACTGTTACTTGAACTGATAGAAGGATCAGTTTTCAAAATCGATCTAGTCGGGGTTCCAAATTTCTTAGGTTCTCTAGTATCTTCAGTAATGGGCACTGATCGTTTCCTTTTGCGTAAGATAACCCTCTTCGTAATGCAGGCTTTACAGTTAGGACAGATCAGATCATGTGTCTCCTGCTCTTCTATTACTCTCTCAACATCCCATTCAATTACTTCTTCTGTATTACTCACTTCAACTTCTCCAAATTGTACATGCTTATTACCGACAAGTTTGACATTCGAATACCCATTTTCTAAAGGACTTTCAACATGAAAACCAGTTTGCTCTACTTCATTTATTAGAGTCTCGTGGAGATTTGTTCCATTAACCAGACTCTTTTCAGCGTTTGGGCTACTCACTTCAACCTCTAATTCATCTTTGGTTGGTGCATTCCCAGCAGTGGAATGCTCGGCAGATGGAGACCCTATCTCATTTGTCCTATTAGTACCATTGCCAGTGGAAACAGCAGCTACAATCATATGCCAAATTTAGACATTTGGTTAGTGATAATGCGAACAATGTATTAAAGAAAGAATTGTAAATGTAAAATATTGAAAAACAGGTGGATGAATGATTTGCAAGCTATGACACAACCACATAGAGATTGTACTGTTCAAATTATGTTTTTGAGTTTTAAGTTCACTTATGCACCCAACTAGCAAGTCAACTAATGCTGTTCCCCACCTGATCAACACAGCTATCAGATCCACACTCTAAATCTGTAGGTTTTGCCTAATTCATATGCACCTCAAATTGTGTATGTTCCTCTCCATTTTTTGTTGAACGCCACTTTCATTACCTACCACCTTGCTACACACATAAGATTACGCTTGGAACTATGACAGAATCCGTAAACAAACAAGCCAGAGCTGGAAGTAGATACAGGATCCATTATCTTGACTAGCCTTTCAAAAGCTACATGCCCTTTCTGTTAATTTATATTCAACTGACCTTTCCTTTCTAAATCAACAAAACAGTACTCCTGCCGACTTAGTGTTTCCATATCCGTCGTCCTGTGGAAGTGTCCCTTAGGATTCTGAATATGCTGATCAATCTTAGTCTTAGAAGAACAACTTTCCATTCGGTAGGTCCAAGTGCAATGTCGACACTTCCAGATTCCTTCAATCAAGAAAATGCAACGTAATTGTATTTATGGCAACCACCAAATTGCCAGAAATGATACACTAATGAAGTCAGGATTGATCAGAAGACCACTAATTAGCTGATGTGGTCTAAATTGTATCTATGTCTTACTATTGCAAAAAAAACTGAAAATCTGCTCTACCGCTGAAGGTCTAAATTAGCTTTCAATAGGCACTAGCTAATTATTAGCTGTTTCTGAGTAAAACTCTAAACCTCAAGACGACAAGTACTATTAATATCTCTTATGGGCATGTTTTTTGATTGCTCGATTCCTAAGAAGAAACAATTTAAGATCAAAAACTCTTTTGCATGAAAGATCGAAAACAGCTATTGAGCAAAGCAAACATAATAATACATGGGTTAAGGATAAGCTAGAACAATTAAGAAGCAAGGGATAAAATTACAAAACTTATGGTAGTAATAGTAATAAGATAATGAAACAGGTACAACTAGAGAAGATAAAGATCCAGCATGGGCAATATCAATATCAACATCAAACAGATAATACTTCATTTTATTGCATTGAAATTCCTGACAACCCCTCAAATTTGAGGCATGATATTGATAGCAATAATAATTGAGATGAAGTTTGACTTGAGCAATAAATTCATTAAAATAGAGATAAATAAAAAATGAGTATTGGGAAAAAGAAGATAACAAAAATAATTAAGAAGAATCAGGAAGAAGTTTGACATAATTAGCTAGCCTGTAAAAAAAAAAAAAAAAAAAAAAATTCAAGTAATGGAAATTAGAGGTAGAACTTGGACCGAGTTTGGTTACCTCTTCTTCTGAGACTGAGACCAGCAAGTTAAATTCTTATGTTCAAAACCTCCATAAATAAATCAAACTTGTGTTTTTTGGTTTAACCCAGTAGAATTTTTTCATGATTTTAGAGTGGAAGTAGATGATAGCAAGATTGAGATATCCCTCAGAAATCACAAGCACACCAACAACAAGAAGTAGACATAGTACCACAAAGGAAAAGCTAGCAAGGGGGCCCTCAATTTTTTTTCTCGCCCGACAGAATCGAGGGTGGGTATGTTTGGTCTTCTTACACGTAAAATGATTTTAAATTTGCTCAAAAATAAAGTAAAATTATATTTGCTCGTTCTAGCCGTGATCAATTGGAAGTTTGAAACTGAATTCGAAAAATGCATACCTTTGATTTCGTCAAAGCAAACACTTCTCTGATCTGATGACGACGACGATGATGGTAATGAATGTTCATCTTCATCTTCTTCTTCTAGTTCTGGATTTTCATCTTCCTTAGCGACATTAGTGTTCAGTTTTGGTAGAACTAGTTCTTCTACATGAACTGCAGCTGCTACCATATTTAGAATATCATTTTCTCCAACTTCAATCTGTTGCTGCTGCTGCTGCTTACTATTTATCCTGATAAGATTATCCACCTCCACCTCCACCTCCACCTCCACCTCCATCTCTTCATCTTTTTCTTTTCCTACCGGTACTACTACCTCCTCTCCATGATCAAACTCTGAGTTTTCCTGTCCATACTCTTCCTGCCCCATTATTATAGATAACAAAATTTGCTGCTACAATAAATCACTTTATCAAATGCTTATAGTATCCAAACACAACACTATCCCTGCAGCGTTCTAGCTAAGCTTAATCAAGCTTAGCTAGCCTCTCTAGTAATGTGGAAACAAAACCAACGAATAGTTTTGATTCTTCTCAGAGTTTGAGCGGAACTTTTTGTATTTTTGTTTCTGATAAATTTCGGACGACGCAACGAGGCACAGGCACAGGTATATCCCCGCTCACATATATATATAATGTGCAGTAATGCTCGCCCAGTATCCCACTTTTACACCACCACCTCCCTATGCATTGACTGTCTCTCTATCCTTTGCACATTGCACCCACCCTTTTTCTCTCTCGTTTTTCATGATCCGTTTATTATTTTATTTTATTATTCAAGGTATGGGAAACTTATACGGCAGTATTTGAACATGTAATGGAGTATTTTATTTTATTACTCAGGGTTGGTTACTCATCACGAACCAACCAAGGGAATCACAGCGGATATATGGAGTTGATTATGTCGTAAGGGGTAAAATAACTCTATCTTTCATGTCAAATTCTGCAGTACTGCGTCATCAGTGACTCGGATCTCCCAGAACGCATCAAACCTGTGAGAAACAAGAATGACCAACTGAACTAGCTACCCATTTTTATTGTTTGTATCATTATTATTATTATTGTTTTTTTAATGTGAAGACGGAAAAATCGTCCTTGAAAAGGGTTTCAGTTCCATTCCGATATCTAAAATCTAAGTGATTATATTTCTATAATAAGGTTTAATCGAGGACTATTAATATTATTCCCGTCTAGATTGGCTTCATAAGGGATGTCCAAAGGGTGGGTGTTCGAGAGACTATTTCCTTGAGATTATAACATGTGTCCCCCAGTTTATGTATATTTTTTAATTTGTATTTATAAATAACATCTTGATTTTTAAAGAGGTTGAAAAATTGTCTAGCCAGTCATGATGCCAATTCTAAGATTGGCAACATTCTTTTTAATAGGGTTGGTATTGTAATTCATAGGGGGATCGGGGCTCAGCTTGTTGCTAGGCTCCTAACGAGTTTCTTATGTAATAATTTCTTTGATGATGATTAATAAATAACTTCCTGCTTTTTCATTTATAAATTTCCTTTCTTATTTAGTTTTTTTACAGTTTTTAAAAGTTTTTTATTTTATTCTTAAAGTTCATTTTTTCCAAGTTTTAATTTTTAAATTTTTAAATCTTTTTATTAAAAAATGACACAGCCATCACGCTCGGTAAATTATGACCATGACGACTTTTATAAGTTTCAAGAAAGTTGTAGGGTGCTAAAATTTTCATGAAAGATCATCTTGGTCGATGTACAGTTCCTTGACGATGATTCTTAAAAACTTGAGGAGTTACCTTGTGTCGTCGTAGTCTTTAATTTCAACCATAACGACTCTTCTGAACTTTGAAACAAAATGTGGGCTTGCATAATTTGTCATTACAGTTGTCATGGTCCTAAATTTTAACCATGATGACTTACTATTTTCCTAACCATATAAGACAAGTCGAAAAATGTTTATCCTATATGGAACTCGGTACGCTACCAAATAACTTGGTACCTCAATTAGCAATGTCGAAAAAGTCGTCATGGTATATCAGATAATGATGACGATTTTTGATAGTGACCTTCAATATTTTTAGAACATTTTCCAGAAAATTTGGGGATATCTCATGCCATCATGGTCGAAATATCGTTGATTCTGACGATTTGGATAAACAAACCTAGAATCTTTTATAAAAATAAAATAAATTAAAATGAAAAAAAATGATTAGCCCCTATTAATAAATAAAATTGGAAGTGACAATTCTGAAGTTAACAAAAATATATGGATTTAAAGAGTTTTGATTTCATGTTGACTAGGAATATATATAAGTAACCCTAGTTTGTTTTATTATTTAGTCCTGGATCAACTTTGTGTAGTCCTCGATTAAGCCTGCTTTTATATGATAAAAAGGGATTATTCTAAATGGTTATTCGGTTGTGTTTGCCACATAGTTTTTTAGTTCTAAATTTATACTCATTTGATCCCATAATAGTAAGTTGGATATATGTAAGGTTAAGTTTTTCCGAAATCATGATAGATTACAAATAATTTAAGAAAAAAATAAAAATATTTTTCGATTTTGGTTGATTGAATAGAGTATCGGATACTCTGTCTTTATCGAATTCGTCATGCGTACAACGTTCATGGTTCCATGGATGTCGCTTTCCAAAACACGGCGATCATCCTGAAAGTAGTACGACAATTTCATTATGCCAGCGGGTGACGGATGTTGTAGTTTCATACATGAGTCATATGCACCGTAAAACCTCTTGAGAAAAATTCATGTAAAAGATGTATTAAAACTAGTTAAAACTAGAATAAAAGGTGGATTTATATATAGTCAACGGTGACTCTACAAAGAGTCTTTTTGTCCATGAGTGACTCTTCGTGTTTAATGGTAACTCTTTATAATACTTGTGCACCAAGTATTTTCTTAGATAAAAAGGCATGACCCAAATACACCTCTTAAAATTCAAATTTGAAAAACAATTTTCACTCATATAAAATAATTTTGTACTATGGTTTCCAAGTATGTGATTAAGTTTATAAACTTAGAGATGATTCATGCTTATACAACAGTGGCAGTGCTTTTTTTATTCTTTTGTGTGTGTGTGTTGTGCCCTTGTAAGCTCTTCTCGGCCATGCTATCTTGACATACAGAGAGAGTCATAATTGATATCCAATCTTCTAACCAGAGCGTCTAGGGGTGCTGGTGTAAATGTAAATGTGATATGGACCGTATCAATACAATCTGGTACTGACTTATACTCGCTCTGCTTGTGGAAAAAGAATTACCATTACGTTTTAAAATGGAGTATAAAGAATTACTATTACGTTTTAAAATGGTTTAATCGGTTTTATTTAATTTATCTTTTATACATTTAATATATAAATTCAACACAATAAAAACTAAAAATACCTTAATTGGCAATACAACCTGTATGGGATAGTGGCAGACAATTTCACTAAATCTACCAAATGGAGTTTGTATCAGCAACGGTTAATACGATATTTGATACCGCGAACCATGATCGTAGCTCCTCAAATGCTCAGAAAATGATTTCCCGAATGCCATAACTCATCGTACTTTTACCTTGTGAACGACAGACTTTTATGCTGCAAGTCATGGCTGTAGAGGTCACGGGCTGTTGAGGTCACACTCGTGAGCATAACTGTCATTCTCATTTCTCATATGGACGCTGAAACAAAAGCCATTACTTTAGAGTTTGGCCTTTGATGCACCTGAGAAAATGGAGTGGAAGGACAATGATGCTGAGCCCAAAACCAAAGCCATCACTTTTCAATGATGCTGAAAAAGTGATTAAAGCGCCAGCAATGAAGTAACTTCATATTTTTTTGGAGACTCAGGCCCCTGTATTGTAGATTAAAGACAGGATGAATAGTTTCGACTAGGTACAAGAAAAGAGCTTACTAAGAAAAGTGCAGATGAGATTGCACGTACACTTTCTGGCCAGTTTAGCTTTTAAAAACCATGTCTTTGACCGGTGGTTGTCTATTATCTCTCCTTTTTCTGTATTGGCGAGAGAGAGTCCACTCGTCCTTGGTTATTTAGCTTTTGGTTTTTCACTTGCACAAAAGATCAGAAGAGGTCACGGGTTAGACAGACACACTGGACTTATCTGTTAACAAACGCACCCATCATTTTCATCTTTTGCCTTTTTTTTCTTTAATTTTCCCCATGTGACATGAGTGCGTGTATGGTGACATCAATGTGCTCCAGTTTAAGTTCTCTTTATCCAAAGTCCTCAACTGCCAACAACATAACATATTTTTCAGAAATTGTTGCTTATAAAAAAGAAAAAGGAAACAGATGAGAAAAATAGTTGTTGTTTACCAAATAGATGCTCACAGTCACAGATCATTACAGATATATCATATATACAAACAAATTGGTAGTGATTCAACGGTATTCATCAATTGCTGCTGGCTCTAATTAAACTAGTATAACAGATCGCATTAAATTGCATTCCAACTCTAACTACATTTAGGAGCCAGACAACAACAAAGAGGGGGGCTAAAAAAAACACGTGGGATTTTGAAGGACTAAATGCTAAAATTTAAGTGGACTAGATAGAAAATATAAGATAAAACTAAAGGTTTTTATATGGTTTGATGAATTTTAGGGGGGCTATTCATGTTCTCCAGCTCTCTCATTTGGTTCTTATTATACAGTCCAGTAAAATCCTCTGCACCTCTTATTTTTCTTCTCGTCCCACACTGCCTTGAACATATTATGTTCTGCCTTTTCTTGTTTATAGTAATTTTAAGTATGCAAAATAAATAAATTAGCATTAGGAAAATCGGTTTTGGGTTTTGGTGAAATACATTAGTAATTCGTAGCTTTCAAATATTCCCTCTATTTTTAAAAAAGAGTTAATATCACTTTTTCATTTTAGCATATAAAGATGGAATATTCTTTATTCCCAACCACCACCAACCTACTAGACTTAGGTTAAAAAATAAAAAAGTAATATTAACTCATTTTTAGAAACGGAGGGAGTAAGATATTATCCATCCATAAACACCACTGAGTCTGCTAGACTTAGCTAGCCTTTGCAAAACCTAAAGATTTTGTTATCGGAAAGTATAAGCATTGCCCAGTTGAAGTGCAACAATATTTAAATGCATATACCGATATATGTACGAAAATATCACATCTACACCAGCACCACCTCTCTATCAATAGGCAATAATATTCGCAGTCAGAATTATCTTGTAAAAACATATGGTTACGAGCTAGTAAGACTTACGCTGAGTTTGGTAGTGCCTTTTTTTTTTTCAAAAACACTTTCAAAACATATTTATAGTAATATGAAAAAAGTTTTTTGTTGATGGTGGTTTTTAGTTCAGGGTTAAAATTGTAAAACCTTGCATTTAATATGCTGTCACTCTGTAAAGAGACATGCCCATGTAAAGTGACGAGTGTTCAACCTCTCCACTGGCGCATTTATTGAGCAACTCAATATATTCACATGAAATTTATCCAGAATGGTGCACGTAGCAACAGCCCCAGATATTCTGTAAATTTTGGCACCTTGCATGTATTATGCAGTTAATATAAGTTTCTTTGAATGCTTTCTGTGCTATGTTCCCCGGATGAACCCTTAATATTGGTATGGCATGACAATTTGTGTTCACTCACAACAGAGTAGCACGAATTTCCAAATATCAAGGTTAAGGTCCTTACACAAAAGTATTCAATCGGAAAGCATACTGCTCTCTGGAAATAAACTTAAAGAACTCCGTGTCAACACATAGAATTCAATCAATTTTGTGATAATTCACAAGATTCAGATACTACCCTAACTAATTTACAAAATTACGGTTTTACGCCCTACGCAGTATATTAGACCTCGCTTGTCGAAACTAAGCCTAGGCGAACTAGGCAATTAATCCGTCATGGATTAGTAGGCGCAAAATCCTACCTACAATCAGAAAACAAGGAATAAAAGGAGCCGCGGAATAGGAGCAGCAACAAAGGGAGGTGTGGCCATGCCATAGGCCAGCCGGCGCCACTTGCAAGTGGCCACACCCCATGCTGCTCGAACCGGCCCCTATTTCCCGTCGACCAATCAGGTCGCCTTAAACCCGCTACACGCACATGAGTTGTGGTTGGTCCCATACTTGCCGGCCCTATTTCCATCGACCAATCAGGTCGCTTAAAATCCGCCACACGCACACTAGAAGTGTGGCCACACCCATGCTTGGCCGACCCCTCTTTCTAATCGACCAATCAGGTCGCTCTAAACCTGCCACAATATCAAAAGAGGCAAAGTTGCGCCAGATGGTCACAATGCCAAATTGGCTTTCCAAAGTCGCGCCAATACGCTAATTGGCATGCCAAACATTCCAAACGTGCCATTCTGCTCCGGCATATTAGTGACATGCCGAACATGCCATGCGTTGCCAAAACGCTAATTGGCATGCCAAACATGCCAAACGTGCCACTTTTCCACAAAAGCATGCCGAACGTGGAAACGTACCATAAATAGCGCGCCAACGTGCTAACCCACTTCTTGTTCGTGGCCAAATGCCATAACATATTCCAATTAGGGAATTCTAAACACGGCTCTGCCTTAGTGGCGTTAGTTGAAATCCTAATTTCCAGTCGTGGCCCAATTACGCTACTTTGTCCCTACAACATGCCACGAGCCATGTGGGACTCGCCAAACCCTAAAAACGGCGTCATTCTATAATCACCCGTGGTCATCCTTGCGCCTGTGGTTATTCCCATATTATGGCCTGCCATAATTCCTTTAATATGGCCATGGCACTGATTGCATAAAGCATCACCGTGTCGCGGCCATGCCACACGCGCTAATTAGGATTTCGATATGCCAAACCCTAATTTAGCTAAAGTTTCCACGCCAACTAAGTCAAGTAATTCTCCTAAGGCCTTAAGTTTGATATAGCAACAGGGCCAATGTTGCCAGAGCCATATTTGGATCTAACACCAATATGCCAAAATAGCTGTCATGGCTATGCCAGGCGCCACTATGCCACTGGCATGCCGCTATATGCCGCTACACTATTGGCATGTGCCAATGACGCCACTGTGCTACCATCAAGCGCCAACATAATGTGGCCATAATCAATGGCCACCCTTTCTCATGAGTTACGATCTCAGCCGTCCAAATTCGTCACAGAATTGACAGGCATGTGGAAAGTTTTTGGCGACCAACTAAGACAAGCCAAATAACATCACGTGTTATTTTCCTGTGGCAAGTCTCCTGACTTTGACTTGCCGCACATAGCAACCTGCTACATGTTTTCCATGAAAACACTCGAGACATCAAACATGTCACAAACTGGGGGATGCTTATCAGGGTATTGGTCTGGCGGTTTACAGCGTGCAGCGTGCAACACGCCCATTATAAGAAAGTATCAGAAAGCAGCGCAGTTAGTGGCGGCAAGAAGTAGTGGGTATAAACTAACCAGTTCCCTCCATAGTGGGAACATGGTTTCTGACAGTTACGCATAACCTCACTTCTCCATCACTCAATCACTCCTACTTTCTACGAGATCAGGGTGCGTTCAATGTGACTTGTATAAATAGGTTTTACCTATTTCAACAAAACGACAAGTTTTGATGAGAACAACAACACAGTATTCAGAAAATACCAAGGAACTGATAGCTTTCATTCCGCAAGCCATTTTGATACAAGTCATAAAATAGCCACACCTTCAGAATTAACCATTCTGGTCTCAACACCTTCTTCGCTTCCCTCCCTAAGACCAACCCTTCTCTTTCATTTTGTGACTGAAGCAAGACTGGAATGGCCATTTCTTGGTTTAGGCCAGAATTGTACAGATTGATCTCTCGAATCTAAAGTACTCCCTTGTAGTGCATTTGTTTTAGGTTTAGATTTATTTTTCATCCACACATCCAAATTTACCAAAACCAGCAGAAACAATTTTTACCCAAAAACAACTGGCGACCACAGTGGGAGATTAATCTCTCGGTTGCGATATCAATTTTCGATTTTCGATTTCATTTTCTCAATTCCAATTTCAAGATGGTAGAGCTTAGATCCGGATCAGCAACAAGCCCTGATGCCACCAACGCTGAGAACGTCCTTGGTATCAACGTCCCTTCCAGTGGCATCAATTTACCACATGTCAGCATGACCAACACCAGTGGCGCAGAAAATGTTCCCTCAGGCGTTACACCTCCGATCACCAGAGCCAGAGCCGTTGCCGCCACCCCCAATATTTCTTCAAGCGTGACGCCCCCAGTTGTCACCAGAGCTGCCACCACTCCACCATCGGGACGAGAAACTGGAGGAACCAGAGGAGGCCAACCCCCTATTACCATTGCTGATTTGATGGAAAGAAAGGAAGCTCTTGCTAAGGCTCAGACAGACATGGCTTCAACTCAGAAGGAGGTACTCACTTTCCTCAAGACGCTAACGGAGCGACTACCGCAGGAACCACGCCAGTCTTTAAAGTATTGAAAAAATTATTTCTAAAGAAAAAATAGCCAAATATAATTAAGGGTTGTGGTATGGATATTTGAACCTCAAGCTTGTATATTATATCGGTTCAGTAGATAGACTGATGAGCACGAAAGTGCGACACATTTTCACCCATAAATACATTAACTGGGACTCATTTTATCACTAATAAACTTTTTTGTAGGTGTTTTTGTGAAATAAGCTCTTATAGAGAAAGTTGCTCGAAAAGTGGTTTTTGTACCCCGGAGGACGCGTGTTATTCGGACTCTCATCGCTGGTTAAGGGGCACCTCAATTACTAAGGGGTAAGCCAATTACTATTCGCACCCCAAGAATTACTAAATATACCCCAAATTGCTAAAGGGATGCTGGATATGGATAAGGGGCAGTCATCTTCTTCGTTTGAATTTTGAATTTTGGCGGGAAAATGGCTGCAGAATTAAGGTTGAAGATTTGAAGGCGTTAGGAAGAGACTAAAGCGTTGAAATCAAATGGGCTTGTTCCTAGTACCCAAACAGAGCTGGTATGGGTCTCTGTTTTGATTTAAATTGGTTAGAATCATGGATCTGAAGCATCATAGTTTTGGTGGGAAAATGGGTTTTAATGGAACATAATTAGGGTTGATGTTTTGAAGTTGCTGTACTGAGACTCAATCGCTGAAATTTCATGGGACGTCTTGATTAAGATTTATAGGAATGATATGATCATTATTTTGGATTAGAATTGGATGGAACTTCAATTTGAATCACACAGGGAGTTACGGGTTTCTTTTTAAAATTCGAGAGCTTATGTGAAGAATTACAGGGAGTTTTGGCGAGATTAAATCGTTGGGGTTGACTTGGAATAACCTTTTTTGATCTAAACAGGCGTGGTAGGGTCGTTAGCTCGATTGACGCGTTTAAATTCCTTAAGGAAAATCTAGACTGTCCATGTCAGTCTTAAAAAACAATCGCGGCCGCACGATTTGGCCACGCAATTAAACAAGTTTAGCTTACTTCTACCAAAAAAAGGCAATCACCGTGACGACCACCAGCGGGCCCACTAGCATCCCACATGGTCGGATTCCCTTCAGCTCACCCGCAACGCCTTTGAATGTTAGCCGTAACATGGGTGATCGCGCTGTTGAAAAATGAGCTCAAACGAGCTAAGACCGGCAAAAACGGTCTCAAAACATCACGACCGCCCAACTTAGCTAGCCTAGTTGGACGTCTTAGATCTTCCTTCGAATAATTAAAGAAGTGCTAATGTGTTCACTGTCGACCAACTCCGCCCCTGGTCGATCGAATTGCTCATAGAAATCCCAGAGCGCATCAAATCATCTACCAAAAGTAGGGTGAATGTGCCCGTTTTAAAACCCTAAGTTGTGTTGCGGCAACACACTATTTTCGCAAATCGATCACAACTATCCATCTTCGCCGGCCATATTGAGTGGCTTAGATTCAATTTTAGGCGACCCCGAGGGTGTCAACGTGATTACCGTCGACCCACCTTTACACATGGCTGACCGGCCTACTCAAACTAGCGCTCAATGCCTTGAATTGATCGCCCAAAAGAGGGTTGGCCGCACGGCTCCTAAACCCTAAATTGGATAAACGACGTTATGCAACTGCCGCAAATCAATCGCGTTCTTCCATCTTCGCCATCTTAGTCGAACCACTTAGATCGGATTCTAAATGGCCAACAGGGTGACGATGTGATCACCTGCAACCCCTCTTCCGTGAGGAGCGACCGGCCAAGCCACAGCTTGCTCATGTGGCCTCTGAACGATCACCCAAAAGTATCCATTCTCACTACTTGTATAATTCAACAGCAGTAATTAACTGCCGCAAATCATCTCAACCACTCAACTTGGCTAGCCGATTTAAGCGGTCTAGATCTAAACTGGATCGACCGATAGGATTTTAGAATGACTACTAGTCACCAATCTCCTATAGGGCCTGACCGGCCACTCCCTGGGATGTTGCGTAGCTTCTACCAACTCCCTGAAATAGGACGGTCACGCTCCTTTTAAGACGCTAAGCTTCGCGACTGACTTAGACGAGCTTAGAAACAATGATGCTTTATATGCATCGATTGTAAACGATGTTTTATAAATATTATTTCTACAAATAATTTTGACCTAAAAGCACCATGTGCTGCTTTCAACGGCAAGTCTCACGACTTGACCATTTACTCGAGACATCAAACATGTCGCAAACTGGGGTATTGGTCTGGCGGTTTACAGCGTGCGGCGTGCAACACGCCCATTACGAGAAAGTGTCACGAAGAACGGACGGTTAACAGTAATGAAAGTAGTGGGTGAAAGTGTGACCAGTCTTCCCTCATAACGGAAACGCGATGATCACCACCTTCTGCACAACCCCACTTCTCCACTACTTAACTTCCTCCATTTCCAATGAGATCAGGGTGCGCTCAATGACTTGTATAAATAGGTTTTCAACCTATTTTAAACAAACAAGTGTTATCAACACAGGTATCCAAAAACCATATTCTGATACAAGTCATAAAACATCCACACCTTCATAATTCAACATTCTGATCTCAAACACCTTCTTCGCTTCCCTCACTAAGATCAACCCTTCTCCTTCACTTTGTGACCGAATTGAATCTGGAACGGCCGTTTCTTGGTTTAGGCCAGAGTCTTACAGATTGATCTCTCGAATCTAAAAGTACTCCCGTGCAGTGCATTTATTTAGGGTATGAATTCGTTTCTCATCAACACACCCAAATTTACCAAAAACAGCAGAAACAGTTTTTACCCTCAAACAAGAAGTTATCATGAATGGTCTACGAATGAGATTAACTGGAGTACCATTTTGGCCTCGTGCATAACCCCTATCTGGATAGTACAATGCCAAGTTTCGACAAAGAGATAAATCTTCCTTTAAAAACGCTCGATATCCTTTTTTCAGCCATTTGATACTTATTGAATCTTACTTTGTCTAGAACCTCTAATGTCTGAGTGAAAGCTTGTACAATTTTAGTCAACTTTGGATAGATACCATCGGCTAAGAAATAACCTATTTTATATTGGTGAGCGTTGACGACATAATTCCATGAAGGTGCTACCCCCTTGTACATGTTATCAAAAAGGGGTAAGTGTGCCAACACATTCAAATTGTTATTTGACCCAGGCATTCAAAAAAAAAAAGCATGTCAAAACCATAAATCGTATGATGCCACCGCCTCCAACACCATATAACTGTGTTTCTCTTTACCCAGATAAGTTCCTTGCCAAGCTTTTAGATAATTCTTCCATGACCACTGCATATAACCAATACTTCCTAATATTTCACGCAAGTATATTTCTCCAAAAGTCAGACAAATTATGTTGCAAAATCTTTTTAAATAATAATATATTGTTGTGGCACCCATTGTTGTAGTAATCGACACTATCAGCAATTATACTTTTGCACAAACATGTCATCACCACAACTAATTTCATATACGGAGAATTCTCATCACACCAGTTGCATTCGGACGTTGATGTCATTCTTCATCCACTTCAAGTAATTTTCCTAACACTTTTTGGAATAAACACTCCTTTATGCCTAGACGTTGTTTGAATTGTCTTGAAGTATAACCAGTTCCAGGTTTGAAATAATCATTTATCAATTTCACATCATGCGATACCCTACCTTGGCTAAGTACACTCTGTGTCTGCACTTCCTTAGGCATCGGTTGACGAATAATACACTTACGTTCATCCAAACATAATTGTGTAAACAATACTAGAGATTTTTATTCTTCATCACTTGAAGTATCCAATTCAATTCCATATGTAAGTCTCACATAAGCACGCTAGACTCATGGTGTACCTTTGCAAACAAGAATTTTAGTTTCAATTTCTCTATACCATACATGAAATACAATTCAATCAACATTCAACCCCAACGGAATAGTAGTTCATAACCATTTCTTTTGACATTGATCAATAGATACATCACAAAATAAATAATAATCATGGATTTCTAGCTTCACATATGCTCTAATGTTGTTATGGGTTACTCCCTCTGTACCTATTACATAGGCGGAATTTTGAATTTTACTTGTCTCACTGGATCGGCGGAGTCCTATTTCCTAGATGAATTTTTCCTAAATACCCTCATTTATTGTGTATGGAAACCTGTTTTATGAATAGGACAAGGGGTAAAATAAGAAAAAGTATGAAAAATGAGGAATTTAAAGCAACTTTCTTAATCTAAGAGAATTGGTCCCCTACGCCTATATATATGATACGGAGGGATTATATACAATGTAACTAATCAACCTAATATCAAGAATTTCATTATTATCAAAATACTAATTTCACTACAAACCCTAAAAGTAGAATGACTTAGCTTTGATGAATTTGTGGATGGAAATCGAAATCGAAAGATACTACTAAACCACCTGTAGTTATTTAACAAATCCTTTTAATTTGGCGCAATAAATCAAACTAAACCATCTTCAAATCAAAAGGGGAAGAAATGTATATGAGAGTTGGTAGTTAATAAAAGAGGGAGTGAAGTAGGAGAAGTGTCAAACTCGCGCTTCTCCTGAGTGTTTATATCCCGAAAACGAAACTGAGTATCCGTCTAATTGAATTCAACGCTCTGACCAAGACGGAAACTCAGTATTCGTTTTATACCATATGAACACAACCTGAATTACTGTCTCATTAGGGCTAAGCGAAGCCATTATCCTTTTCTTTCTTTTTTTTCCTTTTGTGCTTGACTATATTTAAGCTATAGTCAAGCAAAATGATCAACCGTTGTCTTTGGCCTTACCTTTTAGTATTTATAAAGAATAATGTTAATGTAGTATGTGTCACATGTAACAGTACGAGATAATGTTAATGTAACAGTGTGGCACGATCTCCTCATATTTATATATTATTATATTTTACAAAATTATACACCACATTCACATGCCCCCAAATCCCAGTTAAGATATCTCCATGAGAAGTCATCAACTCCTACTCCCTAGAAAAATAACATCACAATTCGTTGTTGCCAATCGGATGTTCACATGTACCCATGCTGGAACTATAGTGGTGACTCATTTCTGATTATTGACTTTATAGTCTGAACTATTACTAATACGGTTGAACTTGGAGGGAGGGTTGACATGGGAGATCACGTATTGGCCACAAATCAATTCGTATCTTTTATTGTTATTTTTGTTCTTATTTTCTGGTAAGGATATCTTTTATTGTCGGTTTGAATTTTGAAGATCTAATTAGGATGTTCACAGTTCGTTGGAAGTTTCTTTTGTGTTATCTCTGGTTTCATGAATTAGAATATGGGTTTGATTTTTGTTCTCTTGGATCTTTATATATATCAAAGAACTTCTATCTGCTTTTCAGTTTTTCTTTCTTAAGGTGGTGGCAGATATGCTGTTATGAATGGATGGAAAAAATAGTTTTCTATTTCTTTCTTATTATTGTTAAATCAAATAAACACTTCAATTTAATTCAAATCTTATAGTTGGAAGGTTGAATTTGTGGAATTTGCAAAATTCACGAGAACTGCATTTTTGGAATTTTCACAAAATGTGTAAGGACTTAGCCTGAGAAAACCATAAAAACTAGAATCCTTCACATAGTTTTGTTGATAACCGAAAGTGGCTTTTCAGGTCTTGTAAGGCCAGTGAGGCCAGCTTATTCAGAAAAAAAATGCTAAGCAGTCCAGTGTCAACTACCTGGGCAAAAAAAAAAAAAAAAGTTGTGACTTGTGAGAGAGCTAATCGTCGGCCAAATTCTTGTGGACAAGGTTGTATTTGGTTTTGTTTCTTCTTAATAATTCACATTCGTCCAAATTCTTTAAATATTACTCCCTCCGTTCTTTTTTAATAGGCCAGTTTTTATAAATAAAAGTTTCAAAAAAATAGGTCAGTTTCCTAATTGGAAAGTCAAATGTTATTTTAATTTTTTGGGACCACTTTTCTCTTAACTTCTTTTGATGACAAGTGTCATGTGGAGCACTTCACTTTACTTTTGTCATGGGGACCATTTCACTTCACTTCTTTTATTGACAAATGTCATGAGGACCACTTTCAATGATTAGTTCTCTTAATTTCCTTAAATTTCGCTAAAAACAAAACTGGCCTATTAAAAAAGAACGGAGGGAGTACTAGAACACCGCTACCACGGTGGGGGGCAGACCGAAGAAAAAAGGAAACACCGCTGTAATTGGACTGTAAAAGAAAGTTTGTGCCTAAAGTGAAAATATCACTTTTCCTGGACGAAGGGAGTACATCGTTTTATTTTATTTTTTATTTTTTATTTTGGTCAATCAACAAAAAAAAAACATGTTCGCTTACAAGATTAACAAAAACATCAAAATACATAAAAAAAATCAAGATAATCAAGACTCTAATACAAATAAGGATATCAACTACAAGTAGATCGTGAAGAGAAAGAGCAATAACCGCAGAGATACCCAATTTTTGATTATTTATAAGGGAGAGATGATGGTATATTTCAGAAATAATTCCGACCATTTGATTTGATTGTATTCTTCCATGATAAAAGATGCTCCAAGGAAGGAGTATTTTGTCCATAAACTTGTAGATCCAAACGAACTTGGATGCCCTAAATCCCAAGAGTATGAATTTAAAGTGATTTCGTGTTGAATCGTCGATGTTTTTGAATCGAGAGTAGCAAGTCACGAACCAGCCATCAAAGATCGAAAAACTCGCCCCACAACGACGAAGAAAAATCCCCCAAAACTGCGACGAAACATGTCGAAAGACACACAAAATGATGTAGAAACATCTTATTCAATAAATTATTACCTAAAACTAGAAAAGAAAAGGAAATCCTTGCTCAGACCTGGTCCGAAAGGACCAAATCTGAGCAAGAACTGAGCAAGAAAGATGAAAAGACTCTATGGTTTTTTTAGAAGGGAAGAGAAAAGAAAGAAGAAACAAAAAAGATAATTTAAAATATTAGTTTCTTTTACATTTTACAATTTTAACATTCGTTTTATTAGTTGCAATGGAAAATTAGTTGATGTATAAACCAAAATATGGTTACATAATGTGTTATGCATCCTTTGTGGTGGTTTGCGTAATGGCTATGGAATCAATTTTTGAAAATTTTGCCTAAAATGATAAACACCTCCGAATTTTTTGTGAAAACTTTAAATTTGATATGATTATTTGTACTCACTGTGTAGACTCTTTAAAATCTTACCAACGATATAAAATTTGTAAAATTCGAAAGCACGAATTTTTAAATATGTTGTATTCTAGTTTGCTTTCCAATTATACCCCTGAAAAAATATGATACATAAGGAATTATAATACAATTTGACTCTTACACCTATTTACCCTTCCTCTTTGGTTTATTTACGAAAACGTCTAATACCTATTTGCCCTTCCTCTTCGGTTTATTTACGAAAATGTCTAATACCTATTTGCCCTTTCTCTTCGGTTTATTTACGAAAATGTCTAAAGGAAAAAAAAGTTTGATTTAGAGGGGCATTTTTGGTTTTTCGGCCCGAACCATTTCCAATCTTTTTGTGTCAATTGATCACTCACATTTTACAAAAAAAAAAAAAGGACCATATAGAAGGTCCTCCCATACACGTCTGAGAATCCAGCCGCACTCACATATAGCGCGTACGAGCCATGAAAATCAGCATTTTTTTTGACACCATGCATCTGTTAGACACCTACACATCTCCCCTCATGCATTCTGTTTATAGAAACTAACAAGCAGAGTAGTTGTTATGTCATTATAACTAGCAGAGTGTAGAAACTAACAAGCAGAGTAGTTGCTATATCATTATTACTAGTAGAGTAGTTGCCATATCATTATTACTAGTTTTGGAAGAAATAGCTACAATTTACAATAGAACTTCTTTAATTAATCAGTGATACACCGATAATTTTGTTAAAGTAATATTTTTTATCGTCCCAATTTGGCCAGCATGTTGGTTTTTGTTATCTTATGCATTCATGCACAAGATAACACTCAATTAAAAAAATGGAAGAAATAGTGTTATATTGCATTGGAAATGCAAATTAATATAAATTTATCAAATATGTATTTATTAAGAGTGAAGTTTTGCAATCTCCATCGCAAGATAACACTATCTCTCCCATTTTTTTAATTGGTTTTGCACTTTCCCGATGTAATGATTGGGTGTGGATGCATAAGATAACAAAACTCATGTTAAATTAATAACCCCACTAAAATTATAAGATAATAAAAAATATTTAAGTTCCCAATTTCCAATAGGACCAACTGATATATGGATTAATAATTAGTGTAATAGCAGTACATTTTGATATTTTATTAAGATATGGATCCAAAATTCTTTATTTCTTGTTATATAACCTGGATAATTGAGGCCTATTAATTTCTTCTCCCAATTATGCAAATGGTTATGGGGTGTCTAAATTGGACAAAAAGACCAATCTAGCCTCAAATTATCCCTAATCTTAACTCATATAAATACAAATCATTTCTATTTTCAGCAAAAATTCAAAAACTTAAACTTATTTAAAAAAAAAAAAACTTTCTATATTCTTCTAATACCAAATCTATAAACCCCTAATAATAATAATAATAATAAAACTTTCTATAAACTTTCTATATTCTTCTAGGAAAGAGAAGCTCCGGCGATTGTGGGGGGGATTTTCAGGCGACTGAAAACCAGAAATCACCCCTGCCTTTGTCCGTGAATTCAACGCATACATCTCCCTGTTTCCTCTTTGTTTATTGTTTGATCGCATATAGGGATGCAAGACATAGTTCTTCTAGGGTTTTTCTATTTCTCATACTCAGCTTTCCCCTAGATTTTTCTATGCCCATAACACGTTCTTCAGCTTCATCAGGAATCCGTAGGAATGGCAGGCCTGATTCCCAATCCTCCATGCTCTCATCTTCGCAGAGTGATAAGCTTCCTTGTCCTTCGCAACTTTTGATGGCTGTCAAGGAGGTCCTGGTGGTTTGGGTTACTCCAGGAGTGGTTTAACAAGACATCTGAAAGACCACCACTTTCCAACAGAGGATGCCAGATTGGTTTGCATATAAAGGATTCGGACTAACGAGAGATGCTTCACAGCATGGGAAAGCAATCTGTTGGAGTTGGAATCCTGGTTATGCACCAAATGCATGACTACTCATACATGGAAAATGGCCTGCAAAAACAAGTTGCATTCTGCAGATGTCGTTCCAGGGCCGTTCAATGGAATTGGTGCAGATTTCCTGATTCATGGTGTTACGAAACCATGAAATGCTTCGCCTGGTGCAATGGATAACCCTGGTGCAGGTGTTTCAGTGAGTGAAGAGCTTGCAGGTGATGAAGAGTTTGCAGGCCTTAATGTGGAGATACTAAATCTGATGCTGCAACGACAAAAACCTACGACTGTTAGTATTCCTTCACACTGCAGGTTACATTTTTCGCGTGCTCTCAAGTCTGCTTTAGATTTTGTTCTAGATAATCCGATGAACATTGCGGCTTGGATACGATTGTTACTGCTGCCAATTTGTACACTAAACCTGTATGAACCTCAGAGTTCCAGTGAGGAATGCTCCGGTACGAGAAAGAAGTTGCAGACTGCTGCTATAAACAAAGCTTTGTTGGTTTGGAGGGAACCTGCCGGCTGCATCAGTTTGGTACAACAATTGCTTGGCCTGACCAAAAGAGCTTCTACACAGCGTGCTCCTAGCAAAAAGAAGACGAAGCGACATCTAGAAGCCTGTCGAAAAAAGCTGAGTTATGGCCACTACACAACATCAATTCGCATTCTTTCTTCCAGTGGCGTTGCTCAACCTACCGCAGACACCTTGTTCGAACTCCAGCAGAAACATCCATATGCTCCACCCCCTACTATATCCACTGAAGCTGTTTCAACACCTTCCCTGGCTGTTGATTCCAAGGATGTACTTGCAGCCCTAAAGAGATTCCCCAAGGGGACATCTTGTGGCAGAGACGGTCTCCGTGCTCAGCACTTGTTGGACGCCATGAGTGGAGCTGGTGCTGCGATTTCTGATGAGTCGCTGCTGTCGATTACTGGCGTCGTGAACCTGTGGCTTGCAGGTAAATGTCCTCCTTCCCTTGGTATATTTGTGGCCAGTGCTCCCTTAACCCCACTACTTAAACCTGGTGGTGGTTTGAGACCAATTGCGGTAGGCACCATCTGGCGTAGGCTGTGTTCTAAGTTAGCAGCTACTTCAGTTTGCAAAAACTTGAACAACTATCTTGGCAATCACCAATATGGAGTTGGCATCCCTTGCGACAGAGAGAGTATTCTACACGCGGCGAATAGATTGCTTGAAATGCATGGATCTGATAACACCAAATCTATGTTATTAATAGATTTTTCCAATGCATTCAACATGGTTGATCGATCCACTATTATCCGTGAGGCAAGAACACACTGCCCTAGCATCTCTCGTTGGGTTGAATTCTGCTATATGCAACCCGCCAGACTATATTATCAAGAGCACTTACTCTCCTCGACACAAGGGGTTCAGCAGGGCGACCCTCTTGGTCCCCTTATTTTTGATTTAGCTTTGCACCCTCTTATAGAGAAGATTGCATCCACTTGTATTTTGGATTTCCATGCCTGGTATTTAGACGATGGCACCATCGCAGGTGACACTATGGAAGTGTCTAAGGAATTGAAGATTCTCCAAGAGGACGGACTAGTCTACGGGTTACATCTGAATATTTCGAAGACTGAATTATTTTGGCCCTCTTATGACCCGAGAAGGGATTCCGATACTGCCTTTCCTGCGAATATTGGTAAGCCAAAAGATGGTGTTAAATTGCTTGGTGGACCAGTCATCCTAGATATGAACTTATGTAGTAATGTGATGTTGAACAGGGTTGACAAAACCTCTCAGCTCATTGACAAGATTCAAGAGCTGCAGGATCCTCAGTGTGAAATTTTTCTTTTGCGCAACTGTACTGGAGTTTCGAGGTTATATTTTGCCCTACGCACTACTTGCCCCCAGGCGATTCAGAATGTTGCCACGCGCTTTGATGATTATCTTATGCAGTATCTTTGTCGTCTTATAGTCGGAGATGGGGCTGGTTTTGGCTTAGTCCAACAGCGACTAGCCACTCTCCCCATCAAAGATGGTGGTCTGGGTATTCTTACTATGACAGATACTATGCAGTACTGTTACCTTGCATCTCAGGCACATACCCAGTTTTTGCAGAATTCTATTTTGAGGCTGCCTGCAACAACCGACTTATGCCTTGGTTTTCATACTACTTTACAGAGTTTCACACAAGCTTGTGAGATCCCCCTCCCTGATTTCAACATTAATGATGCCGCCCCCATTACATGAAGTCATTGGCAGCTATCTACTTTGGAGCTATCAGGGAAAAGATACTTACTCGCTTTTCTTTTTCTACACGTGAAGCTACTGTTTGGCAATGTAATAGATCTGATCATGCTATGGATTTCCTTAAGGAAATACCTATTCCTGGGCTCAACCAGGCAGTTGGTTCCAGGCAGTTTAGCTCGGTCTTACAATATCGTTTAGCTATACCCCTTTTTGAGGAAGGTAATAAATATACATGTTGTGGCAAACTCATGGATATCTTTGGAGACCACGCTATCCATTGTGCTAGCGAGGTCGGTCTTAAGTTCAGACATGATTTAGTAAAAGATATCCTGGCAGACATGTGTTACAGAGCTGGGGTTGCGGCTAGAAAAGAGGTTTCTTTGGGCGTCATCAATAATAAGGATTTTCGGCCGGCGGACATCATGGTTTATAATTGGGTGGATGGGAAGGATGTTTGTCTCGACGTCACTGGGGTCTCTCCGTTTACCAGTGCTAAGACACGCCACTTCATACCAGGTCATGCCGTTTCTGCAGCAATTAATCGCAAGAACACTAAATACTTAGATGTTTGCACTTCTCTCGGGTATGGGTTCGGTGTTTTGGCTTTCTCCACTTTTGGCGAGCTTAGTACGGATTTATTAACTTTCCTGAAGAGATTAAGGAATTTCATGGCAGGACATGATGCCAACTTTAAGATAGGCAATTCTCTTTTTCATAGGCTAGGAATCATTATTCAAAATGGTGTTGGTGCCCAACTTGTTGCTAGGATACCCACCATCTCTTGTAATATTGTTTTTGATTAATAAATGCCTTAGTGGCTCCCTTTTAATTAAAAATAAATAAATAATAATAATAAATTAATCGTTTTGTCCAACTATTACCGACCCAATAAAGGTAAGGTAAATCCCCATCAAACCCGTTATATTATTGAGATTTATTCATTGATTTACACATCTGAAACCCATTTTTGAAAATCGGAATTTCTGTTTTCTAACCAGAATCGATTTCTCTCCATCCATGGTATTCTCCGATTCTTCAAGCCTTAGAAGAATTCTTCAACAAATTCATGATAACATAAGGATCCATAAGTTCATCAACGATATTTGACCAATCAAGAGACAATTTATTCGCTAATGACATAATTATATAAATATGAAAATAAAAAATTTGGATATGAAAATAGTACCAATAGTTAGATCTTGAAAACTTATGTGAAATGGACTACTCGAACGTGTCATTTTGATACCAGGCGAAAAGGAAATTGTCAGACTTGTATATGGAGGGCAAAATAGTCATTTTACGAACCAACACTATTTAGGCATCCGAGACTTTTGTTCAGGGCTCCTTCAATTTCATTTTAATAAGAACTGTTTAGCAGGCATCCCAAATCTATTTGGATGGGTTCCTTAGCAATCAATCTCCACCGTTAGATGGTTTAGCTTGATAAAGACAAATGATATACACCTATATTAGATATGGATGAACCGTACCTAAACGCGTGTAACAAGTTGGCTCAATAATAGTTAACCGAAGTTAGCCATATGAACAATTTTAGCTTATCTATATTCATCTAACACTTCTAAATTCAATCAATTATGATAGATGAGCAAATGTATCTAAATGTGGTTTTAAGAAGACTCAATCTGATAATTAATCAATTATGATAGATGATCAAATGCATCTAAATGTGTTTTTAACAGAGTTGTTCAAATGTTCACTATCTCATAGAAATATTCATGAAGCATTTGAAACAAATTCAGCTTGGTTTGTAGGTGTACAAAGTACTTATACAAGAACCAATTCATGAACATAATTCCACGGTTTGCAAACCGAGTTCGCGTACCTTAAAGCATTAAAGTCCAGGGACTTCAGTTCGCAAACAGAGTTCACAAATGAACCTGAGTCATGAGTATAAACAATAGTTAGCATACAAAGTATGTGAACAAGTTGTCATACTTACCGATTTTAGAACCTAACCACTGAGTTCGCAAACTACCGTTCCGGACCTTGTCTAGTTTTTCCGTTCGCAAACACTGTTCGCAAACTACAGTTCCGGACCCATCACAGATAAACTCGTTCGCAAACACAGTTCGCAAACAAGAGTTCCGGACCCGAGCTGACACCTCACAGTTTTGCATACATGGTACGCATATTGTGTTGTATCCAGATATTGACAGTAGTTCTAAAACTCTCGTTTAATCGATTTTAAACATCCTCAGAAGACGACAATGGTAATCTTACACAAACCTGTAGTAGGGTAAAAATTGATTCTGATGGAAAAGGTAAATCAGATGTGTTGATGAGAAACGAATCTAAACCTTAAACAAATGTACTGCACGGGAGTACTTTTAGATTCGAGAGATCAATCTGTACAATCCTGGCCTAAACCAAGAAATGATCGTTCAAGTCTTTCTTCGGTCACAAAATGAAGGAGAAGGGTTGATCTTAGGGAGGAAAGTAAAGAAAGTGTTGAGATCAGAATGATGAATTCTGTAAAGTGTAGTTTTTATAACTTGAATCAGAATGCAGAATTTGCATGCAAAGTGTAAGATGTGAATCCTGAGTGATTTTTGATTACTTGGGTTGATAACCAATGTTCCTGGTTGAAATAGATTGAAAATCTATTTATACAAGTCATAGTCGAACACACTGATCTCGCTGGAAGTGGGAGTTTTGAAGTAGTAGAGATCATGGGTGAGTAATGAAAACCGTGTCTTGTTGTTATGGGAAGACTGGACGGTTTGTACTCCCACTACTCTTTTACCTGTCACTTATCTGTTATGCCAGACACTTTCTCTTAATGGGCGTGTTGCACGCCGCACACTCTAAACCGTCAGACCAATAACCTGATGTACATCCCCAAGTTGTGACATGTTTGATTTCTCGAGTATTTGTAGGAAATAACACTTAGTCATGACTGACATGATTTATATTACTAAGGATCTCAGGTAAAATCCTGCTCGTATAATTTTATTTACATGGATAAGGCCCTTGAGTAAGTCAAGTCGTATGAATAAGATTTGCCGTGAGCCGACGCTCAGAAAATAACATATGGTGCTTTTAGGTTAAATAATTAAATTATTTGTAAAATCGATATTTATAAAATATCGTCAGTAATCGATGCATGTAAAACATCATTGTTAAGCAAGTAGGTTAAGCATAATCGATGCATGTCTGCCCAGACCAGTCGCGGATTTCGCGGTCTTATAAGGAGCATGACCGGCTATCTTTGAGCATCTTCCAGGAGCTATTTACTGTAGGTTGAGGATGGGGTGACCGGTCCTCATAGGATAGGGACGACCGGTAGTCATCATGGCACCTCATTGGTTAGCTCAAATTAAATCTAGGCCATCCAATTCGGCCGGTGTTGATGGTGGTTTTTAGTTCAGGGCTAAAACCGTAAAATTCCATACTTGTATGCCTGTTTTCTGCAAAGAAGTAGAGTTGTCAAGAAGTTGATGAGCATCTATACCTCTCTTCTTACATATGAACTATGTAATACAATGTTTGCAAAATTTATTAGAATGAATTTCATTTAAGCTCCCGTTTGCATTATTCACTAATACAGAGAGCTTGCTGAGTATCTATCCTATGCTATGTTCCTCAGCTGAACTCTTAATATTGACATGACAATTAATGTTCACTCTCGGATGAGTAGCATGAATTTCCCGAAGTGTCAGGATTAAGATGTGCATGAAGGTACTCAATCAAAGACGCGCAAGCTGCGCTGCTCTCTAAGATAAAAATTAGTGATTTTATACCAACGTGTAAAATTCACCAAAATTGATTAATTTTGTGTCAGCTCACAAAGTTCAATTTTTCTGACCTAATTTTATCAATTTACAAAATATTAAGTTTTTCCCTAAACGGATGCACAATATCTCAATGCTTATTGGTCGAGACTAAACCTAGGAAAACTAGGAAATTGGTCCATCATGGAACTAGTAGGAGCATCATCCTACCAAAAGTAGAAAAAATAAGAAATAAAGGAAAACTACGACAAATAGAGGCAGCGGCAAGAGGGGCGCGGCCATGCCACTTGGCCGGTCAGTTTTCCCTAACTGGCGTCGCCTATCACCGACCGGCCATGCCCCATATTGTTGTCTGCTGCCCCCCTCTCCCATCGACCAATCAATTTTCTCCAAAGTCACAACCTACACTCCGGTCATTCCCTATTTTGTTGTCTTCCGACCCCTTTTCCCTTTCAACTAATCAAATCGCTTTAAAGCAGCAGCTTAAAAGGCGAGCTAGGTCATGACTGAAAACTGACAGAATTCCTCATGAATTCTTCCTGAGTTTTACTGTCGGGCTGTTTTCACCCCCTAAATGAGATCAAAACCTCAGTATTCCCACGTGAGAAGATAGGAAATTCTTTTCTGATAAGAATGGAGGGGAGGATCATCAAAATCGGAGTTCGTATGAGAATTCTACAATAGTTTTAGTACGGGTCTCACACCTGAATTTTCTGATTACGAAATTTCACGAATTAACATAAACTACCGCAAATCATCTCAGCCATCCAACTTGGCTAGATGATTTAACCGGTTTGGATCTAATTTTAGGCCGACCAATGAGATGTCATAATGACTGCCAGCCATTCCTCTCCTATGAGGACCGATCGCCTCGTCCTCAATCTACTCAAATAGCCCCTGGAAGCTGCTCAAAGTAGGTTAGTCGCGCTCCTAACAACGACACTTCATATGCATCGATTAATTTCGAGCTGCTTACTTAAAAGCGATGCTTTACAAGCACCGATTACAAACAATATTTTATAAATATTGATTTCACAAATAATTCAATTATTTGACCTAAAAGCATCGCATGCTATTTTTTGCGGCAAGTCTCACGACTTGACTTATCACATATGACTGCCTACCGCTAGCTTGTGCGTGATTGGTCGAAATAATTAGGTCTTGCAAGAAAGACTCACTCAGTAACTACTATGTAGGACTTGTTCCATTCCTCATGTAACTTGCTACATATTTTCTACAAAATACTCGAGACATCAAACATGTCACAAACTGGGGGATGTTCATCAGGGTATTGGTCTGGAGGTTTACAACGTGCGGCGTGCAACACACCCATAACGAGAAAGTATCAGGAAAGGCAGACAGTTAGTGGCAGTAGAGAAGTAGTGGGAGTAGAATCAACCAGCTTCCCCTCATAGTAGGGACGTGGTTTTCACCATTCTACATGATCCCCACTTCTCCATCACTCAACTACTTCCACTTCCTATGAGATCAGTGTGTGTTCAACTATGACTTGTATAAATATATTTCCAATATATTTCAACGGGGAGGAGTTCAGTAACACAAGTATCCATAAAACACCAAGAACTTATAGCTTACATTCTGCAAGCAAGTTCTACAATCTGATACAAGTCATAAAACAACCACACTTTCGTAGTTCATCATTCTGATATCAACACCTTCTTTGCTTCCCTCCCTAAGATCAACCCTTCTCCTTCATTTTGTGACCGAAGCAAGACTGGAACGGCAATTTCTTGGTTTAAGACAGAATTGTACAGATTGATCTCTCGAATCTAAAATACTCCTGTGCATTACATTTGTTTAGGGTTTAGATTGTTTCTCGGTGGCACACCCAATTTACCATTTTCAACAGAATCAGTTTTTACCCTATCGGCTAAGTTTAACGACTATGATCAATTTAAGACTGCCATGGGCGGTCTTGACCTAATTAAGACCGTTTTGGGGCCGCCCGACTGGCTTGCTTTGGCGGGTAATTGTGAACACTTCTTGCGGTTTAGGAGAGTTCTGATTGGCTAGGATAATAGAGGGTTCGTCCATGAACATCATGGAACTTGTTTAATCTCGCCAGGAAGAGGCCTGGCTTGCCAAATCGACCGACCAAGTCGTACGTCCATGATCGTTTTTGAGACTTCCATGGACAGTCTAGATTCAATTTCCTTTATAAAAAAGCTGCTCAACTAGCCTACTTTGACCGACGATTTCGAGTGAAGTCGATAGGCTAGGAGCGATGTGATTGGTTGGTTGGGAAGAGGGGCCGACGGACAACAAATTGTAGCAATGCCCGTCGGTGATGGAAGGCGCTAGCCAGGGAAAACCGACTGGCCAAGTGGCGTGGACGCGCCTCTTTTGCTACTACTAAAATTGGTCACGGATTCCCTTTTTCTTCATGGTTTCCGTTTTTTGGTAGAATTTTATTTCTACTAGCTCCAGGGGCCGATTTCCTAGCTTGCCTAGGTTTACTCTCGACCAATATTGATCGAGATATCGTGCAGAACCCGTTTTTGGGCAAAAAAACTAATTTTTGTAAATTGGCAAAATTAGGTCAAAAATTGAATTATATGAATCGGCACAAAATTAATCAATTTCTTGGTGAATTTTGCACGTTGATACAAAATCACTAATTTTTATCCTGGAGAGCAGTGCAGCTCGGCGCGCCTCCAATTGAGTATTTTCATGCGCATCTTAACCTTGACACTTCGGGAAATTCATGCTACTCAGCTGAGAGTGAGCACTAATTGTCATATCATGTCAATGTTAAGAGTTCACCCGGGAACATAGCATAAGATAAATACTCAGCGGGATCTACAATAGTGAATAATGCGACCAGGAGCTTAAAATGAAATTCATTGAATATTTTGGGATTGTTGCAACATGCACCAATATTACTCTAATAAATTATGTTTATACTGAATTACACAGTACATATGTAAGCAAAGAGGTATAGACGCTCATCATCTTCCTGACAGCGCTACTTCTTTACAGACAGCAGGCATACAAATATGGAGTTTTACAGTTTTAGTCTTGAACTAAAAAACACCATCAACAATACCACTAGCTTCAAGTTATTTTCAAATGATTATTTGATCAATACGAAACATCCTAAGTTAACATCAAATAATTGTCTCACACAAATAATGTAAGATGTTCAAGGTAATTTTCACATGATCATCTTGACTTAATATTTAGTTTCCAACGAATGAATTGTTTACAACTAAATTTGTCAAGTGGATGATGAAGCATTCTAATCTTTGAACTCGTATTTCGAGAATTATATAAACGAGATAAACTCAACTCGAAATTTCAAATGTGTATAACACAAAGTCTATATAGCTATACGACTTAGTCTCTTTAGTAGATAGAATTGAATAGACTTCTGAGTGATAGATAAGTTTTAGTCTCCACATAACTTTTATCGTCGAAGTTCCTCCAAGCTCTTCAATAGATCTTCTTCTTCAATCGGTGAACGCCGTGAAATCTAATGCTCAAGTACACACTTCTATCCTAATCTGAGACATAACTATAAGTAGACTAGAAATCAATATATAGTTTTGATCAACTAAATTGACAAACAAGCTTGAGATAGCAACGCTTGCGAGTTCGACCGAGCAGTGCTCTAACAATAAGTTCTTTGATCTTCTAATTAAACAACAGTAACAAAGTAAGTTTGTGTTGTGTTTCTGTAGGAAGAAGTCATAAAAGCGCACTACTTAGAGGAAAGGGGAAAAGCATTCACATTTGAGGAAAGCTATCACTTCATGGTATCTGAAATCCGGAGTATGCCCCGGACTTTATGGCCGTTTTTTTTTTGAAGCGGACGGAGATTCCTCCTATGAAGATTGATAGTTTAGAAGTTTTTGTGTAGATTTTGTGGGTGGATATCTTTGTAAACCCTCATGAGACTATAATTCGTCCACTAGGATCGCCTAGGGGTTCAAATACTTGATACACGTGCTAAGTGCATCGTGATTCGTACGAAAAGGAGTTAAATTGATTTGAAATGAATGAATATGTTTAGTAGAATGATTTTTTTTTTCTTATGAAAATGAATCAATCAGTTTATATCTGACTAATAATAAACCGATTATGAGAGTCGACTTTTATATATATGTATATATATATCGACTTTTGTGTTCATCGTCTTTCATATATTAAATCCATTAACTGATTACGTGTACTCTTCGTTAATGAATAACATCAACCCAGAGTCGGCCCACGAGTGCATGAACATCCACCGATTCTGGATGGGTGTTTTGAAAAAAATTAAAATATTTCAGTTGTTTGATGTTTTGAAGTTTGATTAACGCTAGTTGATTTCACATGTAACATGGTTAATTAATACCTAAAACGATTAAGTAACACTCATTAATGAGGGGTAAACTATTCATTTTGTAAAATAGTTGGCTAAGGGATTTTCGGAATTACTTCTTAATGACCCACTTTTGTCATTTAGGGATAGGCCTCAAACTATCCAGGCTATATAACCTTAGACCATTTTTTTTTTGTAGTCCATTGAGAAGTTCCAAAGTAAATTTGTTGTTTTGTTCTTCTTATTGTTTTAATTTTAATATCAAAGTGATACATTTAAACACATAGCATGCAATACATTAACTTATATTATGACATAAAATAATTAGAAAATAATCTGAATTGAAAATAAAATCATTAGATATTTGTTATTATAAGAAAAACGATCCACGCTCTTATTTTTAAAATTTTAAACTTAAATTTGGCATGTTTCGATATATTAATTATTTATAAATTAATACTTCGCTAAATTGATAGAATTTAGTGGACCTAAAAGTATTAATTTATCGACGTTTTACTGCATCGTGCAATTTTTTTAAAAAGACGTTTAAAAAGTTAATTAGAATCCAATCTATATATGTATATTAGGGCTTAACCCGTGCCATACATGTATAATGATAGGCCAAAAAAATATTATAACATTACATCAATCCGTTCAAGTAATCCAGGTGTCATCCATTCGAAAAAATAATCAATCGGTTATCACAAAATTGATATTCAAAACACCCACAGATATCTACTCTCACAGTAGTTATATTGTCATTTCAACGCATAAGAATTCATGGTTCCCCTCTGATTTTTGTACTGACATAACAAAAACATTGTTTTTTCTTCTAATTTTCTGGTCAGGATCACTTGTATCATGGTTTAACCACTATACACAAATGAACATGGATTTCTAAACATGAAGTCAGTAGTTGCAATTGTTCAAAAATACTAAAACAAATTTGCGTGCATGGAGGCCAGTAAAATCCATATTTCGACAATCGGAATCACCAAGTAACCGACTAAGATAAACAACAAAAAGGTATACTCTCTCCCATCACTTTCCTGTTCTGCATAGGCACTGGCCACTACGTTGTGTTGCCCTCGCAACATCTGCTAACTCCATATACCTTAATGGAAATGAGATATCATTGTGAATGAAAATACTACAAAGGCATGAAAGCTATCGAAAGCTCCAAGTTACCACCTGCAAAAATCGCCAACAACCTGTTATTCAAAAAATAACTTTTATCTTCCAGGTAATAAGAGAGTAAATTAATAAAATGCTAATGAAAGTCTGATAACAATCACATTCCATCCACTATATATTCTTTGTTCAACAAAACTTTTGGATCAATAAGTCAGGCAGTAGAGTAAGACTGCAAATTTCATTATTAATGACTTGGTAAATACAAAAGGGCTCAACATCAATTCTCATTATGGTCACAGAATTCCCATTGAAAGCTCATAAATAATACGGCCTAAAATATTAGTTAAATGAGGAAATACAACATCGTTACTGTTTCAACGTCTCCGTTGCTTGCACATTTTTGCAGTATGGTACGGCTAAATCCATTCTATTGGGATCCATCTCCAGCATAGAAAATTTCTTTCCATGTAGTATTTTGCAGTCTAAATATTTACATAGTCAAAAATTGGATAGTCTAATAGTATTTTGCCTCTTTCTACAGCAGTCCCAGTTATTCTTTCTTTCATATAAATCATCATAGAATTGCACCCATCCTCTTCACTGGTATCGTCTCGTGTTTTTTTTCATAGTTCTCCATTTTGTATTCTTCATCATGTAGATTGACGATGCAGACATAATGTTTTTTTTTTAGTGCATAATGGGATTTTCCGGTGATGATCATACCTCTGACTCTTCAGAGAATTTTTTTGAAGTTGACGAACCCAGGTTTTCTTCACATGAGGAAATATTAAACCAAATCAACCCTTTGTTCCATGCAACTGGTCGGATTATACAAGACATGTCTCCTACCCATCTACGCATCGTGCGGGTGCGTGCCCAGGCTTTCATGGCCTTAATCGACATGGAGGAGAAGAGGAGACATGATGAAGCATCCCAACAAGTCGGGAGATATCAACGTGATGAAGCTTCTCCAAAACCCAGTTCCATGGCTGAACGATTCGCCTCTCGATTGAAACAGCGAAGCTCTGAGTCCAAGAAACTTCTAGACGAGGGACAGTTTAATTACCCAGTCCATAATGGTATCGTAATCCTTGATTCGGAGGTGGATGAACCAGAGCATCCCCAAAAGGCTGTGGTTTGCGAGCCTGAAGCAGCTTCTGAAGTGGATGTCGAAACTGCTGTTGAGGAGACCGAAGCGACCGCTGAAGATGTTGTCGAGGCAGATGGTGAGGCGGTGGAAGCATATATTGGAGTCGTTGGAGAAGTTGTGGGGACGTATGTTAGAACTGCTGTTGAAACGGATTCCGGAGGGGATGTTGAAGCTGCTGCTGAAACGGCTTCTGGATGGGATGTTGAAGCTGTTGCTGAGATAGTTTCTGGATAGGATGTTGAAGCTGCTGCCGAGGTAGCTTCTGGATGGAATGTTTTCTATCGGAAAAGGTGCTGGGGCAAGTGCTTGAAAAGCTCTGATGGAGACGTCATTGACCAAGGTGTTCGTCATTGACAAATGGTTTTCCCATTTTTTCGCGATTTCCTTCCGTAGAGAAAAACAATCTTTTCGTAGCTCGTAGATGTTTTTCGATACTTCAGTTTTTTTTGTTTTGTGCTACTGAAGCCATGTCTCACCGAGTAACATTCTTTCGTTTACGCTGCTTTGATAATTTCATATCTTTGATTGAATGAATAAAGGGTATATTAATTATATGTCCCTACTTTTGACACCCAATAAATATATCCTTATTAAACAATAAATATGTCGTTACTTTTTTATAACCTTATCCATTTAATATTAGATTACCTTAATACCCTCATCCATATGATATTTTTCTTTATTTCAAAATGGAACAAATTTCTTCCTCTACCAATTCACCACCACCACTAGCACCACCACCGCGAACATTCAACTACCATTCCACCACCACCTACCAATCGCCACCACCACTAATATTTCACCACCACTCTTTAAGCACCACCATTACACCACCACTAGTTCGTCGCCGCCACCACCACTAGTTCGTCGCCGCCTACACCGCCATCGCCGCCGCCACCGCCACCGTTGCCGCCACCACCATTGGTTCGGATATTTTTGTATCAACAAAAGTAGTTGATCCAAATAAAAATAGAACCAACAGTAGAAGTTGATCTAGTTTAGGGATCAACAACGATAGTTGATCCAAACAAAAAGGATCAACAGTAGAAGTTGATCCAATTTGGTGGATCAACTTCCATTGTTGATCCACTAGAATTGGATCAACAATGAAAGTTGATCCATGTAAAATGGATTGAACTTGGCGTGAGTCGAACACACATCATCTGACATGGAGTCAGTCATGCTACCATTGCACCACAAGTTCAACATTGGAAGAAATTTACATGATTTAAACTACAAAGCATGATTTAAACTACAAGCATGATTATACTTATCCAAGGAAACATTGTCATCAATAGGAGTTGAAAGGATCAACAACAATGTTGATCCCATAAAAAATTGGGTCAACAACAGGAGTTGATCCCATAGATGGGTCAACAACAGGAGTTGATCCCATAGATGGATCAACAACCGTAGTTGATCCCATAAAAAATTGGGTCAAAAACAACAATTGATCCCATAAAAACATATAAACAACAACAATTGATCATCACCTGTAGCTTCATAAACAACAACAGCTTCATCTCATTCATTGTAGTAGCCACCAACATCATCTTCTGCTTGCTCATATTTCAGCCGCAACAAACACCACTGCAACGCATAGATTTACACACCATTGAAAGCAACATTTTTCACTGCCCTAACGTTCATCTAAGTTCCCAAACCTAGACAAGCACCACCACCGTCCAAAAAGACAACAAAATCACACTTAATCTTCACCGCCGCCACCACCACCACCATCAAAAACAATCAGAACCACTATCTCTATCTCCAATTTTATCAATATCAGTAGTTGATCCCATAAAAAATTGGGTCAACAACAAGAGTTCATCCCATAAATGGGATCAACAATCGTAGTTGATCCATAAAAAATTGGATCAACAATCGTAGTTGATCCCATAAATGGGATAAACAACAACAATTGATCCCATAAAAACATATAAACAATAAAAAAATGATCATCACCTGTAGCTTCACCACCATTGTGTCTCTCTAAAAAGTTCCCAAACCTAGACAAGAACCACCACATGTAGTTGGTGACGATGAAGATGGTGGTGGTGGGAGTGGTTTGGTTTGATTTGTTTCAATCACATAACTCTCTATTTCTCAAATATTAAATCTCTGCAACAAAATTGAAAATCATACGTACCAAATTGATATCTTCTATCAATAATTCGAACATGCAAAGATCTCCTTGAATATCCAACGAAATTATGAAATCGAAAACCAAAAACAAATCTGTCGATTCCTGAATCTGGAAAATCAATTTTTAACCTAAGAAGATGAAGAACAATAATTAACAGGTTGAAAATTGAACATAAACATATTTATAGATCAATTGATTATAGTGGGGAACTGATTTGTTGGTGCGGCGACGGAGGAGTTGGTGGTGATGGTAGTTGCAGACGTTGAAGGGAAGAAGAGGAAGAAGAAGAAATAAAACCCATCTAAAAGAGGGAGGGATAAATATGG
The DNA here is from genome assembly GCF_003573695.1 of Papaver somniferum. Lineage (NCBI taxonomy): Eukaryota > Viridiplantae > Streptophyta > Magnoliopsida > Ranunculales > Papaveraceae > Papaver > Papaver somniferum. The sequence continues at coordinate 64,139,828 of NC_039364.1, read as the reverse complement.
AAAGGAAAAAAAACATTAGTGGACCCTTGATGGGCTTAGGGATGAAGAGGAACATATTTATTGTGTGATAAGGATATTTGTATAGACCATCAAAAGTAGGGAGAAATATTCAATTACCACATGAATAAATCTCTCGGAAGAACCCTAAAACCCCTTTTGCGAAGGACCATTTCTTTCATCCACATAACAATCCAGCGAAAAGAGAGCCAAAATTTGATAATGCTAATAGGCATCTTATCCTTTTCTCGTTTAGCTACTTTCATAGAAACGCCTCACATTTCGTTGGCAACAATAACTCAAAACATGGGAAAATAATAGCAACAATTAAGGATTCGAACCAACCTTTTTATTGGATTTTCCCTTGCAAATTATCCAGGGTTTCTGTGGTGTTCTGCCTGAGTGCGTAGAAGTGCGAGCTGCCACAAGCTGGATAACACATCATGAGGGAAATAGAGAAAACCCGTCAGGTGAAAGCCGTGGCTAGAGATTCTTGAAGGAAAGTGTCTGCGCCGCTGCTTGATGATCTTATTTCTTGCATTATTCTTTTCTTCAGACATTTTTGTGGGGTTTTGATTTCTCTGGTTTTCAATCGACGGGTAATGACTCTGGGAGAGTTTGGGTTTACTTGGTATTTTTCCTTTTAAGATGGTTCAGGAAAACTTTTTAAGGAAAGATGTTCTTTAATTGAAATTGAAAACTTTACTCATGAATGCAAGCAGCGCAATCATTTTAGAGAAGTTACAAACATTGCACGAAAAGGGAAATTGCTGAAGGAAATACTGAAAGGAGAACGATGGAGGAGAAGGTAGCACAACGTCTTAGGTATTAAAGGGCTTGAGCCATCGCGAGTGAATTGTCACACCTTCCAATTTGTCGGCATTGATGAATTTGCAGTAACCACCCAAGATAACATCTGCCACCAGATATGGCTCGTCTTCCTTCTCTTTTTATGCGAATCAAGTTGAGCGGATATCTCCACTGTTACGTCTCCGACTTGAAACGAGGTCATTTTGACTACCATATCTCCAATTTGAAACGGGTTTAGGCGTTGTGCAACCACTTGATTTTTGAGCTCGCCATCTTTGACTGCGGCAGCTTCCAAATTTTTGACAAAGCACTTGAAAGGCCCAGCGTCCCATTCACATCTATTAATGACGCTCAGGCTGATAACTGGACCGAGTCCCCATGCCTGGCCGAGAGGAGAAGCGACTGCGTGCAGAAAGGGTTGTTTAACTAGACTTACTTGTGTTTGGAATCTGCGGATGAACATCCAAGGTCTTTATCCAGGTAATTGAGTTACATTGGTAAGTTGTTGATATGGAAACATGTAATCTTCAAAGTTGGACGACTTGTTGGAAATTCTTTCGGGTATCGACACCGGCAGAGGGGATACTCCCAATTTCGCTTTGTTGCCATGTACCCATGAGCGCCCCAGAATCATGTCGTAATTTGAGAGTTCTTTGACAATATGGAATTTTCCATGTGTTATAACGTCTCCCACCTTAATTTCAAGATTGATGTAGCCATATGCGTCTATTGCTTCTCCTTCCAAATTTTTGACCATGATTGGGGAACGGGTATCCTCCTGCTTCGAAATTCCCGCAACTCTCAGAGTTTTGATAGTAACGATGTTGAATTCAGAGGCCGCGTCGATCAATGTGTTGTCGAGCTCGGCGTCCCTCAGATATACCGCGATCAGCAGTCCCCAGTTGTATTTTTCAGCACCGCTTCCCGAGATAGTTTGGGATCTTGGTGTGGTTTCTTTAGTAGGAAAAAGTCGCTTTCCCGACACAACTCGATTGAGAGCTGTAAATATATCTTGACGTTGCGCCTTGGAAAAATAGAGAATCTCGCATACATGCTCCATGATGGATTGCACGGTTTTGTGAACAGAGTCCCAGAGAGCATGCAACTCCTGACTGGAAGAGGATCTTTGTGAACTCCCTCTTTGCCCAGTTGAAGTTCCCCTGCCTCCACCTTTTCTTTGAAAATACGCTTTAACTTAGTGCAGTCACTGGTAGGGTGATGGAAAAATCTATGGTAGCGGCAATACTTAGGATTTTCCATTTCCTCTTCAGTTGGTGGGCGCCTGATAGGGGGTAGTGGTGGTCCCGGAAATGTGTATAAAATTGAAGTGAAATGAAACACGGGCCTACAGTAATATCGCAAGTGCACGGTCGTTGGTTGTAGTCCGTGCAAGTACGGGTCGATCCACAGAGACTGGGTGTGTTTGGAGTTTCTAGCTATTTTGGGTTTCTAAATTGCTGTTGGGCTTTGAATGGTCAATGGGCTTTGAGTACTAATGGGTTTTGATAACAATGGGCTTGGTAGTATTTTGATGTGAACTGGGCCTTTGGGCCTTTGAGGGACTGAACTTCAAATGTAGCAGTGAACCGAGCTTGGCTTTTGAAGTGGGCTTTTGCCTTTCCCTAGCAGTAGCTGTGATCTGGGCTTGGCTTAGTAATGAGCTTGGGCTTTTAGCCTTTGGTTTCAACCCTAACAGTGTGCAATGGGCTTAAACCAGTGAACCAAAACAGGAAAATGGATTAAGATACTGAAGAAAAGTGCCAAGGAGACAGTTGCACACCAAGGCCTAAGCCAAGGGCAGTGATGTGAAGAAAATAGCAAATGAAATAAAGAAAAGAGTAAACAATGGAATGAGTCTAAAAATGAAAAAGAGCAAAACAAAACAGTGAAGACAAGAGGATGAACTCTACTGATCATGCCAATTCTTCCTTACAGCAGGTAAAGGTAAAGGTTCAAGCCTGCCTTTTACCTAAGGTGTTTCACCAATGGATAGTTGAATCACAACTAAAGTGTCAATCCTAAGCACTAAATGTCTGACTAAAGCACAATTAGTCAGAGAATTTGACAATGTCAATAAGGTATTAGTTGTGGTAATATCACATAGTTTTATCCTAACTACAAAGCATACATGATATGCACTGTGAGAGTAAAATGTGGTGTACCTTGATTCAATTCTATCCTAGAACATTTCACACATCTAAGAATGACATGAACAACATGAGAACATTACAAGACATAACAGAACATACACATTAACAGAGAACATACACATTAACAGAGAGCATACACAGAACAGAACATAATATGAACAGCAAAAAAAGTGAACATTAACAGAACAAAGTTCTGGACACTGGCTAGTCCAGCATAACTTTTACAACAACACCACAGTCTATTTATACCCAAATCCCTAAATTATACAATTAGGGTTTATAGAAAAATACCTAAATTCAAACAGTGAAATTAACTCACCTAATCTTCAAATTGACGTCGACCCATCCTTCTTTGCCTTCTCTCAGTCCTTCTCCTGCTCCAATTCAGTCTTATAGCCTCACCTATTTTACTAATTTCCCACCTAGGGTTTCAGGGGAAAATTAGAGGGGAAATGGGTAAAATAGGTGGCTAGAGATGTATGTAGGGTATGGGGGTGATGTGGGTAGATACGGTTTGGTGGAGATAGTTGTTGGCGGCGTTTGGTGGAGATGACAGGGGAGAAGGTGGTGGTGATGGTGGTTGCAGAGTATGGTGGTTGCAGAGGGTGTGAGGCGGGCTCATCAGATTTCGATGTTAGGCGAGTGATAGGCGTTTGATCGATACATCTGAAATGCATCCAACGATAAGATGGAACATAGCCTTCAGCGACCGTCGGATGAAGAGATACAACGAAACTAACGGCGTGAGATGGAGTTAGGTGTTGTAGTGTTGGTCAGGAAATTCAGACTTTGATGCACGAAGAGGAGGCGACCGTTGGATGATGATATGGATCCAATCTGACGGCTACATGAGAAGTGGGTTATGGTTTTGGGTTTTGGTTTGGGAGATAAGTTGGGCTTGGGATAATTCTGAGCCCATTTCTTCTTTAAGAACAATTTCTTCCTCTTCAAGCCCACTTCTAGCCTTTTGGTCTTGTGCACAACATTCTTCGCGGCTTCCTTGTGTAATTCCTCCCGGCTTTTCACCACTCTTCAGCTCTTTTCCGCTCCGCAAGTTATCCAGACTTTATTTATTACCTAAAAATGCAAAATTAAGTAAGAAAAATATTTATTCTTGAAAACAATGAAAATACAGAATATGGGATAAAATGTAGAATTAATGCACAAAAGATGAGTTAAATGCCAAGAAAAATATATAGAAATATGCACTTTTTAGGACTCATCAAATACCCCCAAACCTTAATTTTACTTGTCCTCAAGTAAAACAAAACTAAGGAAATCCTAACTATACCACTGTCGCTGGTCTCTCGAATGCATTTAGCGCATGCACTAAGCCTTTTAAACCACTAAGTGTCCCTAGTGGACGAGTTGAAGTCTCGTGAAGGTTTGCTTAGAACGTACCTACAAAGTTCTAGGTCAAAATATAAGCTCAGATTCCATCAAATGTGACATGTGCAAAACAGTTTAAGCTCACAGCAAAATGGAGATGTCAATCTAGCTATCAAAGGCACAATCCTAGCACTGATAACAAAAAAAAGACATGTGATAAGAGTGTAAAGTGTATCTACACATGTGTAAAGAAAGATCTGAAGTTATGACTACTAATCACCAAGAGATAGTTTCTCAGGCTAAGAACTGAGGTCGAAATCTAGCTAGCTGTCCGGACTTTACGAGAATTGTGAATGAGTTGGAGGTATTTCACAATTACTCGCGTTGTACATCAATGGCATACACCCTCCTTGCTTATTACAATGAAACAACAAAAGATGACTATTTACATGACTCTTATTTACATTGACTACTCTCTTTTTATTTTTGGAACAAGAGAGGATGGAATTGATAAATACTTGATTTTTTTTTTGTTTTTTTTTTTTTTTTTTTTATTTTTTGATATTTATTTTTTGAATATATCATCGTTTTTTTTTTTTTTTTTGTTTGTTTTGTTTTTTTTTTTTTTTTTTTGAACAAGGAAACACTTTTGATACATATACAAAAGGAAACAAAAGACATGACACTTTGCAAGAGGTAGCCCTTTTTGATGCACCCAGTTAAATTCGATGGTTGTCTTTCTTAATGTAACCTCCACCTTCTATCCCAACCAACCAAAGAACAGCTAGTCAAGTTTCGTTCAGTATTCTAAAGTGATTGGCAATCGTAACTTCCTATCAAACACTTGAAGATCGAGGCCATACATGTATTGGTAGATCGTGCGCGTGCAAATTTCTTATCACTATGTGAATTGTGCTAGAATCAGGGTGCCTAAATATCTAGACTAAGACTCCTAATAATTACATATTTGCACAAGAGTCAACATTTCAAGGTAAATGAGCTCCATTTTTATGTTTTTTTTCATTTTTTTATTTTTTTAATTTTGATTTTTCAATTTTTTTTTTGGAATTTTTCAATTTTTTCAAAAAGAAGAAGGAGTTCGTTTTCAATTATGGCAAATTATCATGGTATCTACTCTATACCCCCAAACCTAAACTAAACATTGTCCTCAATGTTTCAAAATATGGAAAGAATTAAAATGCAACATATGGAAAGGGACATGCTGAGTAGAGTAAAAGGAGAGAGAATACCCGATTTCGGCGAAAGCAGAATTAAAACTCCGTTATTCAAGGCAAAAATCCAACATATTTCAGCCGAGATCATATTGGATTAGCAAAATATATACAAAAGGAACAAAAGGGTTTTAAGAAATTGTATCTACTGGATTATATACAAAAAATTCACCATACACCAAAAGTCTAAAGAGTTGAGGATCAACCCAAAAGAAAAAGTGTAAAGGTTTCAACAGCTTCACACAATAATAATATGGTAGGCATGCAAGTGAAGCTGTGAAACAAAATGAGCTACCCCCAAACCTGGATTTTACAGAAGATATAATTTTGGAAACAAAATCTCGCAGTTTTGGGGGTTCATCATGCACAAGGTCTAGCTCGAAATGAACTTTGCTAGGGACGGGCAAACATGCTAATTCCAACTGTGGTTCCTCAGATGTATTATACTTAGAAGCAAAATAGTCCAAGAGGACTTGGGAAGCACACAGTTCCAAACCTAGATTAGGAATTTTCAGAAAAATTGGTTTTACAATATTGGTACAAACCAAATCTAGGTTGGGTGGAAGGCCAACAGATTGTGACTCATGTAGGAGAATAGGTGCGTCATTATCAATAATCAAATCAAAATCTCCTAAATCATCTACACATGTCACATCATGCTCACAATCATCAAACAAATTGGCAAGATCACAATCAGAGTCATCAACATCATCACAGATTCATTCTGCATCGGCAAATCAGGAGAAATATCACAATGTGACCTAGGTAGAGAATCAGACACATCACTTATATTTTCATGCATATAACATTAGTGTCTACAGAAGATTCAACTATTCCTATGTCATGCTCATCTTCACAGAATAATTGTACGAATCCCATGTCAATATCAAAATCATATGAATTACAATGAGTATTAGAAAAAAAACATTCATGAAGGTCGAGGGCGAGAAGCCATATGTTATTGAACCAACAGGTTCCACAATATTTTCATGTTCTTCTAACACATCATCATAATCATCATAATCATCATCATGGTAGCATGCATATTGGTCCTCATTAAAAGTGGTGGTGTCGTTAGTCGATTCATGTTCCTCTAAATTAGGTTCATATTCAACATCATTTACATGAATGGGACTAGACACTTCATTAGGGACAACATACATTTCCTCATGAATTTCCTCCTTTTGTAGGTGAAGCAAAATCTGATCTAAATATGCCTGAATTCGTGATGTAGATCTATCGAAGTTTTGCTCACTGAGTCTGAAAGCTTCTGTGGTGGAGTCTAAATTCATGGGAGTACAAAATTCTTCATGTTCAAATTGTGGTGATTGGTACATGTGTGCATGGTCATTAGGGTTTATAAAAGATTGATCGCAACCCTCAAAGGATTGATTATGGTCCCAATGACTACCATTCTCACAATTTATGGGCATTTCATACCTTGGATTTTCTCTAGATTGCCTAAAATTATGCAAAATATGACAATTCTCAACAGGGTGGTCTAAACTACCACATGCAGGACATGCATAGATTTCAGGTTGCCTAAGAAAATTAGATGTGACAGATTCCTCATGTGATTGCATTTCTAAAGCTGCGATTCGAGCTTCTAATTGATCCACAAGAGATGATTGTGTGAGTGAGGCATTAGCAAAATGTTCATTTTCACGTTGTGGAAAACGATGCATGTGTGAATAGTCATTAGGGTTCATGTATTGAGGCTCGGGACTTTGAAAATGTCCATAATAATTCCTATAACTATTGACATCATGGTCTATGGGAGGTTCATAACGTGAAGGTTGTCCACACGCAAGTTCTCTAAGGGATTCGTTGTATTCCCCAACTGTAGAAAAAGATCTAGACATGATTGGGCTCAAAGGCTAAGTAAAGAGTTTACAAAGCTCAAAATTTGGTTTTTAAGGGAATGAAAAACATTTGGTTTTTGATGGGAAACATTTGGTTTTTATGGGGATAAAAGAAAAAATTTGGTTGTTAATGTGGGAGCAAAATAAAATTTGGTTTTAAAATCTGGGAGCAAGTAAATTTTTTTTTTTTTTTTTTATAAAAAAGAAAATAAAATTTGGTTTTTGAATGGGAGCAAGCCCACTGTTTGTCCTCTAATGGAAGGAAGGCTGCGGCCCACGAAACACTAACCTTTAATTTTAAAAGTTTAATTTGGCCCAGTTGGTTAAGGCCCGACGTTTGTTTTAAAACTTTGGTTTCGAGGTCCACTCTTGAGTGGAAACAAGCCCACAATCGGTTACAAGCTCAGCTGAGTTAAACCAGAGTCCAAAATACAAGTCCAATGAAAGAATTTAAACAAGCCCACAAATTAAACAAACAAGCCCACAAAAATTAATTACAACCCAACAGAAAATAAGAGAAGCCCAAAAATTGGCTTTAATATTACAAGCCCACAATTAAAAAATTGGAAGCCCACAATTCGGGTTCTCTTAAATGGGTTACCTTTTAAGCACAACCCAGCTGCTCTGATATTGTTGCAAAAACCCAGTTGGGTTTTGGTTCTTTTCCTTGGTGGCGTCCCAGCAGAGAAAAAAAAACAGGTTCAGAACAGCAGGTCCAACAGCAAATGAAGTGAAGCAGATGCAGATGCAAATGCTATGCAGTGAAATGCAAAAATAGCTAATAAAACACAAGAAAAACACAGCACCAATCCCCGGCAGCGGCGCCAAAAACTTGGTGGGCCCGGAAATGTGTATAAAATTGAAGTGAAATGAAACACGGGCCTACAGTAATACCGCAAGTGCACGGTCGTTGGTTGTAGTCCGTGCAAGTACGGGTCGATCCACAGAGACTGGGTGTGTTTGGAGTTTCTAGCTATTTTGGGTTTCTAAATTGCTGTTGGGCTTTGAATGGTCAATGGGCTTTGAGTACTAATGGGTTTTGATAACAATGGGCTTGGTAGTATTTTGATGTGAACTGGGCCTTTGGGCCTTTGAGGGACTGAACTTCAAATGTAGCAGTGAACCGAGCTTGGCTTTTGAAGTGGGCTTTTGCCTTTCCCTAGCAGTAGCTGTGATCTGGGCTTGGCTTAGTAATGAGCTTGGGCTTTTAGCCTTTGGTTTCAACCCTAACAGTGTGCAATGGGCTTAAACCAGTGAACCAAAACAGGAAAATGGATTAAGATACTGAAGAAAAGTGCCAAGGAGACAGTTGCACACCAAGGCCTAAGCCAAGGGCAGTGATGTGAAGAAAATAGCAAATGAAATAAAGAAAAGAGTAAACAATGGAATGAGTCTAAAAATGAAAAAGAGCAAAACAAAACAGTGAAGAATAGAGGATGAACTCTACTGATCATGCCAATTCTTCCTTACAGCAGGTAAAGGTAAAGGTTCAAGCCTGCCTTTTACCTAAGGTGTTTCACCAATGGATAGTTGAATCACAACTAAAGTGTCAATCCTAAGCACTAAATGTCTGACTAAAGCACAATTAGTCAGAGAATTTGACAATGTCAATAAGGTATTAGTTGTGGTAATATCACATAGTTTTATCCTAACTACAAAGCATACATGATATGCACTGTGAGAGTAAAATGTGGTTTACCTTGATTCAATTCTATCCTAGAACATTTCACACATCTAAGAATGACATGAACAACATGAGAACATTACAAGACATAACAGAACATACACATTAACAGAGAACATACACATTAACATAGAGCATACACAGAACAGAACATAATATGAACAGCAAAAAAAGTGAACATTAACAGAACAAAGTTCTGGACACTGGCTAGTCCAGCATAACTTTTACAACAACACCACAGTCTATTTATACCCAAATCCCTAAATTATACAATTAGGGTTTATAGAAAAATACCCAAATTCAAACAGTGAAATTAACTCACCTAATCTTCAAATTGACGTCGACCCATCCTTCTTTGCCTTCTCTCAGTCCTTCTCCTGCTCCAATTCAGTCTTATAGCCTCACCTATTTTACTAATTTCCCACCTAGGGTTTCAGGGGAAAATTAGAGGGGAAATGGGTAAAATAGGTGGCTAGAGATGTATGTAGGGTATGGGGGTGATGTGGGTAGATACGGTTTGGTGGAGATAGTTGTTGGCGGCGTTTGGTGGAGATGACAGGGGAGAAGGTGGTGGTGATGGTGGTTGCAGAGTATGGTGGTTGCAGAGGGTGTGAGGCGGGCTCATCAGATTTCGATGTTAGGCGAGTGATAGGCGTTTGATCGATACATCTGAAATGCATCCAACGATAAGATGGAACATAGCCTTCAGCGACCGTCGGATGAAGAGATACAACGAAACTAACGACATGAGATGGAGTTAGGTGTTGTAGTGTTGGTCAGGAAATTCAGACTTTGATGCACGAAGAGGAGGCGACCGTTGGATGATGATATGGATCCAATCTGACGGCTACATGAGAAGTGGGTTATGGATTTGGGTTTTGGTTTGGGAGATAAGTTGGGCTTGGGATAATTCTGAGCCCATTTCTTCTTTAAGAACAATTTCTTCCTCTTCAAGCCCACTTCTAGCCTTTTGGTCTTGTGCACAACATTCTTCGCGGCTTCCTTGTGTAATTCCTCCCGGATTTTCACCACTCTTCAGCTCTTTTCCGCTCCGCAAGTTATCCAGACTTTATTTATTACCTAAAAATGCAAAATTAAGTAAGAAAAATATTTATTCTTGAAAACAATGAAAATACAGAATATGGGATAAAATGTAGAATTAATGCACAAAAGATGAGTTAAATGCCAAGAAAAATATACAGAAATATGCACTTTTTAGGACTCATCAGGTAGCCTGATGGCATCATCTTGAATCCATGATTCCAAGAGTTCAATTACCTCTTCGATTCAGAACGGGAAACCCAAGACTTTTTCTCCGGATTCTTGATGCTGCGCAAGAACCTTAGCTGCGGTCTTTCGTGGTGGAGCCGTCTGATGTGCTGGCATTGTGCGCTTGGGTTGCTGTTCTATCGTCGGAGCCTTCCTTTTTCCCCTTTCACTTACCACGCTCACAGAGGGGCCATTGTTATATTGCTTGTTGATGAGGCGTCTGTCTCCTCGGGTTTCTCGTGCATCTTCAACCTTGGCTGGCCTGATTCTTTCCAATAATGCTGGTGCTGTTGTGGCCGACTGTTTAGCAGCCTCATGGAGTTCAGAGAACGTTTGGAATTGTAGATTCTCCAGTAATGCACGGTAGATGGGAACCATACCATTGATGCAAGAATCTACTAATTGTTGTTCGGTCACATTTTGGTCGTGACAGTCCAACGCTTGAATCCTGAATCTTTTGACATAATCATTTGGATGTTCATTGTTTCGTTGAAACATTCTCCTTAAATCTGAGAAGGTAATTTTCTCAGACACGAAGAAGTACTTCTTGTAGAAAGCCGTAACCATTTCATCCAGTTGGGTATGTTGTTCGGTGCAATGATGTTGTACCAGGTGTATGCTCTTCCGGTAAGTGATTTCGAAAACTCTCTCAAACGGAGAACATGGTTTTATTCGTGCTCACCCAAGGATTCCAAAAACCGAGAGACATATTCACGCGCATTACTGGTGCCGTCATACAAGGAGAACTGAGGATAAGAGTACCCTCTCAGAAGAGAAATTATTTGTATTTCAGGAGGATACGGGGTTGATGTTGATGCATGTATGCAGAATCACTTTTGCCTCGGCTTCGAAGAAGTTGTTCCAAATCTTCTCGTGTGACAAAATTAGGCGGCTGGTTCCTCTCAGTTGGAGCTCCTGAACGAGTCTCCTCATCTACAAAAGTGCGCCTTGCTGAGGCACCGGAGCCAGGAGTATTCAAGGTGTTCCTCATTGGCTCTGGTTGGCGTGGTTCTTGTGGTAGTCGCTCCGTTAGTGTCTTGATAAAAAGAAGCACCTCTTTCTGAGTCGAATCCATGTCCGTCTGAGCCCTAGCAAGAACTTCATGTCTTTCCATCAAATCAGCAATGGTAATATGGGGTCGGCTCACTCTGGCTCCCCCAGTCTCTCGTACTTATGGTGGAGTAGCAGCGGCTTTGGTGACGGTTGGATATGTCACGTTTGAAGAAACGTTGGTGGGGTGGGGGGGAGCAGTGGCCCTGGCTCGGGTGACTGGAGGTGTGACACCTAAAGGAACATTTTCCGCGGCAACGGCTCTGGCTCTGGTGACTGAAGGTGTAACGCCTGAAGGAGCGTTCTCCGCGCCTCTGGTGTTGAGAGGCGGCGTATTTACGCCGCTGGAAGAAACGTTAATTCCAAGTGTAATCTCAGCGCTAGTGTTTTCAGGGTTCGTTGTTGATCCGGACCTGAGTTCTACCATCTTGAGATCAGGATTGAAAAATGAAATTGGTATTGCAACCGCAAGATTAATCTCCCACTGTGGTCGCCAATTGTTTGTGGGTGAAAACCGTTTCTTCTGATTTTGGTAAATTTGGGTGTGTGGATGAGAAACGAATCTAAACCCTAAACAATGCACTGCGCGGGAGTACTTTTGATTCGAGAGATCAATCTGTACAATCCTGGCCTAAACCAAGAAATGGCCGTTCCAGGCTTGCTTCGGTCACAAAGTGAAGGAGAAGGATTGGTCTTAGGGAGGGAAGCGAAGAGAGTGTTGAGACAAGAATAGTTGATTCTGAAGGTGTGGTTGCTTATGACTCGTATCTGAAAGTAGAACTGGCTAGCAGAATGGAAAGCTACCAGGTGATTTCAAGATACCGTGTTGTTGCCGACCAAAACTTGTTGTTTGGTGAAAATAGGTGAAGCCTATTTATACAAGTCATATCGAAACGTACCCTGGTCTCGTAGGAAGTGGAAACGATTGAGCGGTGGAAGAATAGAGTAACGTGTAACCGTCAGACGTTATACTTCCATGATGAGGGAAGTGAATTCGTGTAACCGTCAGTCATTACGCTTCCATGATGAAGGAAATTAATTGTTTACACCGTTACTTTTCACCGCCACTAATTGTCCCACTTCATGACACTTTCTTGTAACGAGGGAATTGCATGCCGCACGCTGTAAACCGCCAGACCAATACCCTGATGAGTATCCCTCAGTTTGTAACATGTTTGATGTCTCGAATGTTTTCGTGGAAAACGTGTAGCAGGTTGCTATGTGTGGCAAGTCAAAGTCAAGAGACTTTGCCGTAGGAAAATAGCATGTGATTCTATTAGGATTGCCTTGGTCGGCCTCCTAAAACTTGCCACAAGTCCGTTAGTTTGGTGGCGAACTTGAATGGATGAGATTGCATCTCATGAAGAAGGGTAGTCGTTGATTATGGCTACCTTCTGTTAGTGTTTGGGAATGTCACAGTGGTGTTTTTGTTGTACGCCAGTGGCATCGCAACATGACTTGCATATCTCGTGCATGCCAGTGGCACGGTGGTGTAAGTGGCGCCTGGCGCAGCCATGGCCACTAGCTGGTTGCCTGGGACTTGCCGCAAGTCCGTCAGTTCAGTGGCGAACTTGGATGGCTGAGATTGCATCTCATGAGGAAGGGTGGCCATTTATTATGGTTGCATATTGTTGTATAGCGGAGTGGCGCTATTGGAATAGCGGCATGCTAGTGGCGTAGCCGTGGCATGGCGGCATGCTAGTAGTTGTGGCATGGCGGCATGCTAGTAGCCGTGGCATAGCGGCATGTCAGTGGCTTAGCCATGGCATGGCGGCATGCTAGTAGTCGTGGCATACTGGCATGCCAGTGGCGTAGCCGTGGCATGGCGGCATACTAGTAGCCGTGGCATAGCGGCATGCCAGTGGCGTTGTGGCATGGTCACGCCTGTGGTGTTGTAGCATGGCCATAACTAAGATTCGGCTCCGCGGCCAAAGTTAGGGCTTGGCGGCATGGCCAAGGCTAGGGTTTGGCGCCGTGGTGTTGGACCCACATGTGGCGTGGCAACATTGGCCCTGTTTCCACATCAATCCCATCGCTCTGGGAAACGTTATTTGGCTTTGGTTGGCGTAGCAAGTTTTCCCAAATTAGGGTTTGGCATGTCGAAACCCTAATTAATGTGTGTGGCATGCGGCCGCGGCATGGCGATACTTTTGTGAAAATGGCGCCATAGCTATGCCAAAGGAGTTATGACAAGGCCATAGTGTGGAACCGTCCACTGGAGTAGGGATTACCGTGGGTGGCTATGATATGACGCCAACCCTAGGGCTTCCCGGGTCTCACACGGCTCGTGTCATGTTGTGGGATCGAAGTGACATGATTTGTGCCACGACTGGAAATTATGGCTTTGGTAAATGCATAGGTGTGTTTTTGACCCGAAAACACTAATCTTAAGCTTTTCATGGCGTTGGCCACGAACAAGAGGTAGGTTAGCACATAGGGCGCTACTCATGGCATGTTTCCACGAAGTGGCATGTTGGCATGCCGATCAATATGTTGTTGTGGCAGGGCGTGTTTGGCTTTCCAATTAGTATGATGGCGCGGCAGGGTGCGTTCGGCCTTCAACGTATGGTGGCAAGTTTAGAGCGACTTGATTGGCCAAGAAAAGGGGCCGGCCAAACATAAGGCACGGCTACACTTCTGGTGAGAGTGTGGCGTCTTTTGAGCGACCTGATTGGTCGGTTAAAAGAGCGCCGACCAAGCATGAGCATGGCTATACTTATGGTGTGAGTGTGGTGTCTTTAGAGCGACCTAATTGGTCGATGGGAAGTGGGGCCAGCAAGTGTGGGCCCAGCCACAACTTATGTGCGCGTGGCTAATTTGAGGCGACACGATTGGTCGATGGAAATAGGGCCGGTTTAGGAAGGGGCGTGGACAATGGAAAGTGGCGCCAGTTGTCCCAACGCATGGCCACACCTCCCTTTGATGTTGCGGCTCCCTGTTTTTTTATTATGGGCAAGGTTTTGCACCTGTTAATCCATGGAGGATTAATTACCTAGCTTGACTAGGCTTAAATTAGACAAGCAAGGTCTGATATACTGCGCGAGGCACAAAACCCTAACTTTTGCAAGTTAGTCAGGGAAATTGATTGAATTCTATGTGTTGACACAGAGTTCTTTTAAGTTCATTGCCAGAGAGCAGCATGCTTTTCTGATTGAATACCTTATGCAAAAAACCTTATCCTTGATATTTGGAAATTCGTGTTACTCTGCTGCGAGTGAACAAAAATCGTCATGCCATATCAACATTAATGGTTCAGCCGAGGAACATAGTATAGAAGGCATTCAAAGGAACTCACATTAAGTGAATATAGGCAAGGCACCGAAATTTACAGAATGTCTGGGATGGTTTCTATATTCTACAGTCTGGATAAATTTTATGTGGATGTATTGAACGGCTCAATAAATATTCCATTAGAGAGGTTAACACTCACGGCACCGTTTCCTTACAGAGTGACGTCACATCAGATGCAAGGTTTTACGAGTTTAACCCTAAGCTAAAAACCACCATCAACAGTGTTATTTCTATTCCGCATTATATTTTGTTATATAATTGAAATATCACAGGTTGTGCGTTTGAATCAATCAATTGGAAATCAGACCTTTGGTTATTGATTGAAATTGATTGATACTTGAACATTGGTCTTTGGTACCGTTCAAGTGATTTCTCTTTTATTCAATTAGACTCGCTGATTTCTATTTGCTTGAGAAAAAAATGAATCAAGAAAGAGAGATATAACTCTTTGATATACTTTATTAAGATTGAGTCTAGTTGATTCTCTTGAAAGTATATTGGAGTTTGTCTATACAGATTGCTAAGAGAAATATTGGGTGTAGTTGTTGTGCCCCCACTTTTTCAATTGGTAT
Organism: Papaver somniferum; assembly: GCF_003573695.1. Taxonomy (NCBI): domain Eukaryota; kingdom Viridiplantae; phylum Streptophyta; class Magnoliopsida; order Ranunculales; family Papaveraceae; genus Papaver; species Papaver somniferum. Next base: position 64,124,582 of record NC_039364.1, on the reverse strand, counting down.
CAGAGCAGGCAAACATGTTCAAGACCTTATAAGTCTGTGTTTGTAGCAATCTGACTCTATGGACAGAGATGTTGTCTCTATCAACATACCACCAGTCTTCGATGGCTCTAATTACTTATGGTGGAAAATTGCTATGCGAGCTTTTCTTCAAGCACGTGATTTTCAATCATGGGTATATGTTGTTAATGGCTATAATGCTCCCATTGTGGCAGTTGGAAATGTAAACGTTCCCAAGGATATTGGTGAATACAGCCCTGCCGAGATACTTGTTGCAAAGCAAAATTCCGACGGTTTGAATGCCATCATACATGCCATTACCCCGAATCTTCAGCACCATGTGTCAAATTGCACCAAGTCTAAAGAAGTGTGGGATATATTAGAAACCGTATTCGAAGGTAATACCGGTGAAAAGGAAGCTAGGATTCAAAACCTTAATTCTGATTGGGAAAACCTTCGTATGGCAGATGAAGACATATTTGATGAGTTTAATCACAAGGTGTCTGAAATTGTTAATGCATCTTTTGCATTGGGTAAGACTATTCCTGAAAAGGACATTGTGAAGAAAATTCTCAGGTCGCTGCCATCTAGATAAGATTCTAAAAAGCATGCCATCGTTGAGGGAAATAACCTAGATAATCTCTCTAGAAATACGCTGGTTGGGAATCTTAAGATCTTTGATCATGAGCATTCATCCTAATCTAATGATGTTGCATTCAAAAAACTAAAGGACACTAAATTACTTGATAAAAGTAAAAAAGTGTATATATCTGAAGACGATCACTCTGAGACTGATTCATCAGATGAAGATCTTGACAAATCAGTCTCGATGATCATAAGACAGTTTAGGGATCTTCTGTTGAAGAGAAGTAAACGGTTCTCCAGAGATAATCCTAATGCATCAGTCAAACCTCATAATCATGTTCCTCCTAAAAATAGGGATATTGACGAAACTGATAACGAGGATATGCCTCAGTGCTTTAAGTGTAAAGGATTTGGTCATTTTGCAAACGAGTGTCCAAATCGTAGAAAATACACTGGGAACAAAGGTCTTGCTGCAACTCTTGGTGAAATGTCTGACAACTATGATTCTAATGAAGCCGAAAAATCAAGTGTTGCATTTCTTGGTGAAAATATTGATTTTGGTAATTGTAGCAATACATGTATAAATCTTGATATTCTTTCAGAAGAAAACCCAACTAATCTGGAAGAAAAAACTGACTCATTATTTGGAAACTCTATATATAATGTTTCAGGTTCCACCATGTGTCTAGCTGCTTGCACATCTCAGAAGCCTCATTTTTATCCTAGATTGACGTGCTCGTACTGTTCTCTAAAGGGTCACGAACTTTCAAAGTTTTACAAGTACAAACACCAATTGAGACACGTCAACAAACTTCAACGAAGAGCAAATCAATTAGCAAACAAGCTTAAACTTGCTCAGAAGACCGCTGAGGTATGTAGGATTTTATCTTCGTCTAAGAAGTTAGTTTCCAAGGATAAACCAAGACCATTAGAGAAGAAAGTATGGTCAAATCTCTTTGATAGACAAAGGTCTGTGGATTCCTCTCAAGAGCAAAATGGTGGACAAATTGTTGTTCATCGCAGCACAACTTGATTGTGTTGATTGGTAAATCCTGTCTCATGTGCTTGATCAAAAGAGACAAGACTGTGTACCTCTCAGGCTTTAAGAAAAGTTTTTTTCTTAGTTTTGTGTCTATTAATAAAGGAGGGTTATTCTCGACAGTTCTACTCTCTCTAGGGTTCAGAGTTGTGCGTGCACGAACCTGTTAAAAGGTCGCGTGACCCTACATCCCTTTTCCCTCCCTGAAACCTCTTTTTATCTCAAAACTACTTGTTGAGTTTAAGTTGTGATTTCCTCTCACAAACCCATACACCTATGGATGCTCCAAGTAACATGTCTTCTGATGGAAAGGATGTTAGTATGATTGTCAACCCATCAATCATGAAGGAAAAAGAGAAATCTCTGTTAGCTCCGACATTGAAAAGAAAAAGAAGGAATATGAGGAAGCCTAGAGCCGTTCCTTCAAATTCTCAGAAGTTTTCCGATGTTCTTGAAGTGTTGAAGGAGATGCAAAAGGAGATTCATAAAATAAAGGCTTTTGTGTTTAAGACTCATGAGATTCAGAAGGCCCTGGTCCGATATCAGTCAAGAAGGTTTATTGATATTAACTCTTATCTTCATGAACCTTATGTCCCAATGGCTGTTGACGACAAGGAGTTCGGGGATGATAAAGAATTCTTCAAAGGTTTTAATGCTTAGTAAATCTTTTATTTTTCTTGTTTTGATTAGAAGAATAACTAGAGTTTGGAATAGCCATTATTGTGATTACACATAGCTATGTCCAACGTTTTCATCTTAATGTTTTTAGATTTATTGGTTTAAATTCTAAAATTGTTTGGAAGATGATTTTTGCAGTATTAATCTTTATGGTTTTATATATTGGAATTTGTTATGGGATATGTGTGTTTGCGTCTGTGAACTGTGATTGTCCCATACCTTGTCAAAAGGTAAGTCCTTTATATGTCGATATGCATGTGTTGATAAAAGAATGAATGAACTTTTGACAAATACAAAAGTTAAGCCTATTATGTCAATTATTTATGGATGATTGGTCAAAATCTTTTGTTAACAAGGATTATGTCTATTGTATGTCATTGTGTAAATGGTGATGGAATATAGAATGAATCCTTGATCATTCCAAAGTATTTGGTCGACCTCCGGTCTACAATTTTTGTGAATATATTGTGTTGTTCCATAAAGTGTTTTATGTTGAGCACAATCGACTGAGTTATTCTTAGTTGTTGCTCCGTGAGGTATTTTATGTCGAGCATGTTCAACTAAATTAATCATACTCGTTTGGTTATTTAGTTGTTGCTCCGTAATTTTTCTTATGTCGAGCATGACCAATTACATTGATTACTTTTTGTGGTTAATTTGGTTGTGTATTCCGATTAGATTAATTATGGGTTCTCTTGTGATTAATCTAATTGAGTATTTTTGAGTCTCCATAAGTTCACTTATGTTGAGCATTTCCGATTAAATTAATCATAGGTCCTATTGTGGTTAATTTAATTGAGTATTTTGGATTCAAATTCATACTTGTATGTGGTTTGTTATGTCCAAATAAATCCTTCTTTTCTTTTGAAATTAAGGTCGCTCTTGTTGTTCTTTCGGTAATGACATATTATGGGGGAGAGTTCTTAATTGAACTTGTGCTTAATTGCCAAATCTTTGTGGGGAGTGCGGCTGTGGAATATTATAGGGGTTATCTTGTATCTTTATAAACTCCTTGATGAATGCATTTAGCTTCGGCTTTATGATTGCATCTAAACAAGTTGATATATGCTTTCTTTTGGTCATGAAATGTCTCTTTTGGAAATTTCATTAGGATCCCGTTTTCGTACCTTTGCCAATTTTATTGACAAAAATGGGGAGAATTAATATGTGGTTCACACTAAAAATACATATGGTTTTCGGATCATTATGTAAGGGGAAGTGGTTTCCATGTGAGATGGAGTATTGAGTAAGGGGGAGTGATACATATCACCATAGTATTGTTGTCGAAGTTGTGATACAATTGAAATTTGATGCTATATAATGATACTATGACACTGTATAGCAATGATTGAGAACTCTTGTTTTCTCGTTGTTATAGCTACGGATTTTCAACAACGATGATGCTTTACAACCTTTGGGATCATTGGAGTACTTGGAAGTGACGAAGATTTCGAGTAATGTTGAATATTAGGCATGTGGAATAGGAGCTACAAAAGTTAATTAATTTATTTTTTGTATTTGATATGTATTGATAGTTTTGTCACTAAAATTGACAAAGGGGGAGATTGTTAGAGCATTGCTCGGTCAAACTCGCATGCGTTGTTATCTCAAGCATGTTTGTCAATGTTAGTGATCAAAACTATAAGTCTTGATTTCTAGTCTACTATAGCTAAGTCTCGGACTAGGATAGAAAGTGTAGTTGAGCTCAAGAACTCCATGGAAATCATCATACAAGACGAAGGACTACTCAAGGAACTGATGGAACTTCATCGACTAAAAGGTATGTGGAGACTTGAACTTATCTACTCTATCTCTTATCTTGAGACAAAAGTTGTTTTTCTATATAGACTTTGACTACACACATTTTCTATTTCGAGCCGAGTTTATCTCGCCTATCTATTTCTCTAAATATGTGTTGGTAAGCTTTCCCTTTGGCCAAGTTCATCTTTACCTAGTGACGAAAGTCATGATATGTTTCAATCACTTTGAAAATTGCTTTAACGAAAAATAGTTTGTGAATAACAACTATATAACGTCCTCTTAGAATGTTTCAATGATTGAAATGAGAGTTTAAATTATATAACCAATGTTGGATATAAGCATTGTGTGGAAACACATATATGTATAAGTCCTTTTTCATTGAACCGAAGTTTGCGAACTTTATTGATCAAGAGAACCGACATGGTGGCGTGAGCCAAGTCCGCGAACTCATTCCGCGAACTGTCGGAAGTTCTCGACCCGAGAATTTATGCTGGAGTTTGAGAACTCCTTCCGGGAACTTAATTCCGCGAATTAAATCTGCAAACTTAAGTTGGTTATATCTAAAGACGATTGTTTGTGAACCTATGTATATCAACTAAGGAATGCTAAATGCAAACCGTGGCTATAAAGTTCATGAACAAATTCGAGTGAATCAAATCGTTTTTGCTTCGATTGTGTCTTGTGTAGTTACATAATATTTCCTTGCAATTGAACAACTCGCTAACTAGTTTATTTGAGTCATTTGAACTAGTTATGGTGAAGAAGAAAATGCTCATATGGCTAACCATTTGGTTAACTATTGTTGAACCAACAAATGTACATGTTTAGGTACGGTTACACAAACCTAAAATCGTGCATTTCATTTGTGTGTAACAAGCTAAGTTTTCGATCCAATGGTTGAAAGATATTAGCTTGAATCTAATCAGGTTTTCATCGAACAGTGAATATTGAATGCTTTGTTACCAAGCTAACATTGATTCCAAACCCTGATTTGAAAGACTATATAAGGGAGAACTCTAGCAACTGGGAAACCTAATCCCCACACCTCCTGTGTGATACTAGTTGTATTAGCTAGAGTTGATTCTCCTTTAACCTTAGATTTATTCTTGTAAACCAGGTTAACGACTTAAAGACTTCATTGGGATTATGAAGCCAGATCGATACTACTTTCTCGTAGTTGTGTGATCTGATCTTGCATCTTCTATCGTTTTGAGTACAACCGTAACGATTGGCTTGAGATTTATATCTCCGATAGGCAAGATATAAAAGTAATCACAAACATCTTCGTCTCATCATTTGTGATTCCACAATATCTTCTTTCGCCGCGTCGATTAAGATTATTGTGAGGTGATTGATAATACTAGGCTGTTCTTCGGGAATATAAGTCCAGTTTATCAATTGGTTCCTATTCACCTTGATTTATCAAAAGACGGAACAAAAAATTGTAGGTATTTCTGTGGGAGACAGATCTATCTATTCCTGTAGACTTTTGTGTGTGATACAGATTTTTTTATTAAAGTCTTCGACTTTGGGTCGTAGCAACTTTTCGTTGTGGGTGAGATCAGCTAAGGGAATCAAGTGCGTAGTATTCTACTGGGATCAGAGACGTAGGAGCATAACTGTACCTTGGATCAGTGTAAGATTGATTGGGGTTCAACTACAGTCCAGACCGAAATTAGTTTGTAGTAGGCTAGTGTCTGTAGCGGCTTAATACAGTGTGTGTTCAATCTGGACTAGGTCCTGGGATTTTTCTGCATTTGCGGTTTCCTCGTTAACAAAATTCTGGTGTCTGTGTTATTTTTATTCCGCATTATATTTTTTTATATAATTGAAATATCACATGTTGTGCATTTGAATCAATCAATTGGAAATCAGACCTTTGGTTGTTGATTGAAATTGATTGATACTTGTACATTGGTGTTTGGTACCGTTCAAGTGATTTCTCTTGTATTCAATTAGACTCGCAGATTTCTATTTGCTTGAGAAAGAATTGAATCAAGAAAGAGAGATATAACTCTTTGATATACTTTATTAAGATTGAGTCTAGTTGATTCTCTTGAAAGTATATTGGAGTCTGTCCATACAGATTGCTAAGCGAAATATTGGGTATGGTTGTTGTACCCCCACTTTTTCAGTTTGTAATGTTGGTTTGCGCCTTTCAGGAAGTACCTAGAACATCAAAATCCCAGATAGCCATGTCACTAAGTTTGTAATGTTGGTCTGCGCCTTTCAGGAAGTACCTAGAACATCAATCATTCAATTTCTTTGTTATGGGCGTTGAAATTACAATACCCATCACCTAGTTACATAAAAGAAGTAGTTTTAGCACGTCTTGTTCATTAAATTGGAGTATGTTCCTCAGATAATTAGTCACATATAAGAGTTCAACTTGAATCCATCATATATCTTAACCTATATTTAGAACGAATCAAGTGTAAAGTATACAATTAAGCATTCAAAACAATGAAAAAAAAATTAAAAAATCCAGAACATCATAGATAGATTGTATATGAAAAATATACTTACTAAGAAAATCGTCCTCGTATAACCCACCACTTCAAAATGAAATCAAATACCAAAAACCGTTGAATCAATTCAGTCTGTACCTATCAAAGTTCAACAAATTTATTCAGTTTTGAGGATCAATCCCAAATTGGAAATGAATTGAAAATCATAAACTAAAGAAGACATTGAAATCAAATCAATTGATAATCAGTAAGAAGAAAAAACAATACGCGCATTAATAAATTTACGGATCAGAGGAAAATAGTGCTGAAGCAGAAGAAAAGTAGGAAGAAGAAGCAACAACGAAAACAACGAATATTATGTGAATCCATGAAAATGAAGAAGAGGTAATGAATGCAACCAAAGAAAAATATGATGACGGAATATAAACCCTAGTCATCCCTCGATCACTTTGGACTGAAATGAAAACTATTAGTTGATTAGGTTCCAATGTATAAAATGAGATTCTTTAACTAAACCCATCACCAATTTTTTTTGTTAAGTAATCGACAGGTAAAGTTAGAATAAATGTTATTACCACCTCAACACCATCAGTTGTAAAGCAGAAGAATGCGTTGGAAACTCCATATAAAATGGAATAACAACATTAGATTGGATTGAGATTGATATGAAAGTTCTATTGATTTATCAGTTTGGGTTTTCTTTAGAGAGCGTTTTAAAAACCAAACGTCAAACATACACTGATAGACACACACGGATAAAACATTGTGTTTCATGGGATATAACTATAGCTGTAGATTTATGTTTCGTAAGGATAAATCTGAACCACTACTTACATAGGAAAAGTTATCCAAACTGTGTTATGTGTTCTTGATATATGAGGGCGATCTATTTACATGCTTATATTAACAAAAAAAAAAATTATATTTCAAAGTTCTTTTTTATTACTCTTCGAATTGGGTATATCCAGGTATGAAAGTGGGATCCCATTACTTCGGCATCAAGCATCTAAACTATAAAATAAAGTCCTAACCCTTTGTAAATACAAATTAATAGAACTTCTCTCTCATTATTCCTTTCTACTTTGTATCTCTTATTTTTTGTTTTATCTTTTCACAACGCGTAATCAGCACGCCCTAACCACATAGACTTCTAATATTTCAAAATTATTCCTTGTTTTATATCTTCTTTAGATTTTTTATATCACTCGCCATGGGTATTCAGGAAAAATGATTATTGTTGGCTTAGTTGCTCCGTGAACATCTGAGTTTTTCGTTTTCCAGACAGTTGAAAGCTTGAGTTTTTCTTTCGTTTCTTTATAAAAAAAATGTTTCGTCACTATTATTCAAAATTGTAAAAATTGTCATGGTTGAAATTATAGGACCATGACGACTTTTGAAGAATCAAATACTTCTGGAAAACATTAAAAAAGTCGTCAAATTTAGGACCATGACGATTGTTTAAGTGTCGTCGAGCTATAAGTTAGCTCATGCGTAATGAATTTTTTTCTGATTCCATTCTGTTTAAATATTGAGATAGTCATCATGGACTTATGGTCATACAATATTGACCATGATGATTGTTCTGGTGTCGTCATAGTAGTATTGGTAGATAATGACGAGTGTTGCAAAAAGTTGTCATGGTAAACTAAAATACCATGACGATTTTTCACTACAAAAAAATAAAATTAATAAAAAATAATTTTAAAAAAATAGTTCTTAGAACATTGCTCGGTCGAACTCACAAGTGTCGTTATCTCAAGCTTGTTGTCAAATTTAGTCGTCAAAACTATGTGTTGATTTTTAGTCTATAATTAGTTAAGTCTAGGACTAGGATAGAAATGTAGTTGAGAGACAGTGGATCACGGCAGTCATCATTGCATTCTACCGTTTGAAGACGAAGATCAACTGAAGCTTTTGGAGAACTTCATCAACAAAAGGTAAGTGAAGACTGAACCACCTATTTATCAAGTTATATTCACTTTTATATCATTGAGACGATCTTGCATAACTAATTAGACTGTTATGCATAGTAAAAAAATCGAGTCAAATTTATCTTGATAATTAGTTCTCGAAATATAATGACTAAGCTTAATGAACATTTGTTCATACTTGATGAATTTCGGTTAAGGACAATGTATTGTTTGTAATCAAAATCATGATTCAAGTTTTATCATTCGAAAATAGCCTGGAACAGTGATATATGTCATTGTTATTATTATGGAATGTTTCGAATCGATTTAGAGAGAAATGTAGAACTACTATAGATTCGGATACAAGACAGTGTTATCAGTCTTACAAACTGGGAGAACTATTATAAATCTGAACCCGTATTACATGTACTTGTACACTATCGGAGTAGCTATATATCGACTTGCAGATTTGTGTACGCATATTTGGTGGCTCTCTAAAAGAGTCACAAACTAATACCGCAAGTGCACGGCGTCGATGTAGCTAATGTGCAAGTGCGAGTCGATCCACAGGGACAAGGTGTGTGTAGTTGAAGCTTAAGGTTTCACTAAAACTGAGTTGTAAAAAAGAGTCTTGGTTGTGTTAAAACACACTTGAGATGATGGTAGTGACTGAACTGAAAAACAGTAGAATGTAAAGCAAGTAAACAGGAACATGTTAGGGCTTTTGAATCCACTTCTTGATCCTAAACTAAGGCAGATCCTAATCAAATCATGTTCTTGTTTCATCTCAGGGAAGATTATGGATGATTTAACTAATCTTACTAACTTACCCCTAGCATCAACTGTCTTCTCACAGTACAGCTGATCACATGCTTGTTTGCTCAACCAGTTATCTAGCAATCCGCATTAGTGGAAGGTTAATCCCCTAAGTTCTCTAGTTCACCCCTAGCATTGAGTGTCTTCTTACAGCACACTCAATCACAGGTGCATTTGATCACTAAGTTTACTAACTTCCATACTTCAATTAAGCACAGTCCTTCAAATGGACTGAATCCTTAGCTACTCTCACTCTTACACCCCTAGAATCAGCTGTCTTCTTACAGCACAGCTGATCACAGGTGCATTCACTCAACTAGCCAATTATCAATCCTACTTAGTTTCAGCACTACAAGAACAGTGACATGAACAAGGACTATCCTAGCTTACAATTCAAGAGTATCATCTAACCCCTAACAACATTAACAGTTGAGGTCCTGGCTATTCCAGGCCTCTTGGTGGTGCTCTGGCTAATCCAGGCATGCCCAAATTCACAACCCTTAACACCTATTTATACATATAAGCAAAATCCCAAAAATCCCCCAAATCAGTGAAATTAGGGTTTACCAAATATCCAAAATTGACTCACCTAACAGCTCTGATTTTACTCAATTATCTTCACCCACTCTGCTATTTCTAGTTACAATCAACAATTCCCAAAAATCTTCAATTTGTAAAATTAGGGTTTTTTGTTGTGAAATAGAAATCAAAATCGACTCACCTAATCTCTGATAACTGCTCCAAAGTGTCGACCCATACTTCAATTTCCTCTCCTGCGTCTCCTGTTGTTCCAACTGCTCCTCTAGCTCGAGTTATTTTACCAATTTCTCTTCTTTCCTGTCTCTGAAACCCTAGGAGAGAAATTGGTATGATAGCTGGCTAGAAAGAAGGGGGAAATAGATAGGGTTTCGTTAGGTAATAGCCATGATGGCTTTTGGTGGTGGTTGTGGCAGTTGAGGAAGGTGGTGGTGATGATGGTGGTGCGGAAGGGTATGGTGGTGTTGCAGAGGGTGAGGGAGAAAGAGAAGAAGTCGATGGAAAATGGATTGGGGTGCGTTTGTGTTGGGTATAGGGTATTTGGTACTCGGGTGTTGAGCGGGTTTAGCAATTGTTGATGAACAACGAGGATGAGACGTTGGATGCGAAGATGATGGATCGATCTAACGGCGAGACAGAAAGAATCGAGGAGCGACCGTTGGATGCGGAAGTACAACGAAACTGACGGCTCAAGATGGAGTTAGGTGTTGTAGTGTTAGACAGGAGCTTCAGACTTTGATGCACTGTGATGAAGCGACCGTTGGATGCATATGTGGATCCAATCTGACGGCTACGAGCTTAGGAAGGCTTTGGGCTTGGTCTTGGACTTAGGTTAGAGTTTGGGCTTAGACAATTTTGAGACCACTTCTTCTTTAAGAACAAATTCTTCCTTCCAAGCCCATTTCTAGATTTTGAGTCTTGTGCACAACATTCTTCGCGGCCTTCTTGCGGGATTCCTATCGACTTTCCACCACTTTTCTGCTCTTTTCGCTCCGCAATTCCATCCAAGCTTTATTTAGAACCTAAAAATGCAAAATTAATTAAGAAAAGTATTTATTCTTGAAAACAATGAAAATACAGAATATGGGTTAAATTGGAGAATTAGAGCACAAAAGATGAGTTAAATTCTAAGAAAAATATATAGAAATATGCACTTTTTAGCACTCATCAATATTCTTATGTATATTATGTGAAAAATCTGTTCAACTCGTGAACTAGATCGGTATGCAAACCATTTAGGAATTGTGGTCACGGAACTGGGTTAGTATCCAAACTGGTACACGTACCAAAATAATTATGTATTCCGGAACTCGGTTTAGTATACATACTGGTACGCAAACCAAAATAATTTTGTGGATTCCGGAACCGGTCATAGTCTTAGGGTTTACTTACCGGTATGCATACTTAAATAGTTTTGTTAGTTCCGGAACTTGGTTTGGTTAAATGTTTACACACCGGTACACGTACTCTGACTGACCTAAGTCACAAACCTCTATGGTATTTGTACTTTGTACACCTACTAACCATGTCGATTATCTTCATGTGCGGTTAAATTATTTCTATGAGATAATTAGCATTTGATTAATTCTCCAGAAACACTAGACTTATTTGATCATATGATTGTGACTCAAGGTTAATGTCTTAAGTTTTCATGAAATTGATGGGTGTCGTAGGCTCAACAAATTAATAATCTTATTTCCACACAATTAACTGGTAATATAATGGAAGTAAGGATCGTCCCACGAAGAGCAGTGAGTTTTAGTTGTCAAAGTGTCACAAAGGGGGATTTTGTCTTAGATTTCGAACAAAATAAATAATCAAAGCAAATAAAGTTGAATTGTAATCAATAGAGAGAGATATGATCGAGGAATCCTTCTTTGTTAATAAACCATGAATGAGTTATTATAATTGCCTACTCGTCGTTAATCATAGATTATCACCAACCGTGGAATAACACCTAGCTCAGTGTTGTTCCCTAAATTCCTTTTATCACCGAGTACGGAAGCTCTCCAATACCAGATTATATTCTCCTAACCATCTAGTAGTAGCTCACTGAAGGTGTAATTTGGTCGAATGCTTTATCTTTTGTGAATTTATAGGTTGATCCTAATAGTTAGACTCTTAGCTCAAGATCCACTTTTTAGTGTTGTTTATACCCACAATCACTCCACAGAATCCCCCTGTAAGGTCTTGTGTTCTCTACTTGTGTAAAGGTTATTCGACGATTACTTATCTCCCAACTCAATACTAGCAATAGATTGAATCAACAAATCAATTTAGTTGGCCACCTAAACAATCTATCAATCAATCATAAATATTCGTTATAATATAAACAAACGATAATCATATGAAGAACTTCAAAGTAGATTAATATATTAACTCAATTCTTGTTTACAACTTAGAATTCATCCTCAATCAATAGGTGTTTAGCTACTCATGGATGTAGAAACATCCATGATATACATATGAGAAAAGTGAAGAGATAACGTTACGATTGATAATCGCTCCGTATGATGTTTCTTCTCTCCAAACCCTAACAATTTCGTGACCTAATGATATTATATCATTTTACAGAACCTAACACCTTTTTATAGGTTTATATTGCTTAGTCTTCACGTATTTAGTTTGGTTCAAGAACCCGACTGGAAATAACGAATCCAAACGTGCCCTTAGGCTTTTCAAGGTATTAATACACGTTTTCCACTTGCTAAGTTCTCAAACCCAGTCCGCGAACTTCAAATTCCAGCAGAAATTTTCGGAATTAAAGTAAGAAACCCGCCGTCCGCGAACTGTGTTGTCTTCGGTATTCAATAAAAACTTGTTTTGGCCACAACTTCTTCATCCGAACTTGGAATGACCTCATTGTTTTTGCATTCTTTTTCTCTTTCAGTTCTCTTAAAGATGATGATGAGAAATCCTTAATTTTAATAAGTTAATATCAGTCTATGGCCCTTATCTTGATTTTGAGCGGTTTGCTCATTTTCGTCGCTTTTCTTCAACTTCTCTTGTACTTGGGCACTTGGATACTTGGAATACTTATCTTCTTAGCTCTTTTCAGTACTTTGTAGCTCCTTTGTGGATGATTCACCTAATTGAGACAAATAACAGAAAACAAGAGTAAATAATACGAAAATATGCAAGAATAATAGCTAAAACAAGTATAGAATGGACACTAAAATCATATGAATTATGCACTTATCAAATTCCCCCACACTTATCTTTTGATAGTCCTAGAGAAAACTAAATAAAACTAATCCTAAATACAACAAATCCATGTCGTGAGGATACGGTTACTCTTAGCATGAAAAACAGGCCTTTAAACCCCTAGGTGTCCCTAGTGGACGAGTTATAGTCTCGTGAGGGTTTACAAGAGGTATACCCACAAAAAATACTCCAATCCTCGCCTTGGAAGAACTACTAAGGACAGACACAAAGTAGAAAGCCAAATAATTAGCTTGCATATGTTCTTTAGCTGCAAACATCCCACAATGATTCCAATCATCACGCCTAAGCAATTACTTAGTGTGACATTCAACCTGAGTGCAAAACTCTACTAAGATAGTCATCGTACTTGTTGCAACGTTTGTCACAACACTCGCATACTGAAATCACATGGATAAATAATGTTGGAGATAATGAGTTTTAGTTAAAAGAATTTTTGGTCTTGGTGTGGTTTGATCTAATGACCTAAGGGTCTAAGGATACTTACTCATTTTATGAGTGAATGAAATGATCCTTTAGTCCCACATTGTGGAAAACTAAAGAGGAGCTCCACTATATAATCATACTCTTATCCATGTATTGTAAAACGTGGGTGGAGCGGGTGGGCAAAAATACATATTGTGACCCATGCGATATGCGCGTATACCATGCACCAAGTCATGTGTCTACTTGAATATATTTTTGGCGAGTTTTTCTTTAGGAAATTAATTCCAAAAATATTTTGTACAAGTGTTTTATTTACGGGAGAATTCCTTTTTGGTTTTTGATTTGTTTTACAAGAAATAAAACGAGTTTTATAAGGAAACAAAAACCTAGCTTAATTTTGAAGCAACTTTGTCTTATAAATATAAAATCGAATTTCTCTTTTTGGTGTGGGCTTGACGCGGCCACATTTTCTTCTTCTTTTCTTCATCTTTTCACTTTGGTTTTTCCGCAACAGTGGTTGCTTATCTTCCTTCCTAATCCTTGCTGCTGAGTTCGTAATTGGGTAAATTTTATTATGCTTGTACAGTCTATATCGGGAAGTTCTATCCTGGACACATCTCCGCCGATGGGGTATAGCATCTCTCATTCTTGAGGAGTACCCGCGGACTAATGTGTTAAGGAAAATTTGCTGAGCAGGTGGCTCTGTCCTCGTATGTCAATTTGATGTTTTCAATTAGTTGATTATTTTAGTACAACCAGATTCATCTAATGTTTGCAGTTTCATTGTTACGGTTCCAATAATCTTAACACATTATCACCTTTTCTGTAACGATGAAAGAGGTGTAGAAAGACCAGAAAAATTTAAGGGAAAGGTTTTTAAGTTATTTATTTTTTCTGGGTAATCATAAGCTAGATGATTTCTTACTGAAATAATTTGACGAGGTTTTTAATAACGATGGACGTGAAATTGTTTTTGGATAATTAGGGTTAGGCAGAACTTAACTGAAATATTTGGAGGATAACTTTAAGGTTATTATTTGTGGTTTGCGTTAGAGGAAAAGTACTAAAATACATGCATGGTGTTTGAAGAGGAGTTTTTCAACTGTTTCGGTGATTGAGAAATTACCGACTTCTGAGTCAGAGTACAAACGAAGTCTATGACTAGAAACTGGAGAGGTCAGTATGGTTGAATTCGGTAATAAGATTCATGTGGAAGAGTTGTTATGTAGCGTGGACAAAGATGTATCATCTGTAAGGGACATGGCTAATAGGAGCATGTGGCTGAAAACAAATCTTCCAAAGCTGACAAAGGTGGGAACATCAAACACAACTGTAGGCGTGGTCTTCACAATAAAGGTATGTTTCGTAAACCTGAATCTGGCATTACTTTAATTAAGGGTGATTGTTATGGTTGTGAAATTCCTGGCCATCTGGCATAATTTATAGACAACATAGAAACCTTAATAAGTAGAAAGTTAATGCTAATTTAGTTGAAACAAACTTGAACGAGTTAGTGGCATGATGTCGGAAGTTATTTTAATAACCAATGTGAGAGACTGGTGGATGTACTATGGAACCACTAAGCTTGTTTGTTGAAACAAAGACCTGCTCACGGCTCACCTCCTATCAGAGGATAAGAGATGTCGAGTGACTCTATATGAGTAACTCATTCGCAACAGAGGTTGCATAAAGGGAAAGGTCGAGCAGAAGCTCATATCAGTAAAGACTCTCACATTGAATGGATTTTTCATGTTCCGGGCATATGTAAGAATCTTGTTTCTTGTTCTGTTGTAGATAGTTAAAGATTTAAGATAGTAATTAAATCTGAAAAACTTGTTGTAACCGTGGGATCTGATTTTTAGACAGGAGTTATAAGACTTAGGGTCTTTATAAGCTTAACGAAAAATCCGTTAAATTGAACATATTTGATTCTTGTGCTTTCTTTTGTGTGTCTTTGGTTGTTTTGGTTGGTAGACTTAGAACCGTTAATTTATAAGTCAATGCATAAACTGACTAGAGTAAGATGTGTACCAAAATTTAGTTTGGTTCTGAACACAAAAGTGAAATTTTTAGAATCAAAATATGCTATTAAATTTTGAGAAAAACTATTCAGAGTAATTCTAAGCCCTTAGAACTAATCCTGATAGACCTTATTGAGTTGTTTTCAATCCTTTCTAAAAAAAGGTGGTAAAAATTGGTTTGTAACTTACGTAGATGACTATACGTAGTATTGTCTTATATACTTGCTTCGGTAAGGATGATCCCTTAGAAGCCATAAGTTATATAATTTTGAATTTGAAAACCAATCATGTGTTACCATTAAAAAGGGTTAGGTCTGGACGTGACGGGTAGTATGGAATTCTTTAAGAGAACTTTACTTTTCAAATGGCATTATTCATAAGACCGCATTTCTTATTCACCATAGTGTAATGGTTTAGTTGAACCTAAGGAATGAACCTTAAGGAGATTAAAATATGCCATGATGACTAGTTCAGGATTAAACCGCCAACTTGTGGGGGGAGACCGTCCTCTAAACTTGCTATATCTTGAATAGAGTACCCTTTAAAGAATCAGACAAGATACCATATGAGTATGGAAAGGAAAACAATTTTATTTATGCATACGTCAAAGTGTGGGGAGTTTGGATTAGGCTTCTATTCATTTTTCTAAGAGAACTTTTTTAGGACCCAAATTTTGTTGATTGATTCCCCATAGGGTATCCTGAGTATTTGACTGCATACAAATTTTTTGGGTGTGATGTCTGATTTTTCTGACTTTGGTGTGAAAATTATTATGGAGTCTAGGGATGTTGAGTTTGAAACTTATCCTTTTTAGAGATGTGTTGTTGATCCCCTAGATGTCTTTTCAACTAGTCAGAATTTAATTTTGAAGGAAGATGAATTAGTGGATGAGTATAAGAGAAGTACAATGATTAGAACTAAGTCTTCTTCATAACATGCCTAGCTTAGTCGAGCCACAAACTTTCAAATTAGTAAAACATCTACTGAAACCCCATTCTGGTTAGAAGTTCATTTAGTGAAATGGACTCAGTCCGTCGGAACCAGACTTGGGAGCTTGTTAGTTTACCTCTAGGGAGTAAGACCATGGGATGCAAATGAGTCTTTAAGAGGAAACGTTATGTAGATGGAACCGTGGAAAAGATTAGGCAAAACTGGTAGCTAAAGGCTATAAACTAAAAGAAGGTGTATATTTCCTTGATTCTTATTCACTTGTGACGAGAATTACTTCTGTTGAGATGTTAATTGATATTGCTGCCATAAACAACTTGGAGATACATCAGATGAATGTTAACTTAGCTTTTCTTTAAAACTGTGAATTAAATATAGAAATCTACTTAGACCAACCTGAGGAATTTATGGTGAAAGGTTGTGAATATAAAGTTTGCAAACTGAGAAATCTTTGTATTGTTGCAAATAAGCACATAAAATAGTGACATGAAAATTTGATCATGTGATAAAATTAGTGGATTTGAGTAATGAATCTGATAAGTGTACTTATGGTGAACTTGTTAAGGATGCATGTGTGATTGTATGCGTGTATGTTTCTGAAATGCTTTTACTTGATACAAACATAGATGTGTTATATTCCACTAAAAGCATGCGGTGAATAAGAACGTAGACATAGAAGACTTAGGCCCTGTTGATGTGATCATAGGGACGAGGATTAGAAGACATTCTAATGAATATAGTCTTAGTCATTTTTATTTTGTTGAATTTGTGTTTAAGAGATACAATCAGTTTGATTGTAAACCTGCTTGTACTCCACAAGATTCTTCTTGTAAACTCAAGAAGAATAAGGGTGATGGATTATCTTAACTTGAATACTCAAGAGTTATAGGATGTCTGATGAATTTAATGAACTGTAAGGGTCCAGACATTGCCTATTGTGTGAGTAAGTTAAGTAGGTGTACTTGTAATCCAGAGAAGGAGCATTGGGATGCATTTAATAGAGTATTATGGTACCTAAAGTACTCTATGACCTTTTGCTTTTAATATACAACTATCCTTAAGGAATTTTGTGTTGCAAACTGGATAGTTGACTCAGAGGAGTTTAAGTCTACGAGTGGATATGTTTTCATTCTAGCATGCGGGTTTTGTTTTGGAAGATTTCAAAACAAACATATATTTCTCAATTCATTATGGAATCTGAGAGTTTTGCGTTTGATAAAGCATGAGAGGGGGCCAAGCGCCTAAGATACTTTTTAAAGATATTCCTCTCCGGCATAGGCCTGTGCCAGCTATATCTATACACTGTGTTAGCCTAGCTATAATAGCTAAAGCTAAAAAAAACTAATCTCAGTCGGCATTATTTTCATTGATCGGATATAGTCCAAGGAGAATATCGCGTAACCTTTGACAAAAGGTTGTTCAAGGAGATAGTTAGAATTGCATCGAACGGGATGGGGCTTAAGCTCAATAATTAAACTTGCCATGAAGGATACTCAACCTTGCTGGCTGGAGATCCCAAGATCAAGGTTTCGAATGAGACAACTAATTTATGGTGGGTAAAGGTAAACACTATCAGAGAATTTCATTCTCTGTCCCTCCCTATGGTGTAGACGTGATAGTATGACTGCATGTGAAGGATGACTTTTAAGAAGTTTTAATGAGTTATATAGTTTCAATTTAAGATTGAAGTGGGGTGTAGCAGTAATAATCTTTATGGAAACTCACCTATCTGACTGAGGAAGTGGGGTCGCTTCCTATGAGAATATGATCTTTGATTCTCTAGAGAATTCTGAGAAACAGGATATTTCCGGGGCCAAATTGGACAAAATGGCACGAACTTAGTAGCATCTAGAGAGATATCATGTGTGGTTATTATCGCAAATTACACCAAACGATGGCAGTTCAAGACATCGCGTTCACTGTCCATCCAGTAGCTTCGGTAATTTCTCACTAAGCAAAGGTTCAAGACCTGATGGACACCTTCTTCCTAAAATGGTATTTCTCGTTTTCTGATTTCTGATCTTTATCGATATTTCATTCATGTGGGGGATTGTTGGAGATAATGAGTTTTAGTTAAAAAAAAATTTGGTCTTGGTGTGGTTTGATCTAATGACCTAAGGGTCTAAGGATACTTACTCATTTTATGAGTGAATGAAATTATCCTTTAGTCCAGATTGTGGAAAACTAAAGAGGAACTCCACTATATAATCATACTCTTATCTATGTATTGTAAAACGTGGGTGGAGAGGGTGGAAAAAAAATGCATATTTTGACCCATGCGATATGCGCGTATACCATGCACCAAGTCCTGTGTCTACTTGAATTTATTTTTGGCGAGTTTTTCTTTAGGAAATTAATTCCAAAAATATTTTGTACAAGTGTTTTATTTACGGGAGAATTCCTTTTTGGTTTTTGATTTGTTTTACAAGAAATAAAACGAGTTTTATAAGGAAACAAAAACCTAGCTTAATTTTGAAGCAACTTTGTCTTATAAATATAAAATCGAATTTCTCTTTTTGGTGTGGGCTTGATGCGGCCACGTTTTCTTCTTCTTTTCTCCATCTTTTCACTTTGGTTTTTCCGCAACAGTGGTTGCTTATCTTCCTTCCTAATCCTTGCTGCTGAGTTCGCAATTGGGTAGATTGTATTATGCTTGTACAGTCTATATCGGGCAGTTCTATCCTGGACACATCTCCGCTGATGGGGTATAACATCTCTCATTCTTGAGGAGTACCAGCGGACTAATGTGTTAAGGACAATTTGCTGAGCAGGTGGCTCTGCCCACGTGTGTCAAGTTGATGTTTTCAATTAGTTGATTATTTTCAGTACAACCAGATTCATCTAATGTTTGAAGTTTCATTGTTACGGTTCCAATAAATAAGAGAATGGAAATAGAAAAGTGAAGTGTGCAAATGTTGACTGAAGTGAAAGGTGTTACCCACAATACTTGTATGAATGTCGTCAAAGGATTCCGATTTATAGAACAATATTTGACAGAAGCACCCATTTAACTTGACCACATAATTAGATACTCTAAGAGCATGTTTCCTTTCAGCAAGTATGTGATAGTTGCCTTGGATCCTGCGCTCCACGCTTGCTTATGCGACGGAGACAGGGACAACGTTTCACACACACTGCTATCTAAGCGTCAAGAACCTCATCAATAGTCTTTTTGACTTGCTATATAATGATGATATGGTTTTATTTTTATCGACTACATGATTAGATACTCTAAGAGCATGTTCCTTTTCAGCAAATACGTGATAATTTCCTTGGATCCTGCGTTCCACGCTTTCTTAGGCGACGGAGACAGGGACAACGTTTCACACGTATTGCTATCCAAGTGTCGATAAATGAATAGGAGCCTTATATATATATATATTTTTTTTTTCCGGCTCACGCTTTATGAGTGTAAGACATTTGTCTTATGGAGATTTTATAAACTCAACCAATGATTACCTTGCTACAACATCCACGACAGTATCAGGATCCCACCAAATCACTTTAGAGAAACATATAACTGCAAAAATAAAAAGAAAGTGATTCAGTAATGATTAATTGTGAGGATGACTCTTTTAAATGACTACCATAGCTTAGTTTCGCATTCAATTATGAACATAAATATATAAGGATTGAAATAAATGGAACTTAATTTACAACTGTGAGAACTGTTTCAACCTTAAAAGGTTTAGAGTGTCATCCTAAATAGCTCAATATTTAACTCCAAAAGATGAAGTCTCAAGAATGAAAGAAATCAAAGATTATTATTTATTATGTGTGTATGCATATAGTATGATACTAAATGCTCCCCCACACTTAAACTCAACATTGTCCTCAATGTTCAAAACCGAAAATTCTGATTTCTGACATAACAGTACTGAAAAAATCAAAACCTGTATCAATGGGTAGGGAACTAGGAAAAACATCCTAAACGAAAGTTGTTCACCTACGTCTTTTCTATAAGGTATCAAAATTTCACAGTGTTTCGATAAACGGTATGACTTTTATATCCTCCGAGCTGACTGACATGCAATCTGAAAAAGTTCTGGAAAAATACTGAAACTCAAATGTCCAGGATTATCACTCCAACTTAACAGACTCCAAAATAAGATTTGTTTTATCAAAAGAAAGGTATATCCGTCTTCTTTAAAATTTGGGGTCAACCACTCAAATCGGACTTCGTATGAAGTCTAGAGAGTTGTTTTCGTGACAAGTGCGCAGTCAGAATTTTCTGACGAGAATTCGTCAAAACTTTCATTATAGATATAGGAATTGTAAAATCTAAGATGGGAATGCAAGATATTATATGCAAAACTAATAAAACTAAAAACAAAAGGGATAGAGATACAAAATCGATGGGTCGCCTCCCATTTAGCGCTTAGTTTAATGTCCTCAGCCCGACTTGGCATTCCAATTATGCTACTCCTCCAGAGGGAGTAAATCACGAAGCTCAATTTCATCCATATTCACATAGGCAACGTTTTCATAATATGTCTTCAATCTTTGGTCGTTTACTTTTGAAGTTGTCCCATCTCTAAGACTAGAAATATCAACTGCACCATAAGAGAAAACATTAGTAACAACAAACGGTCCAATCCATCTGGACCTTAGATTCCCCGGAAATAATCTAAGACGAGAATTAAATAAAAGAACTTTTTAACCCACAACAAAACTCTTTCGAGAAATCATCTTGTCATGGAAAAGTTTCGTCTTTTCCTTGTATATACGAGACCTCTCGTAAGCATCATTACGTATCTCCTCTAGCTCGTTAAGTTGTAACTTCCTTTGTTTCCCCGCTTGTCATAATCCATGTTGCACATCTTTATCGCCCAATAAGCCTTATGCTCAAGTTCAACCAGAAGATGACAAGATTTTCCATAAACCAATCGATAAGGAGGCATACTAATCGGTGTCTTGTACGCCGTTTTATATATTCCTATAATGCATCATTAAGCCTATGACTCCAATCTTTCTGTGTAGTGTTAACGGTTTTCTCAAGAATGGATTTAATCTCACGGTTTGAGATTTCAGCTTTCCCACTAGTTTGTGGGTGATACGGCGTACCAACCTTGTGTGTTATGTTGTACTTCTAGAGTAGAGCATTGAAGGATTTCTGAAAATGGGAACCTCCATCACTGATAACTACTCTTGGTGTACCATGTCTCGAAAAATATATTCCTTCACAAACTCACAAACAACTTGAGAATCATTAGTAGGGGTGGATTTAGCTTCCACCCATTTCGAAACATAATCCACAACAAGAAGTATATAAATTTTTCCATTAGAATTGACAAAAGGACCCATAAAATCTATGCCCCACACATCAAAAATCTCTACAGTGAGAATAGGATTGAGTGGCATTTGATTTCGAGCACCCAGATTGCCAATTCGTTGACATCTATCACAAGATTTGCAAAAAATATATGCATCCTCAAATAGGGTAGTCCAATAAAATCCACTTTCAAGTACTTTGAAAGCGGTACGTTTAGAACCAAAGTGACCACCACATGCATAAGTATGACAAAAAGTAAGAATATATTGAAATTCAAAATTAGGTACGCACCTGCGGATGATTTAATCAGAACCGTATTTTCATAAGTAGGGCTCATCCCACACATACTGCTTGGCTATTTTCTTAAGCTTAAGCTTTTGAAAATTAGACATTGTACTAGGTACTTGTCTTGTAACCAAGTAGTTCACTATATCCGCGTACCAAGGTGTTGAATCTTCAATTGAGAAAAGTTGTTCGTCTGGAAAACGATCTTGTAAATGAAGTTCTTCTTCGGAAACAACAAGTCTACTAAGGTGATCAACAACATTATTTTCAACGCCTCTTTTATCCTTGATTTCATAATCAAATTCTTGCAACAGTAGTATCCACCGTATAAGCCTTGGCTTAGCTTCTTTCTTCTTTAATAGGTACCGAAGTGCTGCATGATCGGAATATATAATCACTTTGTACCCACCAAGTATGATCTAAAATTTTCAAGTGCAAACATTATAACCAAAAATTCTTTCTCGGTGGTAGAATAGTTGATTTGTGCATCGTTTAGGGTCCTAGATGCATAATAAATCACATGAGACAGCTTGTCTACTTTTTGACCCAAAACGGCTCCAACTGCATAGTCACTTGCATCACACATTAATTCAAATGGTAAACTCCAATCCGGTGACTTAATAATTGGTGCAGTTGTCAACAATTCTTTCAATTTATCAAAGGCATCCTTGCACTGCTTGTTGAAGCCAAAAATAACCTCCTTTTGCAATAATTTGCACATCGGCATTGAGATTTTGGAGAAATCCTTGATAAACCGCCTGTAAAAACCTGCATGACCAAGAAAATAAAAAATTTCCCTCATAGAAGTGGGATATTGTAAGTTTTTTATCAAGTCTATATTTGCTTTGTCAACTTCAATCCCTCGAGAGGACACAATGTGACCAAGCACTATGCCATGGTTTACCATGAAATGGCATTTCTCCTAATTAAGAACAAGGTTAGTGCCTATGCATCTTTTAAGCACAAGTTCAAGATTTTGTAAACAAATATCAAATGAATCACTGTAAACACTAAAATCATCCATAAATACCTCAATTATGCGTTCCACGTAGTCAGAAAATATACTGACCATACATCTCTGAAAAGTGGCAGGCGCATTGCAAAGACCAAACGACATCCTTCTATAGGCAAACTTACCAAAAGGACAAGTGAAATTAGTCTTCTCTTAATCCTCCGGTGAAATAAAAATCTGATTGTAGCCCGAATAACTGTCCGAAAAGCAATAATGTGAATGTCCCGCTAACCTCTCTAACATTTGATCAATGAAAGGCAAAGGAAAGTGATCCTTTCGGGTTGCGGCATTAAGCTTTCTGTAGTCTATGCACACTCTCCATCATGTTTGAACTCTTGTAGGAACGAGTTCATCATCTTGATTTCTAACAACAGTGACACCTTCTTTCTTAGGCACCACTTGAACTGGGCTAACCCATTTGCTGTCAGAAATTGGGTAAATCACCCTCTCACTTAGTAATTTGAGGATCTCTTTCTTCACGACCTCCATCATTGGGGGGTTAAGCCTACGCTGAGCATCATGTACATGCTTAAAATCATCTTCCATTAGGATTCTATGCATGCACATGGATGGACTAATGCCTTTGATATCAGCAATTGTCCAACCAATAGCCGTTTTGTGCTCTTTCAGAACCCTAAGTAGACGTTCTTCTTGTATTGGGGTGATGTTCTTTGCAATAATCACCGGAAGTTCTTCTTTATCACCCAAGTACGCGTACTTTAGGTGGTCTGGAAGCGGCTTCAACTCTAGTTTCGGTGCCTGCACAATAGAAGGTAAAGGAACCTCATTAGTTACGGGTAAAGAAATATAAGAGATATTACCCGGTTTAGCTTCTTGTAGTGCTGTTAAAGCACCACACATCTCCACTAGCTCTTTGGCTAAGTTAATGTCCAGGTTCGGCTTTGCATGAACGTCCAAAAAAATGCTATTCCGTAGCACAACTCCAAGTTCATCTTCACTATTCAAATCAAACATTTGTTGCGCTAACGAACCAATAACATCGATGGAGAAAGCTGAGTGAACATCACTAGGATAGCGCATGGTTTCAAAAATATTGAACCGTATGATCTCCTTATCAAATTCCATGGTGAGTGCACCACTATCAAAATCAATTTTTGCCTTTGCAGTTTTCATAAACGTTCTCCCAAGAAGTAACGAAGTTGATGAACAATTATCTCCATTGTGCATATCCACAATGTAGAAATCAACCGGGAAGATTAACTGATTCACTTGAACTAACACGTCCTCCACGACTCCCTTAGGATATATATTGGACTTGTTAGCCAATTGAATAGTGATCTTTGCCTCTTTTAAAGGTCCGAGATTCAAAGAATCATAAACATCGGCTGACATAACACTTATGAAAGCTCCCAAATCAAGCAAAGCACGCTCGAATCTTCGGTTACCAATGGTACGGGTACCGTGAACCCGCCAGGATCTTCACACTTTGTAGGAATTTTCTTTAGTAATATAGATGTAGCACTTTCGCCCACTTGAGTAATCTCATTAGCAATCAACCTATCCTTTCTTGTACACAAATCCTTCAAAACCTTGGCATAACTGGGTACGGTTCTGATGGCCTCAATAAATGGAACGTTGATGTATATCTTGCTGAAAATATCCATGATCTCCTTGTCTTGAGCTTGCTTCTTCGACTTGGCAAAACGATTATGGAAAGGAGGTGGTATGGTAAAAGTGGGAACCGTGTCCTTAGGTTGGCCGTTTGAGGTTGGCTTTTCCTTTGGGACGGTTTCCTCCTCTACTTCCTTTTCGATGTCGTTACTAACCTCTTTTTGTTGATGTGGCTCTTCAGTTTGTCTCCCACTTCTCAGAGTTACTGCATTAACGTGCTCTTTTGGGTTCACAAAAGGTTGTGATGGCAACTTTGTTGAAGCTTGCACTTTCATTTGATTCATATCTGTCGCCATTTGCCCCATCTAAGTTTGTCAATCTCTAATAGCGTTATCAGTTTTCAACTGATTTTGATCATACTTCTATTGACTTTGTTGAAACATGGAGATGAGCATGTCAATCTTAGATTCTTCCGTTGGAGGTTTTTGTTGTGGTTGGAATTGTTGCTGGAAACCACCTTGTCTCGCATATGGATTAGAAGCTGCAGCTTTCTTATTTGCATAACTAAAATTTGGATGATCTTTCCAACCAGGATTATAAGTATTAGAGTAGGGATCATACCTTGGCCTCTGATTATGAAATATAGCATTTACCTCGGCATCCTCTTCATATGAAGGAACAACTGCAGATGCTATACGTTGTACCATTTTTTCCACATTACTCATTCGTTGCTCCATGTGTGAATAATCTCTCATCTCACTAACTCTTCTAACCACCGATGAATCTCTAGTATAAAATTGTTGCGTATTTGCAGCCATGCTCTCAATTAAACTAGTAGCCTCCTCGATGGTTTTATTAGCCAATGCACCACTGCTAGCCGCATCAATCAAATGCCTCTCATGCGGTAGTAACCCCTCATATAAGTGTGTGATGATAAGTTGTGGTGGTATTTGATGGTGTGGAAAACTCGCCAACAATATCTTGTACCTCTCCCAATAATCATACAAAAATTATCCAGAGACTTGTACAATGCCACTAATTTCCTTACGAATAGCTGCAGCTTTGGAAGCAGGGAAATATTTCTCCAAAAACAACTTTTTCATTCCGGTCCATGAGGTAATACTTCCGGAAGGGAGATAATATAACCATGATTCTGCTTGGTCCGTTAATAAAAACAGAAAAGCTTGTACAAAAGTTGTATCATCATCATCATCTCTCTTTTTCATACTTCTTATTGTATTCTGAAACTGCTGCAGGTGTCGATTAGGATCTTCACCGGTAGTCCCTTGAACTTTGGAACTCAATGAAGAAGATTTGACTTAAGTTCCACTGTGTCAGTTAGAGTAATACACAGTGGTTGAGATTCTAAACATGGTGATGTTAGATCTCTCAACGTTTTCCTCTCCGGAGGTGGAGGTGGTGGAGGATTTTCACCGTCGTTCACCATTGTTGATGTAGAAGGTTCTTCTTGCTGCCTTTGCTGACGTGCTTGAAGTACCGTTCCTTTACGGGTTTGAATTCCGCACCTCTGGTAATCCCAATCTTTCGGTGCCAAAGATTAAGTACCTGAAAATAAAAATCTAGAAAACGAAATTAAAAACTAACAAGAAATTCTAAAAACAATAATAAAAAAAAATAACAACTAAATCTACCGACTGCTCCCTGGCAGCAGCGCCAAAATTTGATGGGTGTTGTAGGCTCAATAAATTAATAATCTTATTTCCACACAATTAACTGGTAATATAATGAAAGTAAGGATCGTTCCCACGAGGAGCAGTGAGTTTTAGTTGTCAAAGTGTCACAAAGGTGGGTTTTATTTTAGATTTCGAACAAAATAAATAATCAAAGCAAATAAAGTTGAATTGTAATCAATAGAGAGAGATATGATCGAGGAATCCTTCTTTGTTAATAAACCGTCAATGAGTTATTATAATTGCCTACTCGTCGTTAATCATAGATTATCACCAACCATGGAATAACAACTAGCTCAGTGTTGTTCCCTAAATTCCTTTTATCACTGAGTACGGAAGCTCTCCAATACCAGATTCTATTCGCCTAACCACCTAGTAGTAGGTTACTCAAGGTGTAATTTGGTCGAATGCTTTATCTTTTGTGAATTTATATGTTGATCCTAATAGTTAGACTCTTATCTCAAGGTCCACTTTCTAGTGTTGTTTATACCCACAATCGCTCCACAGAATCCCTCTTTAAGGTCTTGTGTTCTCTACTTGTGTAAAGGTTATTCGACGATTACTTATCTCCTAACTCAATACTAGCAATAGATTGAATCAACAAATCAATTTAGTTGGCCAAGTAAACAATCTATCAATCAATCATAAATATTCGTTATAATATAAACAAACGATAATCATATGAAGAACTTCAAAGTAGATTAATATAATAACTCAAATCTTGTTTACAACTTAGAATTCATCCTCAGTTAATAGGTGTGTAGCTACTCATGGATATAGAAACATCCATGATATACATATGAGAAAAGTAAAGAGATAACGTTACGATTGATAATCGCTCCGTATGATGTTTCTTCTCTCCAAACCCTAACAATTTCTTGACCTAATGATATTATATCATTTTACATAACCTAACACCTTTTTATAGGTTTACATTGCTTGGTCTTCACGTATTTAGTTTGGGTTCAAGAACCCGACTCGAAATAACGAATCCAAACGTGCCATTAGGCTTTCCAAGGTATTAATACACGTTTCCAACTTACTAAGTTCGCAAACCCAGTCCGCGAACTTTAAATTCCAGCAGAAATTTTTGGAATTAAAGTATGAAACCCGTCTGCGAACTTTGTTGTCTTCGGTATTCAATAAAAACTTGTTTTGGCCACAACTTCTTCATCCGAACTCGGAATGACCTCATTCTTTTTGCATTCTTTTTATCTTTCAATTATATTCAAGATGATGATGATAAATCCTTAATTTGAATGAGTTAAGATCGGTATTTGACCCTTCTCTTGATTTTGAGCGTTTTGCTCCTTTTCGTCGCTTTTCTTCAAATTCTATTGGACTTGGGCACCTGGATACTTGGAATAATTCTATTCTTAGATATTTTAAGCACTTTTTAGCTCCTTTGTGGATGATTCACCTAATTTAGACAAATAAGAGAAAACAAGGGTAATAATACGAAAATATGCAAGAATAATAGCTAAAACAAGTATGGAATGGACACTAAAATCATATGAATTATTCACTTATCAGAAATGAATATTGAGCTTTTAAGTTCAAATCATCTAGTTTCGGCTAACCACCTTGGACATGGTCTTTGTACACGGTTCGGTTACGGTTTCACCTAACCAAAGTGTATATCTTGTTTATGTAAATTAGATTCAAAGATTCATCTAACAGTGGATATTGTTTGCTTGGTTCCAAAGTTATCTTAGCTTAAACCTAAAGCAACATTTCTATAAAAGGGGAACTTCAAGCAACTGGGATCTTTGAATCCCGACACTACTTTGGTGTGTCCTAGTTGTAACTAGAGTCGTCCTCTTCCCAACTCTTTTAGGGTTTATCGACTACAAAGACTTCATAGGGATTCGTGAAGCCAGGTCCAGTTATCTTTCCTTGATAACTCGAGTATCCTGATCTTGATCGATTGTTGAGCTTCTCATTCTATTAAGATAAATAGAAATCATCAAAGTTCTTTTCGTCTCAAAATTTGTTGATTCCATAAGTTTTATACTTGTGAGGTGAACAATAATCTAGGCCGCACTTCGGGTTGCATAAGTACGGATTTTGAGGTTAGATAGACTTTGCCTATTGCTATCGATTTTCATCACCTTTGATCAAACTTTTTGATTGTAAAAGGAAATCATATATAGCCTTACTCCGTGGGAGGCATATTTGGTTTAAAGTCTTCAATTGAATTGAACCAACTCTTAGTTGGTGTGACATCAGCTAAGGGAATCAATCGCGCGGAGTCCTGCTGGGATTCAAGAGGTGTAAGGAGCGCGACTGTACCTTAATCGGTGGGATACCTTTTAGGGCTCAACTACATTCCGGTCCAAAGTTAATT
Source organism: Papaver somniferum (assembly GCF_003573695.1). NCBI lineage: Eukaryota > Viridiplantae > Streptophyta > Magnoliopsida > Ranunculales > Papaveraceae > Papaver > Papaver somniferum. The sequence goes on along the minus strand of NC_039364.1, from coordinate 64,095,995 downwards.
GGTAGTAGGATAGTGTCTGTAGCGGCTTAATACAGTTTGGTGTTCAATCTAGACTAGGTCCGGGGTTTTTCTACATTTGCGGTTTCCTAGTTAACAAAACTTCTGGTGTCTCTGTTATTTCTTTTTCCATATTATATTGTTTATCTTTATAATTGAAATATCACAGGCTGGGTATTGATCAATCATAGTAGATACATTCGACCTAGTTTGTTGGATACGACTTGATTAATTCTTGGACATTGATCTTTGGTACCGTCCAAGTAATCTCTTTGTGATTAGGTTCACGGATTTGATTCTGTAAACGTTCTAATCGCAAGAGAGGGGGATATAACTCTAGATACTATTCCTTGATTGAGTTGAACTCTCGGAGTCATATTGATTTTGTCCATACATATTGCCTAAGAGAAAGTTGGTGGTGTATTTTGGTACCCCCGCGTTTTCAATAGTAAAAAAATCAAACAATCAAAAAATAACTAAAAGATAATACAAGGACACGCGTCCTAGTCTTAGGATAAAGGGGTAATATGGTAACTATATATCATTAAGATACCCCTTTGTACACTATCATGGTTCAGAATAAAACTCATGGCCCCTAATTAGTCTAGGTAAACTCCAATTCGGCAAGTTTTTTTCCTTTTTCTGCATGGTTCAAGTAAAGATTAGTTATCAAAAATCCCCAAGATGGTAAGGTTGAATGATATTCTTATAGTGTAATATATATACTAAAATTAAACTTTCCAACCAAGAGAATTAGCTAAGGAATAACAACTCGTATGTGTGTGGAAAGTTTGCCTTGATACCCAAAAGAGAATTAGCTAAGGAATAACAACTCATATGTATGTGGAAAGTTTGTCTTGTTATCCAAAGAAGAATGAATGAGCCCAAAGTAATTACAGTTATAGACCGGCTCATTAAGCTTTCAGGTTCATGACCAACAAAGGTTAATTTCATTAGCTAAAAGACAAAAAAAATAAGGTATTAAAGCTTTGTAGGTTCAAGAACTGATGTAATACATCCTTTGTTTCAAGACAACATCAACTATGACAAGTTGATCTCTTTACGACTAAAGCAGCCGTGACAAGTTATCTCCATTCTACTGAAGCAACTTTGACAAGTTGATCCCGTTCTGTAATCAACTTTGTCTAGTTTACTTGCTTTGCAAGTTCTTTTCTTTCCTAGTTTATTTAGGTTTCCTTTTTCTTTTCTGTTTTACGGTTCTTGTGAACCTATTTAAAGGCTATGCCTTCTTGTTTAGAGAACAATCTTATTACTATTATCAATCAACTTTATTATCTTTATTAACTCTTTCAATATTCTTAATCTTAATCTTTTGATTTCATCTTATTCATATCTCTTTCGTCTCTTCGTATCATCTGCAATCTCTGTATTGCATTCTTCTTAACAAGTTCTACATTAGTTGGCATCATAGCCACAATCCTGTATTCTCATCTAGGATAGATCCTTGGTATCGCTTCGGCAAATCAAACCCTATTATAAAAAAAATAAAAACCTAGTTTTCTTATGGAAGAAGTAGCCATGGAAGATCTTCTGCAGCTTAAACTTAAAATATCAACAAGTATTAGAGAATATGATTACAATATGACAAAGCTTTTTTGTGCCAAAGGAGATACAGAGAAAATATACTAACTTCTTCTTGCCATGAGAGCTGAAAAGCGGCAACTGAAGAAGCTTGAAGAACTGATTGTTAAAGCGAGGACTGTTGAAAATTTCAAGATTATTTTGCCTGTTTCAACTCAAGAAGTTTTGTTATCATCTGTGGGTGTTGGAGATGTTTCGACTACATCTGTTGGTAAAGAAAAGAGTGTTGTTTCTACAGAAGAAGAAGAAAATCCGGTCCATGAGGTTCCGTTTGTTCCAGTTGTTATAAAAGTTACTTCTGAAAAGAGCGAAGAAGACCAAGAGGATTCGTCTTCAACCGTGACATCAATTGGTGAGGAAGAGATAAAAACTATTTCTCAAACAGACGAAGCAGATTATGCTCATAAGGTAGAAAATCAAGTCAGCTTGGTCCTTCATGAATCACATGATTTGTTCTGAACTTAATGGTAAGTCTTCGGATCTTTGTTTAATAGCTTATGATATTGATATACCTGTTTTATCTAAGGTTGAAAATAATCAAGTTATTATTCATGAAGAAACATGTATGGTGTCTTACATAAACCCTAGTAAGACTGTTGAGTTAACTCATGGAAATTCTGTTGAGTTCTACCTGTCGACGAGAACAATAAATTAGCTACCGTTGTTTTATTCGATCGTCTATGGATGTGGGTTTCAATCTCTTGAAGATATAAGTGTAGAGAATTACACTGGAAAATTTCGTGGTTGTATATTTTCAAACTCCGAGAGAGTATTATTGGAAAAAGATTTAGAAGTGAAGTTTATAAATAAGAATCTTGTCAATAGGTTTGTTTTAGAACCTGATAAGGTGGTTGTTTCTGTCTGTCGGTGTGAAACTGAACCTATTAAAATATTTTCGATCCATATACCAAAGTTAAGAACTTTCATAACAGCATGTCCGGAGATTGATATTTATAAGAAGAATGTGCTTGTGTTATATCCCACAGCAAGATGTACTAGAAGCACAGCTACACATCTAGCATTAGCACTTTCGGTTTCATTAGTTCATCTCTGTACGGGCCTGGAATTTTAACACCAAGTGATAAATTCGGTTCTTAAACCAAGTTTCATTTATTTCGCTGTCGCTGCGAGAACGATGGTCTTTTTGGTCATAAGAAGACTATACATATTTCTGGAATTGTAGACTTACCAAGCTTGGCAGATAAGGTCAACGAAGACATATTACTGTGGGATGTCTCCAGTTTGGTTGAAATGATTACCATCTCGTTTTTACTTATGGCATCAGACTTGGTCGAGGTCTATAAGCTATTAAGGATGCAAGCAAAGTTGAAAAATCGAATATGGAACAAGAATACATCGACTGGATTTATATTTGGGGTTATTACTGGAGTAGTTATTGTTGCGCAGAGGATCCCAGTCATGAACTTTCCGAGAAGTAGTGAATATATTGTTTTCCCTGATTACATGTCTCATGAGGAGATGGGATTAATAGTTCCAAAACCCAAGGATGGGCATGTTGTATTCATGTTTGCTTGGATGGGAGGAACCGTTGAATCATACACAGATGGATTTCAATACATACTGAACACCATGGGCGATTATCTTCATGTTAAGGAAGGTGTGAAGATGTTTTTCCTGCCAGGAGCGATATTGGTCCACTGATCACCATGGACCCGAGAGCAAAGAATACTGAGAGTATTTTTAGAGACCATATTTTCTGCAAAGATTACTTTGGTTTGGTCACAACCACAGATGGAGAATGAACCACTTACTTAAGCATTTCCGTAGATGCAGTGAAAGCTGGAATTAAGTATGGAAAGTTCACACCAACCAATGGTGCTGCAAGAAGTTTTAATAAAGAAAATGTGGTTGCTAACACGATGATGCGCGCATTAAAATCAGCTTGGATCAGTTCTTTTAACATGTTTAATGCAACAACTCGTTTTGGTGGACACAATATAAGTGCTCTTAGAACTGTTACTAAAGAATGTGGAATAAATTACGTTATTGAACCATTCCACGTCTTTTCTCGACCTACTTGTGCATCGCCGCTTGTGAAAATTTTAGACAACACTGTGGATGACAGACGATACGTAGAAGATAGAAGACTTGGTTGGTGGATTCCGCTCCAAGGCAGAAATGTAGATATTGAAGTCAATGAGCTATTTAAACGCGCTTTCAGAAGTTACAAAATTTTGATGATTTCTGAAGATAACAAGCTGGTTTTGGAGAATCATTGTGTTGATCAAGGGAGTATGCATATTCGAACTGGTGGTAGCATGAAGAAATACTTTCCAATATTTTTCAAGTTCTTCGAGATCTCTTCGTCAATCCTAGTACACGCTGTGAAAATTCTACTCTTCTTCGTGATTGGAATATGGTACAACTTCTTGGAGTTGTTGTGTACATACCAACCTTGGAAGAAAAGGTCGAGGATGACATCTTATTTTGTCATAGTGGAAGTACACAAACTGCTAAGGAGGCATGCATAGGTTATTAAGCCGTTGTTATCCATGAACCCATTAGAAAGTTCAATTACTGCACTAAGGGATCCATCCGAGCCAGAAATGACACCGTATGATGACAAGGTTGAAAGTTTCAAAGATAATACACATGAGAAAATGATACGTAGTATTACTACAGTTAATAGTTCAAAATTCGTAAGTCAAGATGTCAACAAAGATTATGATATTGGACTAGAACCTTCATGCCGTGATTTAAAAAGTAACACAGCTTTTTTGCAGAAGGAATATCACCATCTAATTTTAAAGTCAGATGTATGTGGTGCCCAGGATCAAGAGTTTTCAAACGTTAATGCTGGGACTAATGGAGTTGAAGTACTTTTTGGTGAAATATTTGATGCTCAAAACAAAATGGTGAGAAATATTAATTTCCTACCCGAGGTTAACTTTGAAAACTACTACGAGAGAGGAAAAGTAATGTTTTTTGTTCATACGGATTATTTGGACTGTATAAGAAAAAAAAGGCGACATGACGATTCTTGGACCAGCAGATACTAAACTCAAGGGACTGATCGAATTGTTGGACTAGAGAAGGACCAAGTCAGTTGAATGTGTTTTCAAAGGTATATATCAAAATTTGAAAGATATACTTGTTGTACTCATGGTAGTCAGATGTTGGCATGGTTTTCATTACCAACACTAGTGACGTGATTTTTGTCTTTGATCGTGGGAAATTTAAGCACAACTTTTATCATGCTTTGAGACACATTTCTTGGACAGTTTATGACCTCTAGAGCTACGAGTTTTGTGTTCGATCGTGGTAATCCATTAAACGTGGAATCTACAAATCTCATGGAGGAAAAGAATTCATATTCTGTGATGACAACTCGAGGCCTAGCGAAATATATGAAGAGAATTAAGTTCTTTTTATTAGCTAACTCGAGGACGAATTTCTTTCAAGAAGGGGGACTGATGTAGCACATCCTTTGTTTCAAGACAACATCAACTATGACAAGTTGATCTCTTTACGACTAAAGCAAACGTGACAAGTTACCTCCATTCTACTGAAGCAACTCTGACAAATTGATCCCATTTTGTAATCAACTTTGTCTAGTTTACTTGCTTTGGAAGTTCTTTTCTTTCCTAGTTTATTTGGGTTTCCTTTTTCTTTTCTGTTTTACGGTACTTGTGAACCTATTTAAAGGCTATGCCTTCTGGTTTAGAGAACATTCTTATTATTATTATCAACCAACTTTATTATCTTTATCAACTCTTTCAATATTCTTAATATTTTGATTTCATCTTATTCGTATCTCTTTCGTCTCTTCGTATCATCTGCAATCTCCGTATTGCATTCTTCTTAACAAATTCTACATTAAGAACTCAAGGAAATAGGTTCACGAATTCAAATGCAAATAAGTTACAGGAGCATAACCTTTTTTAAGGTCCGAGATCACCTTTTTATGTTCGCGAACTCAAATGCTCAAAAGTCTCAAAAAAATTCTCTTGTACTAGGTTCGCGAACTTACGAGAACACTAACATTAAAGCTCAGAAGACATTTTTCTTTCATAGTAAACTCACCGAAATAGGTTTGCAAACTCAAAAGACAAAGTTCATAGAGAAATTCTCTATAATAGGTTCACAAACTTACCATAAAAAGTTTGCGAACTCAAAGAGTTTATTTGCCTTATATCTTGAGTTCTACAAGCTTAAAGATTCACAAACTCAATTCTTAGGTTTGTGAACTCAAGTGATTGAAAATCACAAATATTAAACTAAAAAAAAAAACCTTACAAACTCAAAAATGAATTTGCAATTTTAAGTTTAGTTTTGAGTTCCATACAAGTAAGTGCTTGGAAGTCAAAACATTACTAGACTTAGCAAGAATATAATCCCTGATATGATCATTTACTAAAGTCCTCGACTTTTGCTACGGTAGATAGATAAATAGATCGATGAAAACAAGTTCAAAAGGAAAGACCAGTCTTTGTTATTTACCTCGATGAAGTTTGTCAAATTGATGTCTTCGTGTGATCTTCAATTCTTCATCCGTCTTGAGACTCTTGAGTAACTTGGAAAATCATAAGACTCCTCTACCTAATCTAATTTGATCCAAAATCGATTTTAGTAACCTAACCTAAATAAAAAAATATTTCTGACACCTAAATTTGATAACATATTTATATTTATATAGGTTTAATCGTGCATTCGCTCTGATACCGACATGTCTTCCCTGAATAGAAAATACAAAATTTTGGAGGAGTGCTACACCTATCGACTCTTGTTCTCACAAATGATCTCGATAGGGGATCGGATGGCTCATGAAAGCCCTCTCTGCATTGGGATTATCAATGGGTGAAAGTGGTTCCCATATATTTTTTAGTGGCGGGATTTTAGTCATACTCAGTAAACATAGCATTTTCGCAAAATTTTGAGTAGACCCTGAAAAAACAGTTTTCTAAAAGATCCATTTTCTTTCACTTGGACCTGAAGCCCACAATCCTACTGAAGTCATGCGAATCAGAGGCACAGAAGTCTACGCACAGTGACACACCACCTCTCTCCGGATGAAAAAGACTAGACGAGATGATGAATAGCAGCAGCAGATGCGGCGAAATGATGAAGCTATTCGACTCACACTGCCACCTTCAGGACCCAAGAATTCACCATCTGGCACCTCAAATCATCAGAACAGCTATTGAATCCGGAGTCAGTCACTTTGCTGTGAATGGTGTATGTGAAAAAGATTGGAGTTTGGTTAAAAAAATGAGCGAGGATTATCCTTCCTCCGTTATTCCCTGCTTTGGTCTCCATCCCCGGTTAGTTTCCATGTTCTTCTTCTTAGCTGTTTATTAAAAACAAAAATTTAATCCAATTTCTGTTCAGCTTACCGTTTCTGATGAGAATATCGACTCTAGTTACTGCCACATAGCCGTTTCTCTCTCTGATTTGATTTTCTATAATTTACAATGAAATTGAATGAATCAGGTATATTCTTGAAAGGACTCCTAATTGGTTCAACACTTTGAGTGACCTCTTTGGTTCAACGCCTTCCGCAACTGTTGGCGAGGTAGGGTTATTTGATTAGCCCCAAATCCTCATTCACTCATCCATATCCATCACATAATCACAATTGTCTAATTAACATCTGAACTCACAATCTACTTTCAGATAATTTCATAGCCTTTGAGCTGGTTCAGTCTCATGTGATGATGACATGTTCTTCTGTATAAGTACTTGCACCTGTTTTTGATTCATTTTAACCTCAATACTTACGAATTTGCCAGTTTTAAATTCGTATTTGCTTATCTGAATTCTGAATTTTCAGATTGGGTTGGACAAAGGCTCCCATGGAAAGCAAATTGATTTCAATGATCAGGTTCTTTTTCAATCCTTTCAAAGAAGGTTCTTTTTAGGTCTCCTCATGAAACAACTTCCAATGTTCTTTCACTATATGCATTTATTTGTAGCTTTTTTTATAGCTTTTTCTAGGACTGATACTTGCTTATACTGCAGGCTTAACAAGCTGGACAATTTGTTCCTCCTCGTCATTTGTTTAAAATTAGAACACCAAAACCTTCTGTTATAGCATAATAATTTTGGCAAATGATCAAAATATATCTTACTTGATCCTACTATAAACTTTTGATTTTCAGGTTCAAGTTTTCAGACAGCAACTTGAACTGTCTAAAGAGTTGAAGAAACCAGCTTCTGTTCATTGTGTTCGTGCCTTCGGTGATCTTCTAGAAATAATGAAGTATATATTTAACTACTCTGGGTTATCAATGTTTGTAATTTAGCATGAAAGTATTTCCAAGTGTATAAAACATTTTCCAAAATCAATCTGAGCAAGGCAGAGAGGAGCAAAGGATCAAAATCTTACCCTGGTTCTTTTATACCACGGATTTTGTGAAGATCTTCTTGGATGCTTAGTGCAGTGTTGCCTTAAATAAATCTAATTGCTACTATCATGTGGTGACATCTTATCTTTCATTAAAAGGTCTATGGGGCCTTTCCCTGCAGGGGTGATTCTTCACTCTTATCTAGGATCCGCAGAAATGGTTCCTACGCTGGCGAAGCTTGGTGCTTATTTTTCCTTTTCCGGGTATGTTATGGATTTGAAACCTCAGAAAGCAAAGAAAATGCTGAGATCGGTTAGTCAACCTATTCCTGAACTTTAACTTCTTTGATCTTTATACCAAAACAGATCGAAATCCGTTCCCATAAGGGTTGCCTTTAATTTCTTTGTTTGAAATCATTTTTTAGGTCCCTACTGATAGGATTTTATTGGAGTCAGATGCACCCGATGCTCTACCAAAGTCGGATTTGCTTCAAGGGAAAACGACTTCTTTGCAAGGAATTCAGAGCCAAGAAACAAATATGTCAGGGTCTAGCAATTCCTCTGACCAATCATCGCCAAAGGAAACACTTAATCAACCGGCTAACATTCATATAGTGAGTCTTGGGTTTCTATATATTTTTCTTTAGTTCTTTTGATCCACGATCTTTAGGAAATCACTTTCGCTGACTCTAGCAGCACATGTGAATGTCATTTTCGTTAACCAAAAGTCCCCAGTCTGAATGCCTTGTTTCGATTCTCTGATGGAGTACTGACATGCTACGCTAACCAACTTGTTTCAGGTACTTAGATATGTCGCATCCGTGCTTGAGATGCCAGAAGAGGATCTTGCAGAACTTAGCCACAGAAATGCGTTGCAGTTGTTCTCTTCTTATCCTGGTTCAAAAGTAAACTAGTGTCGATGTGTTTTTCGCATGGTATATCCTTTTCCGTTGTATGTAGTTTCAGAACAGCGAATGGTCATCTGTATACTTTCCGTCTTCGTGAAATTAAGCTTCAACTAGTTATATCTTACATGTTATATTCTTTAAGCATAGCAAAGTGTTAAAAGCTGTAGGCATGAACAATTATGTGATATACACAGTAACCCCTGGCATCAGGAATGTGATGAGTGCGTGGATGAACACGATTCATGTAAATGCATTGCAGGTGATTCTCTTCTTCTATGAATGATGTAATTCATAGAGCAATAATAATCTGTCCGACTTAGCCTTAGTTTGGTAATGCTTTTTTTTTTTTTTTTTTTCCAAAAGCACTTTCAAAAAATATATATAGTAATAATTTTTCATATTGGTATTTGGTAAAAAAATTCTAAAGTGCTTTTTGTCCAAAGCACTTCCAAAATTCCCTATTTTTCATAAGCTGGGGGAGGAGCTTTTAAAAGCTCCAAAAGCATAAGCTCTGGTTCCACCTAATTTTAAGACTTGATTTTTCTTTTATATCCCTACTTTATTTTATAAATGCCAAAATTGCCCTTAAATCTTTTACTCAAAAATATAAATAAGAGCCAATATTAAATAATTGTTTGATCTTAATTTGATTTTTTTTTATCCTGAAAGGTGGTTTAAGGTGGTTTCACACTAAAATGTTATGTCTATTTTAGTCATTTGCTACGAATACAATAAGTGAACTAATATTTTACCAAACACAATTTAATAACTTTTTTAATCAGCTTTAGCTTTTGGTATATAGTTTACCAAGCACCTAACTGCTTTTTTTACACAGCACAGTAAAAAAGCGCTTCTGCAAAAGCCATAGCATTACCAAACTCAGCCTTACTTGCTTATCATTATTGTGAAAGTAATTGTCGTTAATTATTTAGCATTAAAGGTTATTTACCTCGAGTGAAATCTTACCCACTGTTGGAACAGTTTCTAGCATTTGATAGAAGATATTAGGACAGGTGGGATCCCCACTTTTCTTCTAAAAATGAACTTTCTAGGAGCAATCTCAGAATATAGCAATATATCCATGAATTACAAAATATAGCAATCTCAGGCGTCAACCATGTTGTACAATGAGTGAAGTATAAAACAAGGCCAGTAAAAAGTTTAAAACCCCACGCTGTTTTAAACACTGCCTAACATCAACTAATATTTTTCACTTTCTAGGTGGTGTTTAAAAAGAATCGGTGTATAAGTGTACCATTGGAGTCTAGCAAAAAAAAAAAAAGGTACAAATTGCATTTTGCCATACCCATTGCTGGCCTTTATATGGCAAGCATCAGATTATACACTACCCTTGGTGATGCTCTAATTGAGTTAACTAATAATAAGTAATACTCGAAGGGCAGTGTATAATCTCGATGTTAGTCGCATGCTTAGCGCTTTCACCCACAGAGCCAGCAAAAATGAACTTTCTAGCTGTTTGTAATCAAGTTAATTAACTAATAATTAGACAATTAACAATAAGTTTCTCTTAATCTTGATGTGACTGACTAATTAACTAATAATTAGACAATTAACAATAAGTTTCTCTTAATGTTGATGTTAGTCACATGTTTAGCTCTTTCTAGCCAGCGACTCAGTGAGCCAGCAAAGCCAAGGTGTTCTTTATCTTCACTATTATTTTCTCCATATTCTCCCAGTTGACTTAGCTAATCATTAATTAGCATTAACAATAAATGCAAACCCTAGCTTGTTACATAATGCTTAAAACTTTGCCTGATTTAGTGTTACCACAGGTTTGGCTGAGTTGCTTCTTTGAACTCTCTTCCATTCCAAGATGTTGTCTGCTGGGTTTTGTTAATGAATTTTTGGTTTGGCCGAGCAAAAATAAAATGCTTGGAACTTTGTTAACTCCTACTGTAATTAGCACCGACTGACGTATTTTCCCCTATTATTTTTGGGGAGATCGTCCGGGCCTGTACTTGTTTTAGTCGATGAATGAATTATCAATATTATCTTTCCCATGAATCATTATAGTTGTTGTGAATTCACCTGCATGTTGCACATGCATGCGCCTTAAATTCAGGCGACATCGGAACCATGCATATGTAAAGAAAACACGATCTATATGTGAATCAAATACATCAAACATACACAAGACGGAGAGACAGACGAAGAAGAAGCACAAGTACTGATTTCAAAAGCGAGAATGAACAGATTCATAATGATGATGATAATGATGCTACTGCTGTCGATGATGAACAGCTGCAGCTGCAGCAGCAGTAATAGTGGTGATAGAAGCAATGTGAAGCTATTTGATTCACACTGCCACCTTCAGGATCCAAGAATATACAATCTTGCCCCTCAAATCATTCAAACAGCTATTGAATCCGGTGTCACTCACTTTGCAGTAAATGGTGTGTCTGAATATGATTGGATTTTGGTGAAAAAGATGAGTGAGGATTATCCTTCATCTGTTATTCCCTGCTTTGGTCTCCATCCCTGGTTAGTTACTACCTCTAGTTCACCTTAAAGTTTCTGAATACATCTTGCACATACTTTAGAATACATGACTACCACATAGTTGGTAAGGTTTCTCTGACTTAATTCTTTGTACTTTTTACAATGCGCCGAATTAATGGACCAGGTTTATTACAAATAGAACTTCGAATTGGTATAACACTTTGAGGGACTTCTTTAATTCCACCCCTTCCGCTACAGTCGGTGAGGTAGGTTACGTTTAACTACTCCTATCAGTGTTGATATATGGATGATATGATAATCTTTTCTATGTATAAGTACTTATTGAACAATATCCAGGTACTCCGATTTGTTTTTACTTGCAACTATTAAGTTGCATTTTTGTTTGCTTCGTGTTTGCATATGCATCTGAATATTTAGATTGGTTTGGACAAAAGCCCCCTTGCGCAGCAATTTGATTTCAATGATCAGGTATTTTGTCATCAAGCTTATTTCATCCTTTCATTGTATGCATTTTCTTGTGTATTTCCTTGAGACTGATCTAACTTATATATACTGAAAAAACCTTTATGAACACTTCAAGACTCGCACTACTATTACTTCGTTTAAACTATGCTGTCATGTCTTGCATAATTTGGTTACACGGGATCTCTACCTGATAGCAAACAGGACAATTATCAGAAGTCTTCATCTTTTTTAATAGCACTGATCTGTTAATATGTAGTTTTTTTTTTTTTTTTTCTTTTGGCGAGTATAGATATCTTACATGATCCTATTATAATTTTTTCTGTCTCAGGTTCAAATTTTCACTCAGCAACTTGCATTATCCAAAGAGTTGAAGAAACCAGTTTCCGTCCATTGTCTTCTTGCTTTTGACGAACTTATAGAAATAATGCAGTATGTCATTTTTTTATAAACAACTACTACTTTGGACTATTGCATGAATGTCTTCCCTTGGACTTATATACGAAAGATTTCTTTCTCAATTCGATACGTAGCACATTAACTTTATTGCTGCTTGTTATACGTATACGTTTTTTTAGAAGTATGGCTAATTATAACTAGGTTTACAATCCTCTTGTAACATCCTATATATCTTTCACTTGAAGATCTATCGGCCCCTTCCCTGCAGGGGTGATTCTTCACTCCTACGCGGGATCAGCAGAACTGGTTCCGACTCTGACAAAGCTGGGTGCTTACTTTTCGTTTTCTGGGCATAATATGAATTCGGAACCTCAGAAAGCAAAGGAAATACTGAAATCGGTTAGTTAAACTGTTCCTCTACTTTGCCTTAATTGATCATTATACCAAGATTAACCAAATTCCTTTTCCATAAGGGAATCTTTTTTTCTAATACACTATCTTTTGGTGGTTCAAAAACAATATATAGATCCCGATTGAGAGGATTTTATTGGAGTCAGATGCACCTGATGCCCTACCAAGGTCAATGAATGATACATATAATCAACCAGCTAACATTCCTATTGTGAGTACCCTTTCATTTCTTTATGTTCTTATCTTATTGATCAATATTCTTAGGTACTAATGCTCTTTAACATATCAGATTCTCTTGCTCAATCTGTGTAACAGCATGCAAGAAGAAAAACAAAAATGCCAGTTTCATGACCATATAAGACCCAGTATTCTTTTACAAATCCTGTATTATTGTTTGGGTTTTATGATGAAGTAGTAACATGTTAAGTCACTTGTTTCAGGTACTTAGATATGTTGCTTCCATGCTTGAGATGCCAGAGCAACAGCTTGCAGCACTCACCAACAGAAATGCGTTATACTTGTTCTCTTCTTATCCGGGTTCAAAATTGAACTAACGTCGACAGAGGCAGGAGAGGACTGCCCTGACATGTAGTCTGAGGTAGTTTTCAAGTAAATGTGATTTCAGATATAGCGCTATCCTGGGCGATTTTCTAAAGTTGTACATATTTTTATCTAATAAGTTCATCACCGCGAGCACAACTGAGATGTGTTCCTAAAGTGGTCTTTGGACGTGAATCGTGAGTGTGGCCAGGGTTCAATCCCTTTTGTGGTCTATTTTATTTTTCATCGTGAGTGTACTCAGCAACAAAAAAAACTCCCTTCTTGAGGTTGTTTCTTTCATAATTTATTTACTTATACTCCTGCAAAACAACTCATTAGTTAAAAAATATGGAGCAGCCTTGATTTAGAAGCGGTAGCCGGAAATGGATCTCTCTTTTACAATAAATAAATATAATGAATGATGATTAAGATATCACACAACAGATATACAACTTCATCACATCATTTACATTTATTCGGTCTTTTATCTGCGAAAGTGAATATTCACGACCGACGGCTGAAGGAGCGTGTGCTGGATGGAAAGTGCAAGCGGCAAAATTGGGTGGAAGAGGAACGAAGAGATCTTTTTCGTTTGACCATCAGCTCCACCAGCTTCTGGACCTATTTAAAATTTCAAAGACAGCCGTAAACAAATCAGTACAGTTTAAGGAACAAAGCTGAGAAAGTTGCCGCTCATCATTGACCAAACGACCAAGGATGTGGTATTCAAGGCAGCCTTGAGCGCAACTATCCAGACTCTATAGTGTGGAAAAAATTGTATTTTGTTTTTCAAAATCAGGATAGCGATGTAAGTCTATTCCAGCCCTGGAACGACTCAAAATCCCCCAGGTGTCAATGATTTCCATAACGTGAATGTGTGGGAACAAGAAGTTTGGTTTCAGAATTTTTACAATCCACCAAGAGTGTACACTTTGTACGCTATTTTTGTCAGGACTGAAAGCTGAGTTGAAAATGATACACACCTGGTTTTATCTTGAACTTGAGGGTGTTTGGGTGCCTTCTTGAAATAAACTTGATTGGGTGCTCCGTAGATTGCCTATGGCGGTCCGTTGCAGAGATGAGCTGCAGTAGCAGAATGATTCCAACAGTCAAGTATCATTACTTAAAAGAGATTGATATGGCATAACAATTGAAAATGGAACAAATTTAAACTTAAAACTCTGATTCTATTTGTGAGTGAGAGAAAAGGAAGAAACAGAGACGAATAAATACATAGACAAGTAGATAACCAATATCAGACCTTTTCATCAAATCTAAAGAGTGATTGGTCAAAATAAGGAGAAGGACTCTGGGACTGGCAACTGAAAGGTAAAGAGGTCATCATCTTCTTCACAAACTGTAGAACAAAAATAGGATTAATAGAAATTCCATCATGTAGCGCAAGTATGAGAAATGAATGCATATGGGAGTATTATTATTCGAAAGGCACCCCATGACTAAGATTATTAAGAGTGCAATCAAAACTAAAATCTGAAATTACCAGTGTAAAACTACTAGCTTTGGTTTTACTGCTCCTTAACTGCTCAAGAGCATATATATTATTGGAGTGAGATGATATGAAGTTCATATACAACAAATTCCTCGATGTTGCGTGGAAGTGGTCACCAAAACGCTCAAACAAGTTATACAGCTCATCAGCAGAATTCTGCAGATAATAGAGATGCACATGTGACTGTTAGAGTTACTACAATTTACACGAAAAGAACTGATATATCACCCTAACATTTTGCTATAATTTGGACGACTTTTATGTAGGGCAGACGGTACTAATTCAACAAAATAGTATGTGGTTACATATGGCCAAGCCATCCATGATGGCTGAATTTGAAGAGTAAAGAAAAACACAAAGACCGGTAATACCTGATAAAATGCAATAAACTCGGTTGTTTCCATGTGATATACAGCAAAAAATGCAGGATGATGATCAGTGTTTCTGGATACCTATAAAATTGGATCAAAGGAAAAGGTGAAGTTGCATGCTACCAAGTTAATATTAAAACAGGTGTACAGGTCTTCAACCATGAGACTTCAAAGTTGTAAGCTAGCCGTAAAGATACAAGAGATGGTAATCCCATAAATGTTAACCCTTAACAAAAAAAATAATAATCTTACCCCTCCATCTACACTACCGAACTTGATTAGCAGGTGGTGCCGGTCTAAGAACTGTACCTGCTCAGCAAAGTGCAGATTGAAAAACTTTCTAGCAGATGAAAATGACATGTACAAATGGCAGTTGTACAGAAATATAGAAAAAACACGAACCTACCTTCCACATGATCAAATCAACATAATCTTGGAAATGGAAATAGAACTTCTTTAGACCTTGAACCCTCTGAAAAAACAAGGTACACTTACTTCCTGGTTACACTGGACATTTCAAAAATTAAGTTTGACAGCAAACTACATTGTTGTTTCAAAGATAAACTATACATAAGTCACCAGCAACTACTTTCGTCATCCTAAAACATCATCATGGCCTTAACCCTGAAATCTCAGCAACCTCGCCCTGACTAGCCATATTTTAGGTGTTCATGGTCATGGTAATGGGTAAGCGAGTCTGTACAACATGCAAACTCTAAATATTCTAGCAGTATATAGAGCAGGATGAGATATTAAAGAAAAAAAAAGATAGTGCTTGTGTTTACGCACTTGCAAGCAAGTAAAATATGCATGATACCTAAGCATAAAAAAAAAGAGATTAGTTATGACAAAAACTTTCAAAACCTGAAACTCAGAAGTAGATTGCATTAGAGATCTCAATAACCAACCAGGCTATAATCTGTTTCATCATTCCATATTCCACGGAAGATAAAGGAGAGCAACCGCTGTTTGATGCCACTCAGAAAAGAACCCCCTCGTATCTGGTGGGGAAGAATCGTACCATTTTCAGCCTGATTTACCATGTACTGCAATGTATTAGATAAATAGTTAGTTGAAATACTGAAATTAACTAGTTAAAACAGTTTTTATGAGTGAAAGGTTAAAGATTAGCATGACAAGATAATGTCAATAAATAAAATACAAGGAACTGAGAAAAAACAAGTAAGTTGTCAGAACTTGGTTCAGCTGAAATGAAGAGCTTTAAGATCGATGGAAGCATTCTTTGTATTCATTTTTACTCTTTTATTGGCAATACTTGCCTGGGCATGAGAATTGAGGAACAATTCGTCATCTTCACGGCAAAATTCCCCAATTGCTCGCACATCGACAAGGTTTCCAGAGTCACGAATTTGGAGAATATGTATTGTTTGGTAGCGGAGGGACATGATAGCCAACAAATCATCATACAAAAAAACACCCATGCTATGAGCCAAGTTTACAAAATCATTGCAGAAAATCTTTTCATCCAGTACAACTCCGTCTTCCAATCTGATAGTCACAAATATACACCAGTAGAATTTCTTAAAGAATACAGATAATGCCATATGAAACAGAATCAGGAAGTAACACATCCTGTAAGTCAACTAATGCCCAAAGAACATCGTGAAGGTCTAGTTAACAAACCTCACAAGGTGAAATGTAATCTTTTCTACAGATGGGACTCCATGAATAGCTCCTTCAACGTTGGGTGCATCATAGACTTGTGCAGTTTGAGTGGCAAACAAGCCAAACTGGTTACTCTCGACGTATAAGAAGAAATCTTTACAGATGAACTCATTGCTAGAAGCAAGTGAGACACAATATAGCTGAGTGAAAAAACTATCAAACCTCCTTGCTTTAGAAGGGAGATCATGAGAATCATCGCAGCCGTCTTTTTCTTCTTCATCCTTGTAAGAAAAAGAGAGCCATTTTGGTCTGTAAACAATGAGGTCTTGATGATTCCTGCTGAAACTAATTAGGAAGTGACCATCATCTGTGAACTTGCGGAACGAATGATCTGGGAAATCCACATTATATAGGGTATAGCTAGGTACTATATTCTCATAGAATCTCCTCGCATTATTAACCTGTACCTCATTAATGCATTCCCAACATCAAATTAAAGCGTCATTCAGTATCATGAGGTATGTTTATGCGTATCTACTACCTCTAGTATTTCAAAATGTAAACCCTAGATAACTGAATAGGTAAAATAAAAAAATAAAATCGTGGAGATTGAGTGCTTACAGCAGTGCCAGGAGCGGGAGTGCGAATTTGGCGATCGAAAATCCTGGATACGATGTTGTTATTCGGCTTGAAGAACATTTAGAATCAGCCAGTAATTAACAATTCTTCTTGAATTTGTTGTTGTTGATGGTGCCCTATCCTAAATTGTAATGCTAATGCTGATGATATTGAAATTGAAGGTAATAATAGGTTTCGGACAACTACTGAGAAGTCGAAAATGAGCATGCCTCTCCGGCGGTTACTCGTCAGATAAAGAAACAAACTTTAATTCTGAGAAGAATAGCTGCCTTTTTCTTCTTCTTCTACAATAATTTCTCCCAATTGTTAACGGAGAATTGCAGAGAGAGTGAGAGCGAATTTGTTTCCTTTTTTATTATTTTTCCAGAACAGACAACCAGTACGAATTTTACTGATATTATCCACTCTATTGTATTTTTTTCTCCATCTTTTTTTTCTTTTTACGGAAAGGAAAGATCGAAGATGTGTACCGGAGTCAACAAACCCCATAGTCCATACCCGACCATGGTCGGACGTTTATATGTACTGTACTATCACCTGCTTTGACTTCCAAAATACACCAACTTTGTTTTCGAAGGAAAGATGGGCTTTAACAAACTCGCGAGAAATGGAAATAATTTAAGTGCGAGTTCAAAACTGAATTCGCGCCCCCCATCACCTTTGGATTATCAAGATCTGACATCATTTAATTGTGAACTTATCCACAGTTAAATACGCGGTCATAACTGCCATACTTTTAACACAAAATTCCTGGGGGAAATAAATTCTTAGCTTTTGATACTGTTTATATAGCCAAACATCAGAAATATACTGTTTATATAGCCAATTTGGATATTTGGCCTAGGAAAATTAAAATAAAAAAATATGTCTTACCTAAAATACCCCTAACCTTATAAACTCTTCTTTTCAAAGAGAATTTATTTCTCTTTTCAAAACCTCCCCGTCCCGGCAGAGCTCGTTTATTCCTCACCTGTAGAATTCGATCAAAGTTTCAGAGCTCGTGTCTTTTTTAGATCTGGTTGATCAATCATGGTGATTAATGATTGTTGAATAGTTTGTTGAATCGAAGTTTCAATTGGAGTTTCAACTGTTGAATCGAAGTTTCATCTAATAGCGTCGAACGGTAAATTTCATTTGAAATAATTTTGATTTGGTTTTTGTCCAATTGAAGTTTCTCTGTCGATTTTGAAGTAATTTTTAGTTGTTGATGATTTTTTATGAATTTGAAGATTAATCTTTGTTAATTTTTGATTTTAGTTGTTGATTTGGAATATCCAGGGTTTAGTTGATTATGTGACATTATTTGGGTTTGTCTCGAATCATGTTTTCTAGGGTTTAGTAATCTTATTTTCAATGCAATATACACAGATGCAAACCAATTTTGGGTTTAGGTTATTATTAGGATTTTTCCTTTACGTTACACAACCACAGAGATGTTATTGAAAGACCTAGAGATGTTATTGTGAGCAATTGGAATCAAAAATACCTTACACAACCACAGATTATGCATGCAGTTGTTGATGCTTATGTTACTTTCAATATTGGTGATGAACTCTGGATTGATTGATTGGTTCTTGTTTTTTTGGGTATTTACTGATGATAACTTGGTTGAGTGTTAGAGGCTTAAGGGAAATAGAACTTTGCTAGTAAGTACATAGTAACTTGCTGAAGGAGAAAATACTATATGGAACTGTTTAGAGCAGTACTCGTAGTCGTAGAAGTACATAGTAATTTATAACAGCTTCTTTGGTGGTACATTGTGCCAAAATGGTACTTTGATGGTACACAGATGCAAACCATTTTTGGTTTTAGTTAATTTATAGGGCATTGTACACAGATGTTCGTTTATTCGTGATGAGCAAATCTGGATTCCAGGGAGGAGAACATCTGCGTTAGGAGATGTTGCTGTAGCGAGATTATAATGGTTGTTGAGAGAGTGGAAGAGATGTTGGAGTATGGGTTGTATGAATGCAGTAAGATGTTATGCAGTTAAATAATGTTTGTATTTTAACTGCATAAGTAGTTATGCATAATAAGTTATGCAGTTCACCATGTTTGCTTTTACTGCATAACCAGTTATGCATAATAAGCTACGCAGTTCAGCATAGTTGCTTTTACTGCATAAGCAGTTATGCATAATAAGCTACGCAGTTATGCATAGTTGCTTTTACTGCATAACCGGTTATGCATAACAAGCTATGCAGTTATGCATAGCTGCTCTTACTGCATAAGCAGTTATGCATAACGTTATGCATAGATGTTTTTACTGCATAACAAGTTATGCAGATACTCTAAACAATGCATAACAAATCATGCAGTTAATTTTGGATCTTCCTAAGATGTTATGCAGGATAGATATGATTTGATTTTTTAAATTTGATTTTTGTTGTTGTTGATTTGATATTTTAATTTGAATACATCCGAATTCATTTATATTTGTTTTATATATTCCCTGTAGATGGATCGTCATTTTCTCTGTGTGGTTATCCGGGGTACCGATGCGTGTCCATACCAAGTTATTACGAAGTCAACAGTTGATGAGTTGAAGGCGCATGTCTGTTCTTATTGGAATATCATTTTACCAGACTCAATTCAGTTCGTATTTGACTATGAGGGGAGAAGCAATGTTGTTGACAGTGATGTGAAGCTCTGTTCTTTCTTGTCATTGTGTATTGTTAACCAGTTGTCTTTCTTGGAGCTTCGTTTATTTGAACGTGTTCCTCTTGATTCTTGTCATTGTGTATTGTAAGCATTGCTAGCTTCCGTGCTTCGTATGATCGTCCTATCAATTCCATTCCTGATTATGACAAGCCTATTGATGTTGCTACTGGAGATCTCGTGAACCCACCAACTGTCCTCATCCTCCTGCGAAAAAGCAATGTTATGTACCTGCTTAAGAACATCTCCAGGCTTCATTTCTTCTGTGCATCTTTTTACCATGATATCTTTATTAGTTTATTCTTCTCTGCAGCCTCTTGTTGCACATTTAAGATTCATTTACCTTGAATTATATTTTCGCAACTAGTATTTATCTTGGATTATTTCTTTTGTTCATAAAAATATATCTTATGGAATTTTCAAAATTCAGTTTTCTTTTTATTTTAAATAACATATGTTACGCAGGAAACATAATGTGCATAACTTGTTATGCAGTAAAAATAACTATGCATAACTGCGTAGCTTATTATGCATAACTGTGTAGCTTATTATGCATAACTTGTTATGCAGTAAAATCAAACATGCTGAACTGCGTAGCTTATTATGCATAACTGCTTATGAAGTAAAATCAAACATGTTGAACTGCGTAGCTTATTATGCATAACTGCTTATGAAGTAAAATCAAACATGCTGAACTGCATAGCTTATTTGCATAACTTGTTATGCAGAAAAAGCAACTATGCATAACTGCGTAACTTATTATGCATAACTTGTTATGCAGTAAAACCAACTATGCTTAACTGCATAACTTGTTATGCAGTAAAAGCAAACATGCTGAACTGCGTAGCTTAGTATGCATAACTGGTTATGCAGTAAAAACAACTATGCTGAACTGCATAACAAGTTAGCAGTAAAAGCAAACATGCTGAACTGCGTAGCTTAGTATGCATAACTGGTTATGCAGTAAAATCAAACATGCTGAACTGCGTAGCTTATTATGCATAACTGTTATGCATTGTTTAGAGTATCTGCATAACTTGTTATGCATATAAGAAGTGTTATTGTTTTTGTTAAGCATTCCCTGCGTCACTTATTGTTTTAATGCATAACATCTTATGCAGATCCAACATTGACAACATGACAAGTTATGCATTGTTTAGGTTATCTGCATAAGTAGTTATTGATGAGTGCTAAAAAGTGCATATTTCTATATCTTTTTGTTGGCAATTAACTCATCTTTTGTGCTCTAATTCTCCATTTTATTCCATATTCTGTATTTTCATTGTTTTCAAGAATAAATACTTTTCTCAATTAATTTTGCATTTTTAGGTACTAAATAAAGCCTGGTTAACTCACAGAGTGAAAAGAGCAGAAAAGTAGTGAAAAGCCGGGAGGAATTACGCAAGGAAGCCGCGAGGAATGTTGTGCACAAGACCAAAAGGCTAGAAATGGGCTTAACAAGAAAGAATTGTTCTTAAAGAAGATATGGGCTTGGCATACCCAAGGCCCAAAACCCTTACCCAAACCCATTTCCAATATCCATACCCGTCTCCTTCGTCAACCGTCAGATTGGATCACATCTGAATCCAATGGTCGCAGCATCGCTAGTACATCGAAGTCTGAAGCTCTTGTCTAACACTACAGCACCTAACTCCATCTTGAGCCGTCAGTTTCGTTGTATCAGGCATCCGACGTTCGATACCAGCCTCTTCACTTGTAGCCGTTAGATCAATCTATCATTTCCGCATCCCACGGCTCAGCTTCGCGAATCATCGAGACTTGATGCAACCGCTCAACACCCAAACACCTAACACCTATACCCATCGCCAAACACTCCCCTCCTTTCCATCGAACCCATCTTCTTCCTCCCCATCCCTCTGCAACTACTCCACTGTCACCACCTTCTGCATCATCGCCACCACTCCCTGACACCACCAAACCACTCTACTCCACCCTAAAAGCGAAACCCATCATTCCCCCCATCTTTCTAGCCTCTTACTTCATCAATCTCGCACCTTTCCTATCTCTGAAACCCTAGGTTAGAGATTGATGAATTAGGTGAAGCTAAAGAAGAAATTGAGGCGTGGGAATGAAGCAGTGAAGTCAGAGGAAGAGGAGCAGCTGCAGTCAGCATGGGCAAGATTTGACCCATCAAATTAGGTAATTGTGTAACCCTAATTCAACTGCCCTGTTTTGAATTTGGGGGAAATGTCTGTAACCCTAATTCTGTATATTGTAACTATAAATATGGGTTGTCGGTGTTGTGTTGAAGATATGCCTGGACTAGCCAGTGCTTCACCCAAGAGGACTGGAATAGCCAGTGCCTCAAGGGTTAGTTTTTACTTTAAATGATGTTGTACATTTCAATTGTTTTTATCCTATCCATGCTTTGATCTTGTTGTGCTTGAATTGTCTAGGATTGAATATCCTTATAGGTTGTTAAAACACTAAGCAAGCTTCTCTGCGGGTAGTTGCAGTGTGAGAGCCCCAACTATCACAAGGTTTAGAATTCATACTAGTGCCTTTAGCCTCCTTTCTAGACCAACCCTTAGATGAACATTCGGCTTTGAACCGCAACTGTCATCTAGTTATTCAGAAAGCCTAGAAGCTGACTGATAACTAACAAGGGACAAGAACATGGCTGGAAGACCTGCCTTTGTTTCTTTATCACTTCCCTTGGCTAACAGCCTTGGTTTGTTTATCTTTGTTTCAATGTTTCTTATTCACTGCCACTGAATTTCACTTTTTTTGTTCTCTGTCACTGTTACCTCATTGCTTTAGTTACTGCCTTGTTAATTTAGATAACTAGCTTAAAAACTTCAACTATACACCCTAGTTTCTGTGGTTCGACCCTGCCTTGCACACTCACTACAACAAACCCTGTGCACTTGCAGGTATTATTTTGTAGGCCTTTTAGAAACCTACCAAGTTTTTGGCGCCGTTGCCGGGGACTTGGCGCTGTGTAGTAGAAAAAAAAATATTTTGCTCTTGCTTTTCTGTTTTGAACCTGCTGTAACTTAGTGTAACTTAGCTGTTGTGTAGTGTAACTTAGTTGTAACTTAGTGTAACTTAGTTGTAATTAGCATCATCACCTGCATCATCTGCATTTTAGCTGTAACTTAGTTCTGCATTCATATTGCATCATTGCATCATTCACTGCATCTGCATAACCTTGCACCTGCATCATTAGCATATCTCATCTTGCATACCTTGCATCATTGCATCATCTGCATCTGCATCATTGCATTATTGCACATCTCCATTTTGTTTCAGCTCCACCTGCATCTCATGCTGTAGCTGTAAAAGTAGCTCATAGTCATTGTCATCTTGAATGCCTGAATCTGCATGTTGTGAATGTGAAGTGGTGTTGTCAGCTTGTCAGCCTGAAATTTGGTGCTGAAATTTGCCTGAGTTGTGTTGGATGTGCTGCTGTCATCTTGAAATTAGTTCCAAACTGTGAGAACTAACTCTTCTCTTCTGAGCCACCAGGTGCAAGCTTGTGGTGCTGCTGACCTGAATGCTGCTAAGAAATCAGGCTGTGAAGCTGTTGTTGCCAAGCCAAGGTTGAAACAGAAGAGAAACAAGGCAGTCTGTGGGCTGAAGCTTACCCAGCTAAGCATTCAACCCAGTTCTACACTGGGTTTGTGGTATTCTTCTCCCACTAGAATTCTGGGCTTTGTCAAAATTTGTTTCTGAAATTGTATGACTGAACCCAATTGAACTGTGGGCTTAAACCCAGACAGAAACTAAAAACATTTTTAAGCCCAACTGGGCTCCTGAACCCTGTTTGTGGGCTTATTTGAACTTTCTGTGAGCTTGTTTAAACTGTCTGTGGGCTTGTAATTGTAACTTTGAAAACCAAAATCCGGGCCTAGTATTTTACTGAACTCTGGGCCTCAACAAACTGAAAACTCAACTGGGCCTAGTTCACTGAATTGTGGGCTTCGTACTTTGGGCTCTTTTTTTTTATTCAAAAACAACCATTTGCCTCACCCATTTAAACCAAATCCTGGGCTTTGTCTTCAAAGTTTAAAAACCAAATTAAGTGGGCTTCACCACTTAACCCATTTAAAAACCAAACTTTTCTTTCTCTTTTTCCAATTAAAACCAAAAGTTTTTCAAACCCCTACAAACCAAATATTTCCCACAAAACCAAATGTACGGTAGAATTTTCTTGTATATAATCCAGTAGATAATTTCTTAGTTAAATCTTTTGTTTCTTTTGTATATATTGTGCTAATCCAATGTGACTCTTAGTCGAAATATGTTGGATTTTTGCCTTGAATAACGGAGTTCTAATTTTGCTTTCGCCGTCAAATCGGGTATTCTCTTTCCTTTTTCTCTACTCAGCATAATCCTCTTCGTATGTTATAATTCTTTTCATATTTTGAAACATTGAGGACAATGTTTAGTTTAGGTTTGGGGGTATAGAGTATACACCACGATAACATGTTATAATTAAAAACAGAACTCTTTCTTTTTGAAAATAAAAAATGAAAAATGAAAATAAAAAAATAGAAAATGATAAAAACATAAAAATGGAGCTCATTTACCTTGAAATGTTGACTCTTGTGCATGTATGTAAACATAAGGATTCTTAGTCTAGATATTTAGGCACCCTGATTCTAGCACAATTCACATGTGATAAGAAACTTGCACATGCACAATCTACCAATACATGTATAGCCTCGATCTTCAAGGTGTTTGATAGGAAGTTTGATTGCCAATCACTTTAGAATACTGAATGAGACTTGACTAGCTTGTTCTTTGGTTGGCTGGGATAGAAGTTGGAGGATACATTAAGAAAAGCAACCATAGAATTTGACCGGATGCACTCGATAAGGGCCACCTCTTGCTAAGAGTCATGTAATTATGTTTTTCTTTTTGTTCATGTATCAAAAGTGTCACTATGTTGTAAAGATCAAAGTTATTTCTCCCAAAAAATCAAAAAAAAATCAAAAAAATAAAAAAAATAAAAAAAAATCAAGTATTCCATGTTTTGTCATGTTAAAGACAATAGTTCTCTCTTGTTCCAAAAATAAAAGAGAGTAATCAATGTAAATAAGATTCATGTAAAGAGTCATCTTTTTGTTGTAAATAGTCTTGTAATAAGCAAGGAGGGTGCAGCCATCGATGTATAACGCGGGTAAACTGATATATCACCAACTCATTGGGTGAACATTCACAATTCTCGTAAAGCCGGACAGCTAGCTTGGCTTAGAATTCGGTTCTTAGCCTAAAAACTATCTCTTGGTGATTAGTAGTCATAACTTCAGGTCATTCTAGAAACATGTGTAGATACACTTTACACTCTTATCACGTGTCTTTATTTGTTATCAGTGCTAGGATTGTGCCTTTGATAGCTAGATTGACATCTCCATTTTGTTGTGAGCTTAAACTGTCTTGCACATGTCACATTTTATGGAATATGAGCTTATATTTTGTCCTAGAACTTTGTAGGTACGTTCTAAGAAAACATTCACGAGACTTCAACTCGTCCACTAGGGACACTTAGTGGTTTAAAAGGCTTAGTGCATATGCTAAATGCATTAGAGAGACCAGCGACAGTGGTATAGGTAGGATTTCCTTAGTTTTGTTTTACTTGAGGACAAGTAAAATTCAGGTTTGCGGGTATTTGATGAGTGTTAAAAAGTGCATATTTCTATATCTTTTTGTTGGCAATTAACTCATCTTTTGTGCTCTAATTCTCCATTTTATCCCATATTTTGTATTTTCATTGTTTTCAAGAATAAATACTTTTCTCAATTAATTTTGCATTTTTAGGTACTAAATAAAGCCTGGTTAACTCACGGAGCGAAAAGAGCAGAAAAGTAGTGAAAAGCCGGGAGGAATTACGCAAGGAAGCCGCGAGGAATGTTGTGCACAAGACCAAAAGGCTAGAAATGGGCTTAACAAGAAAGAATTGTTCTTAAAGAAGATATGGGCTTGTCATACCCAAGGACCAAAACCCTTACCCAAACCCATTTCCAATATCCATACCCGTCTCCTTCGTCAGCCGTCAGATTGGATCACATCTGAATCCAATGGTCGCAGCATCGCCAGTACATCGAAGTCTGAAGCTCCTGTCTAACACTACAACACCTAACTCCATCTTGAGCCGTCAGTTTCGTTGTATCAGGCATCCGACGGTCGATACCAGCCTCTTCACTTGTAGCCGTTAGATCAATCTATCATTTCCGCATCCCACGGCTCAGCTTCGCGAATCATCGAGACTTGATGCAACCGCTCAACACCCAAACACCTAACACCTATACCCATCGCCAAACACTCCCCTACTTTCCATCGAACCCATCTTCTTCCTCCCACTCCCTCTGCAACTACTCCACTGTCACCACCTTCTGCATCATCGCCACCACTCCCTGACACCATCAAACCACTCTACTCCACCCTAAAAGCGAAACCCATCATTTCCCCCATCTTTCTAGCCTCCTACTTCATCAATCTCGCACCTTTCCTATCTCTGAAACCCTAGGTCATAGATTGATGAATTAGGTGAAGCTAAAGAAGAAATTGAGGCGTGGGAATGAAGCAGTGAAGTCAGAGGAAGAGGAGCAGCTGCAGTCAGCATGGGCAAGATTTGACCCATCAAATTAGGTAATTGTGTAACCCTAATTCAACTGCCCTATTTTGAATTTGGGGGAAATGTCTGTAACCCTAATTCTGTATATTGTAACTATAAATATGGGTTGTGGGTGTTGTGTTGAAGATATGCCTGTACTAGCCAGTGCTTCACCCAAGAGGACTGGAATAGCCAGTGCCTCAAGGGTTAGTTTTTACTTTAAATAATGTTGTACATTTCAATTGTTTTTATCCTATCCATGCTTTGATGTTGTTGTGCTTGAATTGTCTAGGATTGAATATCTTTATAGGTTGTTAAAACACTAAGCAAGCTTCTCTGCGGGTAGTTGAAGTGTGAGAGCCCCAACTATCACAAGGTTTAGAATTCATCTTAGTGCCTTTAGCCTCCTTTCTAGACCAACCCTTAGATGAACAGCCGGCTTTGAACCGCAACTGTCATCTAGTTATTCAGAAAGCCTAGAAGCTGACTGATAACTAACAAGGGACAAGAACATAGCTGGAGGACCTGCCTTTGTTTCTTTATCACTGCCCTTGGCTAACAGCCTTGGTTTGTTTATCTTTGTTTCAATGTTTCTTATTCACTGCCACTGAATTTCACTTTTTTTGTTCTCTGTCACTGTTACCTCATTGCTTTAGTTACTGCCTTGTTAATTTAGATAACTAGCTTAAAAACTTCAACTCTACACCCTAGTCTCTGTGGTTCGACCCTGCCTTGCACACTCACTACAACAGACCCTGTGCACTTGAAGGTATTAGTTTGTAGGCCTTTTAGAAACCTACCAGTTATGCATATAATTTTTTTTTTACGCCTTCCCTACGTCACTTATTGTTTTAATGCATAACATCTTATGCAGATCCAACATTGACAGCATGACAAGTTATGCATTGTTTAGGTTATTTGCATAAGTAGTTATGCATATAAAAAAAATTTTACGCCTTCCCTGCGTCACTTATTGTTTAACTGCATAACATCTTATGCAGATCCAACATTGATAGCATGACCTGTTATGCATTGTTTAGGTTATCTGCATAAGTAGTTATGCATATAAAAGGTTTTTTACGCCTTCCCTGCGTCACTTATTGTTTTAATGCATAACATCTTATGCAGATCCAACATTGACAGCATGACAAGTTATGCATTGTTTAGGTTATCTGCATAAGTAGTTATGCATATAAAAGGTTTTTTACGCCTTCCCTGTGTCACTTATTGTTTTAATGCATAACATCTTATGCAGACCCAACATTGACAGCATGACAAGTTATGCATTGTTTAGGTTATCTGCATAAGTAGTTATGCATATAAATATTTTTTACGCCTTCCCTGCGTCACTTATTGTTTAACTGCATAACATCTTATGCAGATCCAACATTGACAGCATGACAAGTTATGCATTGTTTAGGTTATCTGCATAAGTAGTTATGCATATAAATTTTTTTTACGCCTTCCCTGCATCACTTATTGTTTAACTGCATAACATCTTATGCAGATCCAACATTGACAGCATGACCTGTTATGCATTGTTTAGGTTATCTGCATAAGTAGTTATGCTATTGCTTCCTGCAACAATTTGGCACAAAACCAGTTAAATCATATTTTTAAATATGGATGAAACTCAATTATATCCTATCTTCAAAGCTAGATGAAAACCAGTTTCTGCAGGAATCAGATGAAACCCAGTTACATCCTATATATTTTGAAACCCTGATTCTTCAAATTGATTTAAAACCCTGATTCTTCACTGAACTGATAGATTGATTGAAACCCTAGAAACCTCTGATGTTGTAGAGTAGTGTTGATGGTGTTTGAAAACGGTTAATGAAAACCAATTTCACGAAAGTGTTGACGTTGAATGAAACCCAATTTCACGAAGGTGTTGAAGGTTGATGAAACTAGCAGACGGTGGAGGAAACTGATTTTCGGATGGTTTCTGATGAATCTGCTACTGTTGATGGTTAGGATACGGTGGAGGAAATCGATTTATGATGGTTTTTGGTGTAGGGAAACAGTGGACGAATTTGTTCCCCTTCTAGTTTGTGAGAAGATGAAGAAGAAGGATGTTGGCGGTTTTCATCTGAAGAGAGAAGGAGAACGTGGTTACAAAAGGGTAATTGGGTCAGTTTCAATTAAAAAGTTGAACTGTCCATTTGACCCAGAAGAAACTTCTACCAGTCCATATGGCCCAGAAAACTTGTGTTTTTGGCTATATAGCCCATTTCCTGTACTTTTAATTAATTTTTCATATATTCTGTTTCGTTACTGTTGGTGCTCACTTATCAGATACCTCTTAATCTCTTATTATCCTTAAATCTGACGCCAAGTTAGATACAAGTATACCATTTTGACAATGGTTGAAGCTACTGGACTTTTTTGTTTCGTGCACTTGGATTCTTAGTGATTAGGTGCTGGTAGGATTAATTCAAATAACGTGGATGGAGTTTCAAACTATGTACTAAACTTGACTATCAGATTGATGCTACATAAATCAATATAACACGGGGTGAAGTTTTTTTTCTTTTCGGGCAAAATTCATTGTAAATAGATCTAGAGTATAGTTCCAAACACATAAAAATCTCAAGAAAATGATGTAAAAACTATTGTTTGAGAGAAACAAGTTAGTCAAGTACAAATCTCAGAATGAAGTTGTGCATAGTAGCGAAGTATGGATGGCAATGGCATGGTAGAATCTCCTATTTGATATTAGAATTTTGTTGAACATTTGAGCTGCTTAAGATAGTACTGCCATTTAATGGAGTCGACACTGAAACTCCAAGTGAGAGTGATTCATTGTTAATTTTTTATCAACATCCAAAGCATGCATTGGGGGAACTTATTCCGTGTCAGTACTAAAAGGAAATTCAAAGGATATTTCTTGTAAATCTGAAACAAATGGATACCTTTAACATCTTCATCTGTATTAGCAAGTACATGTCTTTAGAAACTTCGTTTTCGTAGTTTCATTTCTTGGAGCATAAGTTCTTATTTCGGGTATATTTTGTGGGACGTATAAATTTCTAGTTTTTCCAAAAAGAATAAGAATTAAATGAGAATTAAAAGATCCCAGGGCCAAAATAAGGATTGCGAGTGTTAGAATTTTCTGAAATATTTAGTAAAGATAGCAAGTTTAACTTTAAGCAAAATACGGGTCTCTAACTGCAGTTAAGCTCACAATTAAACGATGTCAGATCTTAGAAATCCGACGATTATGAGGCTACGAACTCAGTTTTGAACTCGCGGTACGAGTTCAATTTTTTTTCCGCGAGAAATTATTTTAAGGAGTCAACAAAACAGTTAGGATAAAAAAATGTTACGTTGTGTGTATATCAAATGAATTGTTTTAGAATATCTAAGAAAATTTGTAAGAACTTGACAAAGCTTTAGAGAAATTATTGGTGGGGAAAAAATATTAATGGTAAAAGTAACCTAGGGAAAAAGGATGTCTATTTGAAACCCTTGGCAATTCTTTTGTAAACCGCTTTCTGAAGGGAGGTTAGGTTTCCAAAATATAAAAAAATTTAATCTTGCTATGTTGGCAAAAATTGGATGGAGGTTAAAAGAAAATCCTGATTCTCTAAGTGCTAAAATCTTAAAAGCTAAATATTTTCCAAACACAAATATATTACATATGAATTTGAAACTAAACCATAGAGACAATTGGGTTTAGAAGGTTATCTTAGCTGGTGTTGAAAAAATTCAGAAATACTGTATATGGAAAATAGGAAGAGGAAATAAGGTTAATGTATGGACTGATTACTAGATTCCAGAAATCATTCCTCCTATACAAAAACCTGACAAGGGAAAAAACATAACATTGGTGAGTCATCTTATAACTGATGTTAGAACTTGGAATATCAATAAATTGAGAGTTGTTTTAACCAAAATACGATCAATCATACTCTGAAAATAAGCATCCCAACAAATAATATGGAAGATACAGCTCAATGGTCTCTAAACACAAAAGGTAATTTTACGGTTAAATCGACGTACAATCAAATTAACAATTCTGAAAATGATAATAGTGACTGGAATCTAATTTGGAAGTTGAAAGTCCTCCCCCCAGTAAAAGCCTTTATATGGAAAGCGACACATGTTATTCTTCTAAATAGTATGGGGGTGGGTGCAATCTTGCCTCATATAACTACCAGGTGTACTTTGTGTAATAGTGGTGAGAAATCTCTAACCCATTTATTCATGACTTGTAACTTTGTAAAAAAAGTATGGATGAACTTAAATTTCAGTATGGATTATGTAGTGGAAAAAAATACTACTTTTCATGAATGGCTTAACTCATGGTTCTCTAATAATAACAAAAATGGTTATATAATGAAGTGAGCTGAGTTTTGTAGTATTATAACATGGCACATCTTGAAATCCAGATGCAATTGAGTCTTTAGAAAGGAAAATCAGAATAGTGCGGCTACGACTAACTCTATAGTTAAATGCATAAATAGTGTTGCTACTATGAATGATCCAAGCTACAATTTATTTCAAACTTTGTACTATAATCCTATCTATGATGAATGTCTTGATATATATACATTGGAGAAAAGATCTACGGAAACACAAATGTGTTACAATATAGATATTTCCCTGACCAAGATGGACCCTATTTCTTCTTCTGGAATTAGCCTAACTTTAACTGATTTTGCAGGGTACACAGTTGAAGCTAGGGGAAGTACCTGCAATTGTACCAACGGAGAAGAATTAGAGAGGAAAGGTGCAGAAATTGTTTTCCGATGGCCAACAGGATGGAGCGGCCATGAAGTAACTTTTCAGAGTGATTCAATGCCTACTTTGATGCTTCTCAAAGGAATGTATATTGAAGCAAGAAATTTGAGATACTCTGTTAGTAATGATTTTTAAAGTGTCAACAATGAAGTGTTGAACTTTAAAATTTCAGAACTCATCTTTTGTAATAGACTAAATGCAATGTGGGAAGCCCATACCGCAACTTTTTGTAATATTTATAATCTCCAACACAGATAGAAAATAGATGAATTAGAAGGCTTGATAAACTTTTTTAATTATCAAAATTTTAATGATCTTGTACCATGGTCGAATCCCAATCCGATCTTGGTAAAAAATTATGAATTATAATGTTAGAGGGCTTATTCCTCTTTTTTATGGAGAAAAAAAAAATAACTCGCGAGATTGGGTCATTAGGAAGTAAAAAACAAAGCCCCTCATCCATATATATTTAAAAATGACTAAACTGCCTTTCTTTAATTAACACTAATATTTCTCTTTAACTTAATTAATGATGTTGTATTAAAAGTTACGAAATCATTTTTAGTTTAATTGAACTTATAGATTATGTGGGAGATTTTTGATAATTTCGTTTGTAATGGAAATGAAACCACACTAGCCAAACACTTCTAAAAGGGGATTTAAAATAATGTTTAATGGTTTATTTCTCAAAATTACTATGGAAATCAACACTTTCAGAACTGAAAGTATGAAAAGTCAGCAAGGTCGACAAAGAAAGAAGATAACGACCATTTTTAGACGACATGTTAGCAATAAAACATAATGCCGACTAAATTAGTTTTGACATACAGAGAAATGTGTTATAAATGCTTCATATGTTGGCAGGGTATTTATTTCCTAACCTGCCGGCTAGACAGTTGTCGTCAAGGTTGTAATTTTAGAAAATCATGAGAAATAATAGTCGACATGTTGTGTATGTTAAAACCCTCCCGACGTATATTTATATTAAAAAAAAAGATGTTATCCACTTTATTCATAATAATTCATTGAAAAATAAAGTCTAACCACTTGTGTGGGCATCACGGATGCACTTAACACGTGCATCAAGACTTTGAACCCCTAGACGACCCTAGTGGACGAGTTATAGTCTCTTGGGGATGTAAATACCTATTTACCACAGAATCTACTATTACAAGTCTTAAAACAATCAATATTCATTAGACGAGTCGGGAGGAATATCCGTTCGATTCATACTCTGAAACTTTGGATACCATGAATTGATAGCTTTCATCAAACGTGAGTGTTTTCCCCTTTTCCTCCAAGAGTATATGGTTGTAGAAGCAAGAAGCTGGAGAAATTTGATGGATGTGACCACTTTGCAAACATCTAAATGTTGGAGACAAGTCACTTAGAGCAAGGGATAAGCTTAGCATCATAATACCAAGCTGGTGCATCATTTGCACCAAATGTGCATCACAAGTTTAAGATGATGCATTTATCCTATTAATGCATCAGAAAGTACGCATCATTACCAAACGGTAAACTTCGGGACAACATGCATCACTTTCACAAAGTGTACATCACCCTTTTAAGATGGTGTATCATTGGTATCAGTGATGCATCCATATTTCGAAACATAAGCCAAATAATGCAAATCCAAGAGTAAGCTTCACAAGCTTGAGATGAAGCTCCAATTCATCCAATGACGCATCCTAAAATATGTGTCATGCGAAAAATGCTGGTGCTACACATAGAGTGATAAAATATATGCGGAACTCTTTCACCTTTTTCTAAAATCATTAATAAGCAACTAACCCATCTTTAGTGTTGATTTAATACATATCAAACTAACTAACTCATCTTCAAAATTACTCGTATCAGAAACTTCACCAAGATAAGCAAAAATAAAGAAGACAAAAATTTTACATTGATTGGAGCTTAAATCTGATATTATGATTATGGTGGGGATGTTCAAATATCTACTGTTTATAAAAAAATCAACTCTTTAACCAACAACATGAATAAACAATACACAATGATTAATAAGTCTGGAGGATCGATTTATAATTATTAATCTTATAAGTTGTAATATTTGTCTTAGAGATACGAAATCTAACGATCCAACGAAAGCAAGCTAACTAACAGTGATGTTGTGAACTGTTATATGCGTCAATAACACTCGTCGTACGATAATATAATATAATAGGGGAATGATTAAGTATAGTATATATTCTTATAAGTTTAATAAGGCGATCGAGAAAAATCCCCTTACGGTTAGCGACACCTAATTTACACATTTAAAGGCCAAATTCAATCAGTCTTACAACATAAACTATATTAATCCCACTAATAATAAGAAACACCCATAAACATACTGAAATTTGTTTTATTCTGAACCAGGTAGTAAAGGTACTTGTGGCGAGCGCATGGCCTTTTGAATCACCCAAACCCTAAATGGTGAAAAGTGTAAGAATTGGGCCCAAAACTTCATTTCAGGACCATTACGAGTTCATTAAGGTTTTGGACGAATTTCCACTCAAAAGCCCTATTTTCTCGTCAATTGGCCCCCTTCCTTTGTAACCTATGTATAAGAATAATTAGTATTTTGAGAAAACGAAATAAGATAAATTTATACTTAGAAGATAAGTAGTTATTAAATAAATTGAATTGGTAAGGAAATTTCAAGGTTACTAATGGGGTATGCTCGAGGGTTTACTAATTCAGAAGTAGTGGATGTTTTGTACTGCATGGATTTTATACACCCCAAACAAATTGGTACACCATATCAAATAAATTTGGACATTTTATTTTAGTTTTTCAATCAAGTTGAATTAATCCTAAGGATAAGAGAAAAATATTACAAATAGTAAGCTAGTGTTAGAGTTTGGAGGGGGGACTTTTGGGGGAGGAGAAGAAATATTGATATAGAAAATTATGAATAATAATTAAGCAACTTTTGATAATAAAACTTTTGCTATGCTTTCGCAAGCAAGAATTTGGTACTATTTTCGTAATTCCTGGGCAAACATTAGTTGGTCTTTTTAATTAATTCCTCGGAAAACTTATAATATATTAAAAATGGCTTAGTGGGGTAAGCAAAAAGAGATCAAAGAGCTAACAAACATGGCTGCAGTACAAGACTCCAAACAAAAAACCCACAACAAACATTTACGAAGACACTTCATTACAAAGAAATTTTCCCAAATCGCCAACATGACATCTAAACTAATACCCTTGAGTTCGATCTGCATTTTTTCCATAGATAAACTTAGATTTTTACTTGTCGGATAACCCCTTCAATGTCCGCATTATCATCTTCAAAATTATATTTTTCCAACTTCCAATATTTTTTTGAAAGAAAAACTGAAGGATTTTCATTAAGCACAGAGCAAACAAAGTTAAGCAATACAAGACACTTTTTCAACTTCTAACCTAGACATGACACACACAGGGAGTTCAGAACTCCATTTTTTAGCACAATTATTATTCCTAGCAAACTTTGCAAGTAAGTATGCTACTTGATTACATTTCCTACTCTTAAAGCACACCTGAACATTATCTAAACACTTAACTAAATGCTGACATTATCTAATAATATTACTGTCTTCCCATCTGGTGTTGATATTCTGGCCACTGATGCTTTCCATAACTTCTTTGTTGTCACCCTCCATAATGACATTCTGAAGCTGCAACTGGAGAATCCACTGAAGAGATTTTAGTACAGCCATTGCTTCAGCTTGAGCAACATCTCTAGCTCTTTCTACCAAAGTTCAGGCTTCCACCAACCTCCTCGTAAAATCTCTTATGATTAGAGCAATGCCAACATGAAAATTATTAGGTAAAACAGAAGCATCAATGTGAATTTTCAGTTTTCCTATGGGAGGAGAATTCCGTATCCTATTGTCATTATAGTTGATCCCATTACATCATGTTACATTGTTAGCTGTTTAAACCTGATTACCACCAAAGATTGTGTTAATCTTATTGTCATTGCCGAAAGTGATAATTCTGTGCTTCAGACTTGAACTAGGGCATCTTTTGTTGTTAAAAATCAGTTCACACCTAGACTTCCATATGAACCACATGGTAATCACAATCTGATTTATCTTGGCTTTCTTGTTGAAGGAGATGTTGTTATATGGATTGCACCAACTTCTTAACCAAAGCTTGATGTCTGTAATTGTGCTTAGATCTTGAAGAATATCAGAAGAAATAGCATTCCGCACACTTCTGGCATAATTACAATGAACCAAAAGATGAGTAATAGTTTCTGCCTCATAACTGCATCTTTGACAATGAACTTCCAAATTTTGATTATGCCTAGCACATCTTTCATTGACATGGAGAATATCATGAGCCACTTTCCATAAGAACAATTGACATTTATGAGGAATCTGAAGATGTCGTATGCTGAGCCAGAATTGAGCTTCTTCTTATTTACTAGCTAGATTGGGATTCTTTTGGCAGATGATAGCCTTATAAGTGGAATTAATTGTAAAGTGACCACTTCTTGTAAGAGACCAAAGAATTTATCTTCATGCTGAGAGGATGGTCTGATGTTTAGGATCTTCTCTATCTGGTGTGGAGTGAAATACTCTTGAAGCTTGTTTAAATCCCAGCTTTGAGTGTGATCATCCAATAACTCTGCAACTTTTATGTAATATGGAAATTCTTCATATGGTGATAAATTTTACTGTATTTGTTGAGCAGTGTATCCCTCAATCCAGTTATCTCTAAACACATACACAGAATACCCATTTCCAATTTTCCATATATGAAATTTCTTGACCCAGTTGATTCCAGTAAATATGCTTCTCCATATAGCCTTATCATTGTTTGAAACCTCATCTTGAAGAATGTTATCCTTAGCAAAGTGTTTAGCTTTCAGTATTTCCACCCATTTTCCTTCCTATTCTTGAACTAATCTCCAAGCCAGTTTTGTAATCATTGCCTCATTGAATATTTTTAAATTTTTGAATCCCAGGCCTCCCCATCTCTTTGAAATGCTAACACTTTCCCATGATTTGAATTAACCTCCTCTGCCTTGTTTCTTGTTCCACCAATATCTTCTTTGTATGGATTCAAGTTGGTTTATGTTTTGTTGAGGAAGTAAAAAGCATCTCATTTGGAATTGAGCCATAGAGTTGGTCACTGACGGTATTTGAGTACTCCTTCCAGCTTGATTTGTCATTCATGCTTTCCATTGAACCAGTCTGTGTTGCATTTTCTTTTGAATGTGTTTAAAGCATTTAGTTCTTTGTCTTCCCATGAAAAGATTAATCCCCAGATATTTCTCCTCCACTGGCATCACTTTCATATCTAGAATGCCACATATTTGGTTTCTTCTTTCATCACTTAGTTTTTTGTTGATGTGTAAGCTCGACTTATTAGATTCACCATCTGACCTGAGACCTTCCAGAATTTATTGATTATGTTCTTCAGATTGTTGATGGAGCTGACATTGGTAGAGGAGAACAATATGCAATCATGTGCAAAGAACAGATGATATATTGGGGGACCCTTCATAGCAGGGAAGATGGGAGATATGCTTTTATTGATCACTGAAGCATTTATCATTCTACTGAAGCCTTCCATGCAGATAATGAACAAATATGGAGATAGATTATCACCTTGTATAAGACCTCTTTTTGGCTGAATTGTTTCTATTGGAGAACCATTTAAAAGAATTGAGATAGTTGTTGTAGTAATGCATTGATTTACCAGATTGCACCATTGTTCTGAGAATCCCAACTTCCTCATAATGTTGATGATGAATTTCCATTCCATTATGTCAAATGCTTTTGACATATCCAACTTGATTGCCACTGATCCCTTGCCAGATTTTTTTGTCTTCATATAATGTATGACTTCATGAGCAATAATTGTATTATCTATTATATTTCTTCCTGGAACATAGACAGCTTGCCGTGGAGAAATTATTTTATGTAAGAGGGGTTTCAATCTGTTTGTCAACATTTTTGATATGATTTTGTAAGAGATGTTGCACAAACTGATGGGTCTGAAGTCTGAAGGATTTTGAATGCAATTGTTCTTTGGGATTAGAGTTTGAAAAGTATGATTAAGTTCTTTGAGAATTTTACTCTTTCTGAAGAATTCTTGCACCATGTTGACAACATCTGCACCCACAATTTCCCAATTTTGTTGGTAGAAGCCAGCTTGAAAACCATCTGGACCTGGAGCAGACCAAGCTCTTATTTGTTGCACATTCTTCTTGATTTCTTGCACTGTTGGGATAGCTATTTGAAAAAGCGGGGGTCTAACAACCACACCCAATATTTCGTTTGGCAATCTGTCTGAACTAAACCTTAATAATATTCCGAGAGTAAAAACTCAATCAAAGAATAATACTAAAGAGTTTGTCTCTTTTTCTCAAATCAATCAGCAAATCAAACAGATAGAAATCTATGAGCCTGATTGATGTGAGAAATACTTGGACGGTACCAAAGACCAATATCCAAGATCAATCAAAATCCTATCCAACAAACAAGTTCGGATTTATCAATGATGATTGATTAACGCACAACCTGTGATATTTCAATTATAAAGATAAACAATATAATGCGGAAAAGAAATAACACAGACACCAGAAATTTTGTTAACGAGGAAACCGCAAATGCAGAAAAACCCCGGGACCTAGTCCACAATAAACACACACTGATTATAAGTTGTTACACCAAATTACTACTACCTATTCAGACTAGATGTAATCACTCCTTCAACACAAATATAACTCTTAGCACAACATCGATTGTCTTTAGGAATTCTTCTCGTAAATCTTCTAGCAGAACTCAAGGCTCTCTTTAGAAGATACAACAACACGATTGATACGATTCAATATTTTGTTTGCACAAAACACCGGTTTGATTTCCCTTTAGATGTGAATCAAGGTTTTGGAAATCTTATGTTTATTTTGATAAAAACAATTACTAGGTAAAAGTAATATCAAAACAAACTTGTAGATTAGGTATTATTATACTCTTCAATAAAGCAAGAGAAACCTAATTATTCTATAACAAGAACAGCTAGAATAAATCTAGAGATATCTTGTTTAAAACTTCTTAAGGATTTTTACGAGATGCCTTAATCAAAGTTTTCTTTCTAGCTTCTGATTTCGACTAACAAGTGTTGGTATACGATCGGAAACTGAAATCTATCAAAACCTAGGGTTTATGATCAACAACTCTTGAATGGTTTTATATCAGAAGAGAAAACCTTAGAATAAACAAGAGGTGAAAAACCTAGATTACAAGTTGTATAATCAATCACAAAGATTAATCCAACTCGGCTTTGTGATCCCAAATACAAAGACTTTTATCTCACTCTTGTTCACGAAGAACAGAAGACATGGAAAACAACCTTATGAGCTTTACACCAATTTTTCAAAGGGGATGAAAACGTGTAGCACTCACGAACCCTTTATTTATAGTGAAAGGTAGCTAGAAAGCTAAGCATAGCTATTTTCCTTTTTCAAGACTCTCCTAATATTGGGAGTCTTTCCTAAGTTACAACTATTGCCAAAATAATTAAATAAATAATTAATTTAGCAAAATTATATTTATGTGAATAAATCACAAATTAAATTAGGAAGGAATCACAAACACTTTAATATGGTAATCAAAGATGTTTGGAGTAATAGCCATCTTACCTAGATAAGGAAACATCACCAACTTGACCAAAAATGCCTTTTAGTCACGTAATTGGGCCCAAGTCTGTGAACCGTTACGAACAGTCCATGGATTGTTTCCTACTAACGAACTGTAACAATTACATCAACACTTATAATTGTTACTTTAATAAATCACCCATAACTTCATCGTTATAACTCGGAATTGAGTGATTCTTGGCTCGTTGAATTCGTAAGCTCATTCACTATAACATGAGATCCTCTATAGGGATAAAGGTTATTGTCACCAAAGTCATGAATCAAATAACCTCAAGTATATATACATAAATGTACATTTACCGTCATAGGAATTGTTCCATAGAGTGAGCATATATATCGATAGATTAGAAAGATAGAATTGAACAAGAATCCAAATGAAATAAATCACATACCTTTGCTGATGAAGTACTTCTTGATGTCTTCTTGTAGTCTTCAATCTTCATCCTTTAAGGATAGTTTCGATTCAACTTCTTAGACCTAATCTAGTCCGAAAGTATGCTAAATCAAGAATGCATTTTGGCAACTAAAATTGAAAACTAACTTGACATACCAACGCTAGTGGGTTCAACCGAGCAATTCCCTAACAATCTCCCCCTTTGTCAATTTTAGTGACAAAACCATTTTACATATGGATTTAAACAAATAAAAGCATTAAGCTTCAAAACCCAATATGCTTGATTTCCTTGGTTCTTCAACTATGCGTGTGTTCATCCTGTACTTGTTGAAGATCCATCATAGTATTATTACACAGCATCAAAGTTCAATTGTATCACAACTTTGACAATAATACTGCGGTGATATGTATCACTCCCCCTTAGTCAATACTTCATCTCACAATGAAAACCACTCCCCCTTACATAATGATCCATAAACCATATGTATATGTAGTGTGAACTACAAAATAATTCTCCCTTTTTTTGTCAATATAAATTGGCAAAGGTACGAAGATTGGTGGGATCCTAATGAAATTTCATAGTGGAACTTCTTGACCAAAGAAAAAACATATCAACTTTACTTTAGATGATATCACAGAGTCGAAACTTAGTGACTTCATCAAG
The DNA here is from genome assembly GCF_003573695.1 of Papaver somniferum. Lineage (NCBI taxonomy): Eukaryota > Viridiplantae > Streptophyta > Magnoliopsida > Ranunculales > Papaveraceae > Papaver > Papaver somniferum. The sequence goes on along the minus strand of NC_039364.1, from coordinate 64,056,040 downwards.
GAGTTTATTAAGATCAAGTTAACCCCTACATATTCCACAACCGCTTCTCCCCTCAAAGATATAACAATTAAGCACAAGTTCATCTGAGAACTCTCCCCCATAAGATGTCATTCCTTAAAGAACAACAAGAGTGACCTTACTCCATAGATAAGGATTTATATTGGATTTTAGAAATCCTATAAGGATATAAGGGTTAAGAACCAATCATTGAAAGTCTTTCATGAGATCGTGTTACTAGAAATAATATAACTATCTCATGGTAACAATACACAATATATAATCATGAAGATCATGTATTGTGATCATCTTTTCTAATATGCACACTTGTATAAACAAGAAATGATATGCTTATAAGGAAGAATAACCTTTTCCATAAGGATTTACACCAAGAATGGTTACCATAAGTGTACGAAAAAGATTCTTTTACAATAAAAACCAACATCCAATGGCATCGATTATTGCTTCTAACCTGTTATACATAAGAATTTCAATCACACGTCAAGTTGGGTAATTAAGAATCATATGCGTGGTATTTAACCATATTCATCTTTACCATAACTAGTTCAAATGACTCAAATGAACTAGTTAGAGAGTTGTTCAATTGCAAGGAAATCTTATGTAACTACACAAGACACAATCGAAGCAAAAACGATTTGATTCACTTGAATCGGTTCATGAACTTTATAGCCATGGTTTGCATTTTGCATTCCTTAGTTAATATAAATATAAGTTCACAAACAATCGTCTTTAGATATAACCAACTTAAGTTTGCAGACTTAGTTCGCGGACTTAAGTTCCCAGAAGGAGTTCTCAAACTCCAGCCGGTTTTCTCGGGTCGAGAACTTCCGCCAGTTTGCGGACTGGGTTAGCGGACTGAGTTCGCGGACTGAGTTCACAACTCTTGTTCCGTTTCTCTTGGTCAATAAAGTTCGCAAACTTCGGTTCAAGGAAAAAAGACTTATACATATATGTGTTGCCACACAATGCTTATATCCAACAATGGTTATATAATCTGAACTCTCATTTCAATCATTGAAACATTCTTAGAGGACGTTATTATATAGTTGTTATTCACAAACTATTTTTCGTCAAAACAATTTTCAAAGTGATTTAAACATAACATGACTTTCGTCATTAGGTAAAGATGAACTTGGCCAAAGCGAAAGCTTACCAACACATATTTCGAGAAATATGTAAGTGAGTTAGACTCAGCTGAAAACAATACATTGTTCCTCATATTCAAAAATTACCCAACACAATATGTGCGCCCCAATTCTTTTGCAATCCTCGCCGCATTTACAAGGGCTTTTTGGTGAGGATGCACTTCCAACACAATCAGGTTGTGTTGAGGTGAACAAAATCTTGCTCACCACAGGTATTCGAACAAAATCATGCATGGAATATAGGAATTTAACAACTTCCTTGAAACTTTCAATAACTATTCCACACCATTTTAAGATGTTATCCCTTGTCGAACTCTTGTCTGGGAGATCCTTCTTAATAATACTCGTTGCTTTATTGATCTTCTTTGGTACCCATTTCTGAGTAGCTTTAGGAGCAACGTATTTCCTTTTCTCCCCAATATAATTATGAAATTTCTTGGAGGGAATACTAGAAGAACTGAAATTATGAGACTCAGTTTTTCTCCAGTTTGGAACATCAGATCTTGTCATCTTAACAGAGCCAAATCTGGTTTGATCTCGTTTAAGATGTCTGCAATTCCTCTGCAAATGACCTGGTTTTCCACAATAAAAGAAATGTTTAGTTGAATGGAAAAAGTTATGCTTAGTGTTACCTGAATGTGTATGTACTTGCTTTGGAGCTTGACAGAATTTCCTATTTTCGTCATCGACAGTTGGCAGAGATACTTCACTTTTGTCAACCGTGGAAGGTTTTAGTTGAGAAGAATTTTTAGCTCTGACAAATTTTACCTCTTTACAAATACTAGGAGTATCTATTCCTTTATAGCCCAATTCTCGTGTATCACGATGAATTCTACATGCTCCCAATATTGAGGTTAATTTATCTGAGCTGCTATTTCTAGACAAACTCTCTTTTAATCTCGACTTTTCTTCTTCCAACCTTTTGACCTTTTCAAGCGCAATAACTAGATCATTCTTGGATGATTCACATTGAAATTTGAGATCTTCTCGTTCCGAATCAAATAACAAGTTCATCTCGATGTTCTCCAAGTTATCTAGCTTCGCTTGAAGAGTAATTTCCCGATCTCGACCTTCGGAAATTTCTTCTTTAAGCTTTCATATTTCGTTGAGATAATCTCTTGCACCACTAGAATCAATTTGGTCTTCCAAGTCTTTATTCCGACTACGAAGTCTGTCATATTTAACTTTCTCATTGAAAATGGTGCTTTCAGCTTCTGAGAGTTTTTGATGACATTCCTTAAGAAGATTATTAGCAACTGGATCCATATGGAACACTTCTTCGTCAGAATCAGTATCCGCAAGAATTTTTCCAGAAGCTAATGCAATCTCGCTTGCGTACTCTTGGGGATTATAATATTCAGTTCCATCATCAAGAGTAGGCAAAGCTGCTGATAGACACATTTATGTGTCTAATATGTCTCAATTGTATGTATTGTTAGTGCTCAATTTTGTATTTATTGTGTTATTTTATGTCTTTGTAGGAATTTTAGAGAAATAAGCCCTTACGGCGAAATGGGCTTAAAAAGTGGTGTTTTACACCCCAGGATAAAGTGTTAAAGGCACCCCAGAAATATGCTAAAAGCACTCGGAGGAGTTGTTAAAAACACCCAGAAAAATTACTATTTCCGCCCCAATTGATAAAGGGACCCCAGGAATGGATAAAGGGGAGGTCCCTTTCTTCCAAAATTTGAAATCAGAAAAAGGCGGGAAAAATGATGCATGCAACTGGCAGAAGTTTGATCAGACATTTGGACGTGATTTTGTGCGATTCAATCGCTGAAACTTTGTGGAAAGATGTGATATATCATAATAAAGATGGTATGGGTGTTTGGTTCGACCATAATTGGCTTGAATTGGCTAGGCAATCCACGAGCTGGAAAAAGGGGAATACGTGCAGGGGAGAGTTGTTCACGGGATTCAGCGTGTTTGTACGTGTTTGGATGGAGTTGGGATGCTGTAGAAACTTGTTTGGAGTGTGTTCCACATCAACAGAAGCGCGGAAGAGGAACTAAAGGAAAGAAAATCCCGTATTTCTTTGAAAAAGGAAAGAAAATATCCCGAGTAAAAGAAGATTATTTGGGATTAATGGAGGAGATTCAACGCGTGTTTTTGGTTTAAATAGGTTCCCTGGGAGTCCTAGAGGGGGTGTCGAGAGTTTGGGGTTGAGAGAAGGTCCAGAGAAGCAGAAATCAATAGTTGATGAAACTCTGTTTCTGCTGATGCTGCTGATGAAGAACACCAAGAAAACGAAGAACAGACTCGCAAGGACACTGGTTTATCAACAGTGTCTAAGACGCATAGCCGTGGGTCGCAGTGCAGTCTATACATCAGCATCACTTGTGTTTTATCGTCCATTCTGTGACGCTTTTTGTGCGTCGCATATTACATTTTTACACCATTTTATCCTTTTCTCTCCATTGTAAACACCATTTGATCTATAAAAATATATCTTGAGCGTGTTTTCATCATGAGGAGCTAAAACCCAACACTGGGACGACGGAGGAGGCTGAATTTCATCCTTGGGGTAATTTATTTTATTTATTTTATGACTTTTGCATTAATCTAAAATTGAAAAATGATTTGAATTAATTGGTTTTTATTTAATTTGATGATGTATGCTTAGCTTAGGTGTTTTGATACATCATGCTTAGGACTTACAATCGATGTTTTGAGAATTTATCTTGGCAAAATCAGAGTCCATGTTAATTTTATTGAGTTTTAAATTGTCAAAGAATATATGAATGAACCCTGTGTAGTGAATTCGGCCAAATCCTTAGTCCCAGTACCTCTCGCCCATTGTTAATATTTTTTGTATATATATTTTAATTTTTAAATCAAAAAATTCCATTTCCTTCATAAGTCTGAAACGAATCCTATTTACTACAACCCCGTCAAAAATCTTAATCATTTTGGCGTCGCCGACGCGGATTTGTGTTTAAGTAGAATTTTTAGGTTTTTATTATTTTTTATTATTCCATTTGTTATTTTTACGTCTCTTTGGTTGTGCCTTTGTATTACATGTTTGAAGTTGGATACTAAAGACCTTGGAATCAAAGCTTAAAGATAAAAGAGAAGGAAAAAGAACAAAGCAAAAAAATAAAGAAAAAAGAGAGATTTTTTTTAAGAGACTTTCCATTTTTTTTTGTAATTATTATTATTATTTTTTGTATTTCTTTTCATTGGACTGGAATTTGGACAATTTATTTTAATTTTAAACCCTACGGAAGGGTTATATAAAAAAATAAAATAAAATAAATATAAATTGTTTGCAGGGAAGGACGACGATTACTATATCGTTTCGGCCCCTCGGGTTCGTACACGACATAGGAGTCGTGGCCCGAGTCGACTTCAGCGGTTCTTCGCCCGTCTGGTACGGGAGGTAAACTTCTAAACACCCGCGAATCTCCTGTCAGCGGGTTTACTGTCTGCCTTAAGGTGATTATATGTTGAGGACTGAACCTTTAATTTCCTAGTAAAGGGAAAGAACTGGCCATATAAGATAAGGGTTCGGATTTCATCACCGTTCCCTTCTTGCCCGCCTTAGGTAAACGAAACCTAACGCGAACCCAAGCTTAACTTATGATTAGAACGAGACCGATAGGGTAACGAGCTTGGTAGGAAAATATTTCGAAAAATATTGGTTACTCTTTTAAGCATACTTCAAAGTTCTTGATGGTTTCTGTAAGTTGAATGCGTGACTGCGCCGCCTTGTGATAGCGGTAAGGCCTTGGGTATCAAAGCTCCACTGAGCTTCCCTCGCCTCGATTCAACTTACATTAGCTCAGATTGATTCCAGAGGGGTGTGCTCAAATTGTAACGAATTACTTTTCGAAGGAATAGAAGCTGGTCTAGAAAACAATCTAAGTGGAGCCATCATGCTTTTTGTTTGCTAGATTCTATAGGTTTGATTTGATCGAGTCAGCTTTGTTTGTGATTATGTAGAATTCCCTTGCAATTAAGAATGTCGAACTGGTATGATAGAAGCCAATAGAATGATTATCGACCTGAATTTGAATATGGACATCATCCTTTCTATGACCATGTTGGGATAGTGGTTGGGAACGCCATTCTTTTCAAGGATATGGTTCATACCATGGTGAGCCCAATTACTATCCACACGCGAATTGGTCTTACGAGCAAGAAAATCAGGAACACTGTAGTACTGGTTACTCGTTTTTGGAAACTATACCTGATTATGATATTTCTGAACCTGTTCCATCTCTAGAAGAGACCCAACAACGGATTGAAAGGACGTATAAACGTTTAGTTGCAATGAATAGTTCAAAAGAAAGGTGTACACGATATTCTGAGATGATAAACGAGAGTGGTAAACGTATAAGTGTTATGCTCAGTGAAATTCAGGCACGTCTAGAGGCAGAAAATGAACAGTTAGCTAATGCTGCTCGAAATGGATCTAAATTTCCAAATTAGTGTTTCTAATTCTACCCTTGATATCAATAGTGAATATTTGCCTAATTTAGAGGACGAGGTTAGAATAAAAGACACTACTTATTTAGATAAGGTTCAATCATCTTCGTACTATTATGATGAGGATAGTAGTAATGAAGAATCTGAAATGTGTAGGCATAGTGATCAGGAATCTATTAATCCAATTGAGCTTTATAATGATTCTAGTTCAAATCCAAATAATTTTTATGATTATTCACCTATTCAAAATGACGAGGATTTGATTAGGGATACCACCGTTTTAGACGATGTAGTTTTTCCTTTTGATTACGAAGCCGATAATGCTTTAGAGGAACGGGTTTATTCCGAAAATGCTGTTTTAGAGTCTAGCGACTTAGAAACAATAGTCTTAGACGAAGAAAATGAACTCTTAGAGCTATTAAATATGAGTAAGGATGCGTCGCTTGAGTATAACCACGAAGGAGCAATTGACTATTTTCAGGATTCCAATGATCTAGAAATTAAGGAAATTGTAGCTAGTCTATCTAGAGATACCCAAAAATCTAAGTTTGGGGGTGATTATCATTCTCCTTATGTCATACCTTTAGCTCTTACAGAGATCCCTCATTTTGAACTTGATATCTCTGCCTCGACAATTTTACAAGATTACCTTCATACTTGTTTTCCCGAACCTAATGATGTCCAGGAAGAAGTTCAGTCGTTAGAAACCCATCCTCTGGTTGATGTGGTTTCCCAGGCTATGATCCCCAGATTGACTTTGTTTTCCCACCAAATAGTTTTCTTCCAATGTGGGAACGTTTATATTCCAAATGTGTCGAATATTAAGTTGTGAGACTAAACCTAAATGCTTTAGGAAATTAGAATCGACACATTTGCTTAAGAATGACCACTACTCTCATTGTGGTCAATTATGTAAGTCAAATCTTATTGACTTAGAGGATCCTCAGTTATTTAGGTTATTATTGTGCGCTTCTAAGATCATATTTGAGTTTTTCCAGACTCTAGGACCTAATGATTCGGATCCCACCTATGAAGAAACGCAGCCAATGAAAATTTTCTATTTAGACCCTTTCATAGAACCTGAACCTGAACCACAATTAGATATAAATTTCTTAATCAGGAAACTAAGTAAGGGCATGCTAGTCTTGTTCACTTTCTTGGTTCATTGCAGTTTCCTTTGGTCAGCTCTATTTAGTTTTGAAGACCCACAGTTATTTCGACTGTTACTTTATGGTTCGAGTTGACTAATCCTTTCCTAAGTCTGGCTGAAGACTTTAAACTTAGCACTTCTTGGGAGGTATCCCATGCTCATGCAACACGGTAATATCTTTCCTTAACTCTTTCGCTTCAAATGGTAACAGTTTCTCCTTGTTCATGCTTTTAGTTTCATCTTTAGAACATTGAGGACAATGTTAGATTTAAGTTGGGGGTATGGGAGAAACTTTTAGTTGCAATAAATAAAACTCCAGAGCCTAGAGATTTATGCGTATTCAGGATGGCACTAACTAATCTAAGTGGATGGAAGCATCTTGGTTGTAGGAGTTGAGGAACCAATCTGATTAGATGGAAACATCTATAGAGTCTATTCATAAAAGCACAGAGCTCAGGTGTTAGAAATAACATGATAGTTGCACCATATCTCGTTGAGTCCTTTTCATTTCTTTTTTTTTTTTATTTTTTCTTTTTAAACTATGTTTCTCTAAGTGATTAGGTGGGGCACACGATTCAAGTTGTTACCACTGCTAGGGTGAATTAGAGTGACTGAGTTACTAAAAAAAAAAGAGGCCGGACCAGTTAGACCTATCGGAATAAGTATTAACACTTGGATAGAAATATGCGTGTGTTCTCCCTGTTTCCGTCGCTTAAGCAAGCGTGGAATGCAGGACCCGTGGGAACTATCGTGTAATCTGCTGACAAGAAGCATGCGCTTGGATCAAAAAGATCCATTCATGCCGTTAAGTTAAAAAAAATGGTTATTGTTCTGTGTAGTCAACTGCTGGTACCCTTTTATTTGCCAGTTTATTGATCTAGATTTAAGTTATTGACCACTGGTTCCCTTGTATATGCTAGTTGTGTTGATATTAGTCAGACCGGTATCTCAGTCCATTAGGATAGGTTCATTCTGGCAATGGCCTTCAGACAGATATGTGAAACATCGGTCATTTGGTTAACATCAAAACCATCTACATTTTTCTATTTCCATCTCATTTTTCTATCCATATGATTAGTTTGACTCCGAATATGATGTCCATAGTGCAACTATCTGAGTAGAGCTCTGTCACTTTATATGAATTTTAGTATGCTTGAGTGCAAACTCGTGTACAACAATTGGAATTTCGCATCAGGGTACTTCCTCCTATAGTCAATGATTGTATGCCAACCAAGGAGATTCTTTAGTGCCTTCCAAGGTTCTGCGTAGATAGCTAGGGTCTGGAGTATTGGTTTTGTGGGTACACCTCTTGTAAACCCTCCCGAGACTAACTCGGTCACTAGGGACACCTAGTGAGTTAGGATTTTATTTTCCATATTAGTTTTGCTCAAGGACTAGCAAATAATAAGTTTGGGGGTGTTGATAAACACATTTATATGTCTAATATGTCTCAATTGTATGTATTGTTAGTGCTCGATTTTGTATTTATTGTGTTATTTTATGTCTTTGTAGGAAATTTTAGAGAAATAAGCCCTTGCGGTGAAATGGGCTTAAAAGCTGGTGTTTTACACCCCATGATAAAGTGTTAAAGGCACCCCAGAAATACGCTAAAAGAACCCGGAGGAGTTGTTAAAAACACCCAGAAAAATTACTATTTCCGACCCCAATTGATAAAGGGACCCCAGGAATGGATAAAGGGGAGGTCCCTTTCTTCCAAAATTTGAAATCAGAAAAAGGCGGGAAAAATGATGCATGCAACTGGCAGAAGTTTGATCGGACATTTGGACGTGATTTTGTGCGATTCAATCGCTGAAACTTTGTGGAAAGATGTGATATATCATAATAAAGATGGTATGGGTGTTTGGTTCGACCATAATTGGCTTGAATTGGCTAGGCAATCCACGAGCTGGAAAAAGGGGAATACGTGCAGGGAAGAGTTGTTCACGTGATTCAGCGTGTTTGTACGTGTTTGGATGGAGTTGGGATGCTGTAGAAACTTGTTTGGAGTGTGTTCCACATCAACAGAAGCGCGGAAGAGGAATTAAAGGAAAGAAAATCCCGTATTTCTTTGAAAAAGGAAAGAAAATATCCCGAGTAAAAGAAGATTATTTGGGATTAATGGAGGAGATTCAACGCGTGTTTTTGGTTTAAATAGGTTCCCTGGGAGTCCTAGAGGGGGTGTCGAGAGTTTGGGGTCGAGAGAAGGTCCAGAGAAGCAGAAATCAAGAGTTGATGAAACTCTGTTTCTGCTGTTGCTGCTGATGAAGAACACCAAGAACACGAAGAACAGACTCGCAAGGACAGTGGTTTATCAACAGTGTCTAAGACGCACAGCCGTGGGTCGCAGTGCAGTCTAAACATCAGCAGCACTTGTGTTTTATCGTTCATTCTGTGACGCTTTTTGTGCGTCGCAGATTACAGTTTTACACCATTTTCTCCTTTTCTCTCCATTGTAAACACCATTTGAGCTATAAAAATATATTTTGAGCGTGTTTTCATCATGAGGAGCTAAAACCCAACACTGGGACGACGGAGGAGGCTGAATTTTATCCTTGGGGTAATTTATTTTATTCTTTTTTATGACTTTTGCATTAATCTAGAATTGAAAAATGATTTGAATTAATTGGTTGTTATTTAATTTGATGATGTATGCTTAGCTTAGGTGTTTTGATACATCATGCTTAGGACTTACAATCGATGTTTTGAGAATCTATCTTGGCAAAATCAGAGTCCATGTTAGTTTTATTGAGTTTTAAATTGTCAAAGAATATATGAATGAACCTTGTGTAGTGAATTCGGCCAAATCCTTAGTCCCAGTACCTCTCGCCCATTGTTAATATTTTTTGTATATATATTTTAATTTTTAAATCTAAAAATTCCATTTCCTTCACAAGTCTGAAACGAATCCTATTTACTACAACCCCATCAAAAATCTTAATCATTTTGGCGTCGCCGACGCGGATTTTTTCTTAGGTAGAATTTTTAGGTTTTTATTATTATTTTATTATTCCATTTGTTCTTTTTACGTCTCTTTGGTTGTGTCTTAGTATTACAGGTTTGAAGTTGGATACTAAAGACCTTGGAATCAAAGCTTAAAGCTAAAAGAGAAGGAAAAAAGACAAAGTAAAAAAATAAAGAAAAAAGAGAGAGAAAAAAAAGAGAGAGATTTTTTTTAAGAGACTTTCCTTTTTTTTTTGTAATTATTATTATTATTTTTTGTATTTCTTTTCGTTGGACTGGACTTTGGACAATTTATTTTAATTTTAAACCCTACGGAAGGGTTATATAAAAAAAAAAATTTAAATATAAACTGTTTTCAGGGAAGGACGACGATTACTATATCGTCTCGGCCCCTCGGGTTCGTACACGACATAGGAGTCGTGGCCCGAGTCGACTTCAGCGGTTCTTCGCCCGTCTGGTACGGGAGGTAAACTTCTAAACACCCGCGAATCTCCTGTCAGCGGGTTTACTGTCTGCCTAAAGGTGATTATATGTTGAGGACTGAACCGTCTGCTTTAATTTCCTAGTAAAGGGAAAGAACTTGCCATATAATATAAGGGTTCGGATTTCATCACCGTTCCCTTCTTGCCCGCCTTAGGTAAACGAAACCTAACGCGAACCCAAGCTTAAAATCTGATTAAAACGAGACCGATAGGGTAACGAGCTTGGTAGGAAAATCTTTCGAAAAATATTGGTTACTCTTTTAAGCATAATTCAAAGTTCTTGATGGTTTCTATAAGTTGAATGCGTGACTGCGCCGCCTTGTGATAGCGGTGAGGCCTTGGGTATCAAAGCTCCACTGAGCTTCCCTCGCCTCGATTCAACTTACATTAGCTCGGATTGACTCCAGAGGGGTGTGCTCAAATTTTAACGAATTCCATTTCGAAGGAATAGAAGCTGGTCTAGAAAACAATCTAAGTGGAGCCATCATGCTTTTTGTTTGATAGATTCTATAGGTTTGATTTGGTCGAGTCAGCTTTGTTTGTGATTGTGTAGAATTCCCTTGCAATTAAGATAATACAATGATTATCGACCTGAATTTGAATATGGACATCATCCTTTCTATGACCATGTTGGGAATAGTGGTTGGGAACGCCATCCTTTTCAAGGTTATGGTTCATACCATGGTGAGCCCAATTACTATCCACACGCGAATTGGTCTTACGAGCAAGAAAATCAGGAACACTGTAGTACTGGTTACTCATTTTTGGAAACTATACGTGATTATGATATTTCTGAACCTGTTCCATCTCTAGAAGAGACCCAACAACGGATTGAAAGGACGTATAAACGTTTAGTTGCAATGAATAGTTCAAAAGAAGGGTGTACACGATATTCTGTAGGGCTGGCAATGGATAAATATCCGCCGGATATTGGCCATACCGATAAGGTTAAGGTTAAGGGTTATCGGATATCCGATATCCGATAACATCCGACGGATATCAAAAATCCAATTCGATAAGGTTAAGGTTAACCTATCGGATATCGGATTTTTATCCGTTAATATCCGGTATTGTTGGACAGAAGCAAAAGCTGAAATTTAACTGACTTTTCAAGTGTTTAGTGTAACTGAAAGACAGAAAAAACCCACACAAACACTACTCCAGTGTCTCAGTCACATCACACATGAAAAAAAAAAAACTACAAACACCTAATCAAACAGTCTGCAAACTAAAGTACCACGACAACAAAAAAGAAAAAACCATGTCTTCTGTAATGTCAAACAACTTGCTACTGATGATCTTCTTGGCTGCCTGGTTACATGTTGCATCAACTTCAGTCGATGACTTCCATATCTGCATTCACAAACAATCAATTAGAAAGAAAAAAAAAATAGTCTTAAACATGAGAGACATCTTCTACATTGTAACACCAATAGCTCTAAAATACAAATTAACAGCAATAGCATCAATATTAGTAGCAAGTGGAATTGGTGTTTGTATACGAATTCTGGTAAAAGAGTATCAGCATTAAGACCAGAAAACAATATATTCTTTATGATAAAAGCGCATTTGCAGGTGGAGTTATACTAGCAACAGGGTTTATACATGTTTGTCCATACTCATGCTACTCATGGTCACGCTCATGGTTATGATTTCCTTGGTTGTTGCAGAAAAGCAAAGGAAAAGAACTAAGCAAAGGAAAAGAACTAAGCAAAGGAAAAGAAGATTTACCTGCATCAAAGGAGCCTGGCAGCCAATCACTTAAGCATAGAAGTGCTTGGACTAACTGGACTTAATGACTTAATGAAGCTCTGTGTTGTTAGA